>NC_061106.1:13107380-13467380 GCF_015104395.2 Macrobrachium nipponense
TTAGAACTATTAACAGAACTATGCACACTTCGACTCCCAAGCTCTTTTGCTGTTATTGGAACTTTGAATAAAACTACGTACACTTCTAAGCTATATATCCATTACAATTTCTAGGCTTTTTATCTTTAGAACTGTTTATAAAACTACGTACACTTCTAAGCTATATATCCATTACTATTTCTAGGCTTTTCATCTATAGAACTGTTTATAAAACTATGTACACCTCGACTTCTTATCTATTTTTATCTACTGTTTAGAACTACTAACAGAACTCCGTGCATCTTCCGCCCTCTGAGTGTTCCTCTCCTCTTCTTCTTTCCAGTCTTGCGGCGGCGGTGGAGCCAGCGTCGATGGGGCCATCTTATCGGAAGCCCACGGCCTGGTGGCCGACATGCTCCAGGACCCCCATCTTCCTCCTGCGGTGGTGTCAGGTCTCCAGGCCCTGTACCTCCTGCTGGCCCCTCCCTCCAACACGGCGCCCTCCCCTCGAGGCCCGAGGCCCGCCCCTTACTTCCACCTCTCCCAGGATGCCTACGCCTCGGGCTCCGACACCGAGGAGAATCCTTACACGGGAGAAAGGCCTTCCATACATAGGGTAAGTAGCTCCCCACCCCCAACCCCCACCCCCTTTTATGTCTTCTGCTCTGCATTCTTGGTTATCTCACAGTCTTTACATCAATTGGCATTGTAGCGTTTTTTAATTATTCTTTATTCTTTGACAGCATGTTCGTTTTTCGCTATCTCTTCTGCAGTGCTTCGTTGAGATGGGAGATTCTCGTTATCTGTTTCCGCCGACGTTTCGAATGAATTAAATTCTTTCTGATTTGTGGTTTCTGTAGCGTTTTATCCTATTTTATTTTTATTGTCAGTTTTTTATTATCTATTTTCTTTCATGTTCAGCTGACGTAATCCCCTTGCCGATCCAGCGTTATTTCTATGCCTTTTTATTTTTTGCGCTGCTATTTACATAGGCATGACCTCGGTTTTATTTGAGACGCTGATTATATGTTCCTGTAATAACATTCTTATCACTGATTATTTCTGTGATCCTACAGAATATAATCTTCGAGCATTTGCCGATTATATTCTTATATTCTTGGAATGGGATTGCACCTATTCAGTATTTCTATCTCGATTATTTGTTTTGAAGTTGAATAACGTCTATATATATAAGGCTGGGTGACCTACAATACGAATTCGTAGTGGGAGGTTTCTGTATGTTCGATGCTGCCCAGAGGTGAGTTCTTTCCGCAAGGTGCTACACTACTCCCCTAGACTGTAATTAAAATATATCTCATGCCTTTTCACAGGCTGAAAGTCTTCACTCTATACGATCACTGTCCGGTCACTGTACTCCGTCTTTCCGCTGTGGCTTACTGCTTCGTGCAACAAACGTGTAAGGTCTGGTGCAAGTCAGCCCTGTATGTACTCAACACTGAGTGAAAGAAGATTGATTTTAGTGGTAATTCTTCCAAAATTCAAGGGGTAAAGGGAGCGGGAGACTGCAACTATCAATAGAACTGAAGTAAAAAAAAAACAAAACACTCTGATTAACGCCGGAATTTGCCAAGTCTCCCGCAAGAACCAAATAACATCAGAAGCGAAAGTCTCCGGTGACATTAACAGGCAGAGCTGACGTCACCTTCCATGGGGCACCAAGTACCCCATGGCCTCAGGGGATTTCACCAATCGAGAGACGAAGGCTGGAGCTGTCAGGATGTCATGTTATTCCTGTCCTCGTTATGAAAAATTCTGACTAATTGCGTGCTTAGCAGTTCTATTCCAGTCTTTATACATACATACCTACCCTCTCGAGTTCGCACTGAAACAAAGAGAGAGAGACTTATTTATACAAAGGGAGGGCGGGGTGATAGTTTGGTAATCTTGGCAGAATGTTCTTTGAGCAAAAAAAGGACCTGGAAAGAGGGTCAATAGCTAATCCAGGTTGGAGATTTATATTCCTCTTTGGCGTGGCTTTAATAAACTACGAAAGTACTTGTTCCAAGTCTACAGTTTCGCTCACCTTTCCACCGTGGATTTCAGGATATTCTCAAGCACATGTTCCTTCATGCTACATTGGGCACCTACCTAAATATATACGTTTCTTGATACATATGTAATATGCATATAATACATATGTGTGTGTGCGCGTATGAATGCCTTCTACTGTAATCCGACAGTACACTAAAAACAATTATATATACATACATTGTAACCATATATTCCGGATACTTTTGTATCTCTGCTCTCAGTGGTGAAATATGGACAGATATGACAAGAGGCTTATGCAGGAATGGCGATACGACGTAGGTGGTATGAAGATGACCGCTGACCCGAAGGAAAATAGGTTATGCCCTTGTGTTTTGTACCTCGTTAACTAATCCCGCCTGCGTCTGGTGGGAGTTAACGAGTCAACGATCTCTTATGTACCACCATCGTCACATTGCCACACATTCACAGGCCTAATAAATACTCTTGTCACCTATTTGTCCATATTTCACCAGTGAGAAGGGACACACAAGTATCAGAAATACATGATTGCCAACACTTCCGGCTAATATATTCCCCGCAAACGATATCCTTTATTCTTTTTACCTGACTAAACTATACCCCGACCCATCTGTTCACCTACGCAACCATTTGTACCACTTCTTTCGTCTCTACATTATTCATCCTTTCCATTTTCCTACTCCTCGCATGGTAGACAAATGATTTACTTCAACTTCTTTCCTCTTATTTATATTTAACGTCCACACCTCACTTCCATTATGGAGGGTTGGCACAACAATCCTTCTCTAAATTTCAACTTTGGATTTTAGAGGCGCAAGTCTTGCCAATGTTTTTTAAATACACCACTTCACGTAATTTGGGATCCAAGTCGTCTTTCATACTACCATCGTCATTTGCCAATATTACACGAGGCAGCCGATTCTCTTCTGTGACCATGTTCCATATTCTGATTTCCAGATCATATATTATATGTATATATATTATATTATATATATATATATATCTATATCTATATATATATATATATATATATATTGTGTGGGTTATTTGGTGGGTATGGGTGTGTTTGTTTGTACACATTCATGCATACATACTATGATAAGTTGTTCAGAAAAACGAATTATTTAATAACATGCATTACAATTAATCAAAGTGTTTTTTTATGTAGCAGATTTACGAAACGTAAGCTAAACATCAAGCAGAATAACCCCAGACCGTAAAGGCTGTATTTTATCGGGTAAAAATACCAGCGCCCCACTCGCCCCCCCCCCCCCCCACCCCCCCTCTAAAAAAAATCGAAAGTGACAAGGAAGGCAATTTACCTGAATGGCGTCCAAACCAGCGCTTCCACCATCCAGGAAATGTGACATTTTTCCTCCGTGTGAAGTCAGAAAATGTCAGTCAATGACGCCCCTCAATATTACATTTATTTATCCTCTTATCGTTCTGGATACCGGTTTGTTCGGTGCTGTCCTCTGGCATATCACGGGGGAAATGGTGGCGACATTTTTAGTTCGCGTCCCCTCTCTCTCTCTCTCTCTCTTCTCTCTCTCTCTCTCTCTCTCTCTCTCTCTCTCTCTGTACGGCGTCAGTAACCTACATGTTTCGACGCCAGTTTTAGTTAACATAAATCTACAGTCACTCTCTCTCTCTCTCTCTCTCTCTCTCTCTCTCTCTCTCTCTCTCTCTATATATATATATATATATATATATATATATATATATATATATATATATATTATATATATATATATATATATATATATATATATATATATATATATATATATATCATTTAGTAAAAGGGGCAAATAAAAACACCAAAATATAGAAAGTAATTATGTAGTGTGTTTCAAAGACTGCTGTGTGTGTCTCTCTCTCTCTCTCTCGACACCAGTCTGCTGAAATATAGTACTTACTTCTTATATTTGGCGTTTTTACGGGCTCCTTTTATTAGGTGTAATTTTGTTGTAACCGAATATTTGTATCAGTCATATATAATATATTTTATATATATATATATATATATATATATATATATATATATATATATATATCTTGTCTATTAGTAAATTATATATATGTGTGTGCTTATATATATATATATATATTATATATATATATATATATATATATATATATATATATATATATATATATTGTGAAAAACTAAATCGTGATTCATGGTGCTGAAGTAATGCTAAATTAAAATCATAATTCAGTTAACGACAACCAATGACCACCGTTATGGACCTTTACCAGTATGTCATCATAACTGTAAAGAAACCGCATTCATCGAGTTGTTTTTTATTTATTTTTTTTTTTTTTACTATCAGAGCCGAACCTGAAAATAGGAAGGCGAAAATAGTCAACTTCAGACGGGGTTCCCGGGGCCTGTAATCTATACACGAATCCACGGGACGGGAACTTTTCCATGTAGGCTGATAGTGCTAAGAGAGGATTTTCCCCTCCCTGTCCATTTCGAATGCTTGTTGGGGGAAATCCCCTTCCCAGCAGCGCCAGCTAGCCTTACCTCTCTCTCTCTCTCTCTCTCTCTCTCTCTCTCTTTGAAAGGACCTCTTTGCCGCACGGGGCGGGTATTTCGCGAGAGGTTAATTTGGGTCAGATATTTCGGATCTGTATCCTGTTCATCTTTCCAGGCCCGCCCCCTCGCCCCCCCACCCCCTTTTTTGTGGGGAGGGGGTCGGATATCTCGTCGATATTTCGTTTATCTTCGGAGCCGATATGGATTTCTATTTTCCCAGATGTCTAGCCGTTGACGCGGTCATCTTCGCAGCCCGTGGTGTTTGTCGTATTTTTGTTGTTATTTGTTACGTTTATCTACTTTGCCCATAGAAATGAATGTTTGAGGTAAATACTAGACTTAATTCTTAGCCTATTTTGAAGTTTGTATACTCAGCAGATACTCTGCATTCCTTGCAAAACGAATTTAAGATTCACTATCATTTTACTGCACCCGAATCAATAGCTGTTAATAATAATAATAATTAATAATAATAATAATAATAATAATAATAATAATAATAATAATAATAAACAAAACATAACAAGTCACTTAATGAGTATAAACAATTGAAGCATTTCATCTACATAATCGACAGGAGATAAAAATGAAGACTGTTTATTAAGGGTTGATTATTAAAGAGGGCACACGTTCTCAAGATTTGAAGCCGATGACGCCTAGTCCTGATCAGATGGGTTGTTTGAGCTGTTTTCTTATGACTGCCTCTCAATTTTGCAAAGAATTCTCTCTGACACGTCAGAGCTTTTGTGGCAAAACGTCACTGAAGAATGTTTCTGTGCACTGAAATTTGTTTTGATAATATATATTGCATTTCTGGTCTTTAAGATGACAAAGTTGTCCATTTAAATAAAATAAATGACATTTCGAATGGTACGCGAATTGTTTCTCAGATTTTTGTAAGATTGCAACCAGAGTGAACCATTGTTGTAAAACTTGCAGCAGACAGATAAATATATTTAAAAAACGACGAATCTCTCACATCCACTCTGTATTTACTTCGTAGTCGAATGACCCAGGCCATGTGTTTCTTTGGTAGAAACTGGTTAAAAACTAGGATGGTGAACGATTGTTATTCATTTTGATAACTTTCGAAATTGTTCATCTCTTCACTTTGTTAAATTTTTGGGGAGGTCGCATTTGCTCTGCTAAATAACGACTCCAAAACTGTAAAATTTAGAACTAATAATGGAAGTTATATTCGTGTAATAGAGACAAGAGTGGAATCGTGTGACCGAGTCAAAAATGAAGCTAGCGAACATGTTATTTCTCTCCGTTCACTTGCATTTGTCTTCTTTTCAGATGAACAACAGTTTTGTTAGTAGCTAATATCAATAACATTTAATCTCCTTTCAAGGATCTAACAAATAAAGAAAAGAAGAAGTACATGACGCTTACATATATATATATATATATCTATATATATATATATATATATATATATACATATGTGTGTGTGTACATATATATATATATATATATATATATATATATATATATATATATATATATATATATATATATATATATATATATATATGAATTGCTTTAGTTTATTCTTGTGTCTGTCTGTCTGTGTACAGCGAGTAAAAAAACCTGATTCATGTAAACTCAAGCAAATTCTCGTATGATCTTTAGAGTAACAGTTAGTGTGAGGACGTCAAATATATTTTACTCCACAGAGATAGAAGAAAAGAATTCTCCCTATGTTGTGTATTCAGGGCGCCTGGTTTTATTCCTTCTGGCACATCATTGCCAGTCTGCTTTTGAACCGATGTCCAAAGATATTTGTTTACAATCAATCATGTGTCAGTTTTACCCTTCCGTTCGACGGATAATATTAGTCTAGATATTTTTGCTCTCGGTGATGCTTTCTTGGTGTTGTGGTTTGGCCTGTTCTCCATTTCTCATAGATTTGCTGTTTGGATGAACAAAAATATTGTTTGTGTGTTAAGGAAAAGGATATATATATATATATAAATAATTACCACATCACCGTGATTCATATCAATTATTCGAGCTACAAATGTCCTTTAATATCTATAATTCGCTCTACCTCGGAATTGATATATTTTCATATATGTAAACCGAAGGGGAATTTTTTAGTTGATAATAATTTCGTCCTCTTGTGGGTTCGAACCACCGCTCAGCGGACAGAGAAGAAATCAGGATGTCTATATATATATATAATATATATATAAAGTATAAATATATGTATATATATATATATTATATATATATATATGTGTGTGTGTGTGTGTGTGTGCTTGTAGGCCTTTTGTGTAGAGGGGCTGGTCCCAGAAAGTTTTAACCTTCTCAGCAGACCAAGAGGAGACCATTTCCTCGAGAAGTTTAGAGTCATATGTTGTGTGAGAGATCCTTTAATCAGCTGGTGATATCCCTACCTATGTTATAACTGCTGCGCTTTAGCTTTAACATAATACTTTGCTTATCATGTTAACACATCGGACCACATTGGAGTATATAGCTTATCACGTCTTGTATAGTGGTAATATTACGTTCGAGTACATGGTCCCTTGCATGACGAAGGATTCCAGCCTGCATCATCCATTACTTTTCCAGTCACCCAGTAATTTTATTCCCTCTTGTCAGTACTCTCCCGACAGCAGAACTCCACAAATTGTGCAGTCCAAGGTCTATGGATGGTATTTTATAGCCTTGGTGCAGTCTGTGGTATATTTCTCTACCAATGCGCTTAATCGTCCCTCCTTCATACTGACTTCCATCGAAGATAATCCCAAAAAGCTTAAGTTAAGTATATCTTAATTTAACCACACCACTGAGCTGATGAACAGCTCTCCTAGGGCTAGCCCGAAGGATTAGATATTTCTACGTGGCTAGGAACCAGTTGGTTACCTAGCAACGGGACCTACAGCTTCTTCTATCGAGAAATTAATTTCTATTCACCAGAAATAAATTCCTCTGATTCCACGTTGGCAGAGCGGGGAATCGAACTTAGGACTACCGATATGGTAGGCGAGCAAGTAAACCACTCGTACAACGAAGAACTTCCAAAAGGCTTAAAATAGCATGGCAAAGGGTAGTCAAGTTTCCCCTTAAAGATGGTGACGCTGGATAGTGTTAACTTTCCAGTTTTCGGCAAATATTTATTGGGTCAGGTTTTCAGCCCCTTGTCCTGCCTCGTGGATGTTAAAGACGTTTGTGTCAACGCCTCAACGGCGCCTGGGTTTTCTTAGAGGTCACCCATCGCGTAACTGACAAGATCCAACGACCAACGATAATGCGACCACGTAATACATACATGTATGAAGACGCGCGCACGCACACACAGATATATATAAATATATATATATATATATATATATATATATATATATATATATATATATGTATATATATATATAAATATGTATATATATATGTGTGTGTGTGTGTGTCTTCATATATGTATGTATTGCGCCGTCGCATTATCGTCGGTCGTTCGATCTGGTCAGTTACGAGATGGGTGACCTCTAAGAAAAGCCAGGCGCCGTTGTGTGTGTGTGTGTGTGTGCGCACGCGATGTCAGACAGATAGACTGACG
The DNA here is from genome assembly GCF_015104395.2 of Macrobrachium nipponense. Lineage (NCBI taxonomy): Eukaryota > Metazoa > Arthropoda > Malacostraca > Decapoda > Palaemonidae > Macrobrachium > Macrobrachium nipponense. The sequence goes on from NC_061106.1 coordinate 13,115,498, forward strand.
TATGTAAATCATATTCGCAGATCACTTTGATCGTCTCCGCGTTTCCATCATCTATCCAGACAGCAATACGAACATCTCTGGTTGGCAGTTCCAGATGATAGCTTAATAGCAAACCCGACGAAAGAGGGTGGCGAACATTTTTAAGAAGTATCGCTTATATAAAGCTGAATGGAACAGAGAAGGAGAAGAAGAAGAAGAAGAAGAAGAAGAAGAAGGAGAAGAAGAAGAGAGGCCACCGCTGCCTACGGAGTATCGCAAATGTTCGATCGCCCCGAATCGCCCCCGAATGGAATGAATATTGAAGTGGTTGTTTTGCCGGGGAAAATGATGAGACCTGGAAGAGAGAAGAGGGTGATAAAACACAGTGGAAAGGGATCATTTGTTGAAACGATGGAAAGGAATTGATAGAGAGGGAATAGGGATAAGGATGATACCTGTGAGATGTGAATGATGACGAGACATTATTATTATTGCTAATATTATATTAGTACTTGCAGTATTACTTGCCGTTTATTATTATCATTGTCATCATATTATTGTTACTTATAGTCATTCGTAACAGTGACAGTGGGAAGAACAATGGAAATTAAAAGCTATTATCGAGGGAGATTTTTATTAATGTCACTATTTTAGAATATTCTGATCACCGTGAGTAATATTATTACTAAGAACTTTAATAAAAGATATGGGCATAACAGAAACCAATCAGATTGCCGGGGTTGAAGCTCCACAGATGTGAAAAATAGAGGGCAACTTTGTTGATCTTGGTCTGCTCAGATAGACTCAGATAGAATAGATTTTTTTTTCTTTTTTTTTTGGTCACAAAAAATTCTTTTCAGAAGTAGACCAAAACGCCAGAATGTCGACTTGATTCCAGTGACCTGAGGAGGGTTTGCATCCGAGGACGTGAACGCTGAAGACAAAACGGCAATATGACTCGAGAGATCTCGACTTGGAGATTGGAGGGGGGAGGGGGGGAGAGTAGGGGGGGGGGGAGAGGGAAGAGGAGGAGGAGTCGTATGTGGAGGAAGGGTTATAGAGACTGCACGTGAAGGAGATAATTAAACGAGATAGGAAGAGAGTGGAGAGCAGATGAGAGGGATGCTGTATGAAAACCCATCTCTGATTTGAAGGAGATGCGGAAGCTACCGGAGGAGGCGAGATTGGGCAACAGCGCCGGCGGGATGGCGAAGCAGCGGTCGTGGGGGGGTGGGTGGGGGGTGGGGGGGGGGGGGGGGGGGGGGGGGGGGGGGGGGGGGGGGGGGGGGGGGGGGGGGGGGGGGGGGGGGGGGGGGGGGGGGGGGGGGGGGGGGGGGGGGGGGGGGGGGGGGGGGTTGGTCTATTTAACAGCAACAGATGTCGGGGAAGAGATCCTGAGAGCGAGAATTAGCTGGAGTGCGCTCGCTCGCTTGCTCACCCGCCTGCTTTCTCGCTCAGATGGATGGTCGTGATTAAATTTGTTGATGGGTGGGGGGGAGGGCTGGGGAGTGCGGGGGCGGGCTTAGATGGTCTGTAGATGGGTGAATTGGGCGATGAATGGGAAGTACTATAAGGGCAAGAGGCTGATTTAGGGCGCCAAGTGTAATGTATATGTCACCGCAAGAGGGGGTCAAGTGTGACTTAACAAATGAATGAATAAGCTTTTGCATTCAAGTGATTATTATTTCAAATTTAAGAGATATTGGGATAAAAGCAGATCAAACCAAGACATAACACTTACATAGTATAGTTTTACCACCACGAAGAGACCTCTCAGGTGTGGGGTTTAAAGATCTGCCCTGTTGCCAATTTTACAAAAAGAACAACCGACAAGTGTGTGCCAGACCTTTGAATGTCTTTGAGACAAACCCCGAGGCTATAATTATAAGATAATAGGGGTTGTCTTCATTTCCAGGTATTCTAATCTCCTTCCTATTCCGTCCTGCTCTCTCTCTCTCTCTCTCTCCTCTCTCTCTCTCTCTCTCTCTCTCTCTCTCTCTCTCTCTCTCTCTCTTCTATAGTTGTGAGAAACATTCAAATGAATCCAGGAAAAACCAAACGGTAAAACTAAACTTTTAAGAATAATAAGAGAATTGCGTTGCCTAAATTCAAGTGAAACTGAGCAACGATATAAAATCTCGGTTACAGTAATTAAAAGTCCTATAGTCATTCCAAAATTAAATTAGCTCTCTAACGGGGCTGTTAGGGTCCTCTCCACGTGTGGTTTAATCTCAGCATATCTGCCAAATCTATAACAACAACAGAGAGATAGTTCCATTTCTCCCGTTAGAGATATTAAATATATTTTTCGTTTCGTAGAATTCGAAGTCAATTAAATAAGTTCACGATTGATACAGTTTTTTTACGTGCCAATATTGCAAACGGCTCCTCGTGCGTTTAAATCCATGGATAATCCATGGATAAGCATCTTTAAACTGTCTCCAGGGGAAACTTTCGGTGGTCACGGTATGTTTGGAGACATATCCCATTTCTACAAATATCTTGGTTTCTTAATATCATAGGTAAAGAATAAATTGGTAAGCCAGGATAATCCGGGATCACGCTGTCACAAACTAACACCATAGATTTAACCATAAGAGATACGCAAGCTTGGGAATAAAAAATGAAAAAAAAAAAACATGTACAAAACTGGATATATTAATTTTGTTGCATATATTTATCAAAAAACTTTTTTAATTATGAAGGCATCGAGTTTAAACAAACCAAGACTTAAATTTAGAACATTTCCTGTCATTTTCCAGTGGTATTCACTTACATAATGAAGTCACGTGCATCTACTGTCATTTTTTAGCGTAAATATATTACGATTTCACGCCGCGTATCGCTTATTTCTTTATAGTAGTTCACACGGATTTTCCATTTGATTAGGGGATAGATAGACCCACAGTATATGGAGTGAGTTTTTTGTTGTCCCCTTCCGAGGGTATGGATTTCATGTGTCGCCAGGGAAAACACCTGGAGAAGATTGTTGTTTCCTTCTATAGCTAAAGCCCAAACCTAATTAAGCCCCCACCATCATATTCCATTTAATGGCGAAGAATCTTTCCCTATTACCTGCAGGTATGCGCCCAGGTCGTCGCCTCAGTTATTCATACGTGTGTGTGTGTGTGTGTGTGTGTATGAATTATTATCACATCACCGGTATTCATATACATGCATTAAGCTACAAATGTCCTTTAATATTCAATTCCCTCTACCTCGGAATTAATATATTTTTATATATGTTAACCAAAGTGGACTTTTTTAGTTGATAATAATTTCGTCCTCTCGTGGGTTCGAACCAGCACCCAGTGGACAGAGGAGAAATCAGGACTTCAGTGTTGTTATCAACTCGGCCAACGTCACCGAATTTCTCCTCTGTCAGCTGGGCGCTGGTTCGAACCCACGAGAGGACGAAATATTATCAACTAAAAAATTCCACTTCGGTTAACATATACGAAAATATATATGCATATATGAAAATATATATATGATATATATATGACGTCATAAAAAGTTTCCATTCTAAAATGAAAACTATACTAAAGGAATTCAGTTCAACAAAAGAGAAAGTGACGACGATTGGCCCTTCTTTTATACCTTCCATGTACGGATTAATCAAGACCCATAAAAGAGATTTTCCTATTCGTCCAATTATCAGTTCAACCGGTTCTATAAGCTATAAACTTTTTAAATATCTAGTTAAATTAATATCATCTGTCCAGGGTACTATTTTAAATTCTTCTTTGCAAAACAGCTGATTTCTGTGCTAAACTCTCCCATATCGAATTATCCAGTACTGACAAATTAACTATACTCTGTTTTTTTTTCATCTGTCCATCCGCCTGTGGTGTTTTTGTATGGTAACACTGCGTCCCGGACTTTAGACAGTTACATTCAGCTTACATTCAACGATTATAATAATATCCTATTTCGAATATTAACGGTGTAATTCGCATACAGTAAATTATGAAAACACTTTTCAGTTGCAAATGTACACCCAGATACCCTTTTATTTACCTAAAACTTAAACATAGCGTAACTATCTAAAGCCCGGGACACAGTGTTACCATACAAAAACACCAGAGGCGGATGGACAGATGAAAAAAAACTGAGTATAGTTTTGATGTAGCATGTTCATTTACTAAAGTTCCTATTGATTACTTACTTTAATATTTATCACAACATTTGGATTTGCATAATCTAGAAATACCTACTAATGTCATTATTAATTTGGTATCCCTTTCTATAAAAAATTGTAAATTCACTTTTAATGATAATTTTTATAAACAGATATTTGGTATGGCAATGGGTTACCCTCTTTCACCACTCTTGTCTAATATTTACATGGAATTTTTTTTAATATAGACTTATTCCAAGAAATTTATTTTCTAAGGTCTTTTGGGTACTATGTAGACGCTTGTTTTTGTATTGTAAAAGAAAATGTAAATATTTCTGATTTCCTGCACATACAATTAATAATCTTGTACCACCCATAAAATTCACTATGGACTATGAAGAAAATAATTGTATACCATTTTTAGATGTCTTAGTTATTGGAAATAACACCAATTTTTGTTTTAAATTATATAGAAAACCCAAGTTATTAGAAGTAACACCAATTTTTGTTTTAAAGTATAAAGGAAACCAAAGAATAGCTTGTCATTTATTAATTTTTACTCTAACCAAGCTAAAAAAAAAAAGGATTTCAACATTTTCCAGTATGTATCTCAGAGCTCTTAGAATTTGTAGTCCTGAATTTTTAGAAGATGAGTTTAAAATTACTGATGAAATATGAGATTCATTATGTTAGCCTCCATATTTTTTGTAACTGTAAATATAAATAAAAAAAAAAGGCATATTACAATCCTACCAGTATTAACAAAGAATTAAAGAATATTCTGTGTAACATCTCATCCTAATATCATTCTTGCGGTATCCATTTTAAAAACTATTAATATTAACTTAGTATTTGAATATAATAATACTTTGAGAAATAAACTAGTTGAAAATAGCCCGCCTTTTCAAACTATTGTATACAGTATTCCTTGCAAAGAATGTAATAAGATTTATGTAGGTCAAACTTCAAAAGTTATTAAAATGTGATGCTAATAGCACAAATATGCCATTTCAAGAGGCTTAACGGATAATGGTAATGTGGATCATTTTCTTAAGACAGGCCATGCCAACTAGAATAGGGCATCGATAATCCACAGGGTGAATGACCCAAGGAAAAGGAATCTGTTGGAGTCCATTTTTATTGAAGCCACGTCAACGAGTAATATAAATCTCCACCTTGGATTTGCTCTTGATCCTCCTTCCATGCCTTTTTTGCTCAAAGAATATTCTGCCAAGATTAACAAACTGTAACTCTGCCCTCCCTTTGTATAAATAAGTATCTCAGCCTCTCTTTGATTCATTGTGAACTTGAGAATGTAGAAAAAAAACTACGAAAGTACTTGTTCCAAGTCCCCAGTTTAACTCACCTTTCTACCGTGCATTTAAAGACATTCTCAAGCACGCACTCCTTCGTCCTACATTGGATATATATATATATATATATATATATATATATATATATATATATATATATATATATATATATATATATATAAAATTTTACCTAACTGTCCATTTTAACTATCACTATCCCGTATTTACCTTATACGTCATTTATTGATAAATATGCAGAACACCAGTCTGACGTTAAACAACACGAGTGAGAGAGAGAGAGAGAGAGAGAGAGAGAGAGAGAGAGAGAGAAGAGAGAGTTTAACCTTGCCGGGTAAAAATAACATCCTATTGGATTGATACTGTAAACAGTTTCCTCATTCCGAACATACCTGAGAGTTAATAGGACGAAGATCATTATTTATATATATATATATATATATATATATATATATATATATATAGTAATGTATGGGTGTACATGGGCTTCTGTATTTTTACTTTTACCTCTCTGTACTTCAACAGTCGCCATTCGTAGGTGTTAGTTATTAGCAAAAAGGAAAACTCATGTTGTAATGCCCCGTGTAATATCGGCCTAATGGCTCCGCCATGTTGTGACGCCGGGTAATGATATCGAATAAATAAATAAATGGCCCCCCACCTACATCTCCCGATATGAAAATCACTCCAGACTTAAATGGTTAATGTCCGTCCCATTAACTCTCAGCTGTGTTCGGAATGGCAGAACTGTTTACAGTAGCATCCAATAAAATGTTATTTTTACCGGCAGGGTTAAAATCTCTCTCTCTCTCTCTCTCTCTCTCTCTCTCTCTCTCTCTCTCTCTCTCTCTCTCTCTCTCTCTCTCGTGTTGTTTTACCTCAGACTGATATCCTGGATATTTATCAATTAATGATGTTTAAGGTAAATACGTGGAATGATAGCTATAATGGATGTTTTGTTTGGGATGTTTTATTATATATAGTTTAATATATATATATATATATATATATATATATATATATATTATATATATATGTGTGTGTGTGTGTGTGTGTGTGTGTGTTGTGTGTGTGTGTATATACATATACATACATACACAGATATGTATAACTGAGTCGCGAAATTTGGAACGAGATGAATAATACATACATATCTATATATATATATATAATATATATATAGATATATATAAATATATATATATATATATGTATTATATATATATATAAAGGGTAAAATCCACGAAGGAAGTGAAGCAATGGATTAACCGCTTTAAGCTCTTTCGACTCTCAGCTTTTATAGTACACCCACACATACACTGATCTGCGTACGGAGTCTCTTCCCTACTTATCATTTCACAAAAGGGCCTCAGTTAAGGATTGTTGATTGTACTACAAGTATCCAGAAGGGTAGAGGCAACCAGAAATGTTCAGTTTCCCAAGCAAAATCCCTTAAAATAGAAAGGTTTCACTTTGCCCTTAAATTATTTCAATCCATGTAGGCATGCATATTTCTGAGGGCTAGTGCCATCACTGCACGTCACGCGGTGCACTGTAGGCATGACTTAAGGTTCTATGCAATGTCTCTTTGGCCCCTAACTGTAACCCCACTGTCATTCGTTTTACTATACCTCCGTTGATATTCCCTTTCTTCCTTCTTGCTGTCCACCCTCTCCTGACAATGATTTCATAGTGCAACTGCTTTGAGGTTTCCCTTTCAGCACTGACGGACCACATAGGTCACACTGCTTGACCTTAGGCCTGAATGTTTCATTTCAGTTCCATTTATGTATGACTTTAAGTGTATTATTAGTTATGACCCTTCGTGGCACAATATGTAGCCATAGTCTCTCGTTAACTAGTGATTGTGGACAGAGCGCGCACCGTCTCCAATTTATATATATATATATATATATATATATATATATATATATATATATATATATATATATATATATGTATGTATGTATGTATGTATAACTGAATCACGAAAGTTAGGAACGTGATAAATCCATAAATAAAGATAAATGCCACGAAGGAAAAATAAATGAAGGAGTCTGCAAGATCTTTCGACTTTAAAAGTCCTTTACTGAGCAGATACTGACATTTCAATGTAAATTCAGTATTTATAGGAAACCGACTAACAACTTAACTTATGTTCATTTCTTCTCAGGCCACCATCTTAATATAAAAATATCAATTTTTTCCTCTATGTTTTTACGAGCATTGTGAATTGTCAGTCCACAATATTTGGATCAAGAAATTGAATACATAAGAAAAATAGGGAAAGATTTATGCTATCCTTCACATATATTAGACATTTGTTATAATAAAGCCCACAAAAAGTTTTATACTGTAAATAACACACAGAAAGAAAATTCTAAGAACATTCTCAGTTTGCCTTATTTTAACGGATTTGAAACCATTAAACCATTGTTAAAAGCTTTTAATGTCAACCTTGTTTTTTCCTATAATAACACACTAAAAAGAATGTTAATAAAAAATGGCCCCAGAGAAAGCAACAACATAATATATAAAATTCCATGTATGGATTGTGTCTCTATCTCGGACAGTCCAGCAAAGGCTTGGAAGTAAGGCTAAGCCAGCATAAATACTCTGTAAAAACTGGGCAAAAATCTAATGCATTATTTATTCATTTAAGTGAAAACAACCACCGAATTAATTGGATTGATAGTTCAGTAATTGCATGGTCAAGAGATGTCTTATCACGAAATCTTTTAGAATCTGCTTTAATACAACTTACTTTTCAATGTAATTGCAATGTTAGTCGTGGCCTTTTTCATTTAGACCCTTGTATCTGTAACATGTTTAAGAATGACCTCAAAGATATAATTACTGACTTAAATAAAAATCAGTTGCCTTAGAGTTATTAAATTTTGTTGTAATGTATGTCTGTCATGTTTTGTGAATATGGTTTTTTTTTGTTACCAAGTTCCGAATAGCTGTCACCTATAATCCTTTAATTGTCTGGAAATTGTATCTGAGATGATTGTCTTAAACCTTTAATTGCACCCATTGTTTATGCTTGTTTGGGAAGGTTTCTTATCTTCCAGGTGTGTCGGATTCTAGGTACTAATCCCTTTATAATCCCTATCTGTCAGTTATTAACGACTTCTTGTATTGTCTTTTCTCGTATCTATGTCAGTATCTGCTCAGTAAAGGACTTTTAAAGTCGAAAGATCTTGCAGACTCCTTCGTTTATTTTTCCTTCGTGGCATTTATCTTTATATATATATATATATATATATATATATATATATATATTATATATATATATATATATATGAACAAACCATGAGGATATTGAAAGTTTCAAGTTTAACTGTCTTTGTGGTATTAATATTCGTGGTATTGTGGTATTACTTATTGGTAATCCTAGACGAATGAGTGTATGTAATATTTTTTTTATTTGAAAGAGCAGTTTATAAGTATTCCTATATTTACAATGATAATGCAGTTTATTTATTTGCATATAGCCTATACATTAATTATGTAATGTAATGCTTCATCTTAGATAACATTTCTTTTAGGAATACGTAAAGGTGGCTGCTTTGTGTGATAAGATTATTCGTTCTGATTTCTGACAATATGGTTTGTCTCTCTATTCTCAAATCCATATATGAAAGATGTCAATAATTTGTCTGTTTAGATGAAAATCGGCGATATTCCGATTTTCGTTCACTTTTTCAGTACCATCATGTTCGAAAGGCCGTCTTTGATTTGATTTTATTGAAGATTATTTTTGTACTACGATTTTTAATTGAAGAACATGTCCTTACCAATAGAGGAATGACAATTTAAAGATCGTTTTAGTTTTCTGTCAAAGAAAATTATTGATTGGCTTGTCTGTCCGTCCTCAGATCTTAAAAACTGCCGAGGCTAGAGGGCTGCAAATTGGTATGTTAATCACCCACCCTCATAAAACATACCAAATTGCAGCCCTCTAGCCTCAGTAGTTTTTATTTTTTTTTTCTAAGACTGAAGATATCCATAATCGTGCTTCTGCAAACGAAATACGACAGCCCACCACCGGGCCGTGGTTAAAGTTTTATGGGCCGCGACTCATACAGCATTATATCGAGACCAGCGAATGATAGATCTATTTTCGGTGGCCTTAATTATACACTTTACAGAAAACTTCGGCGCAATTTTGACTTGTTTATACGTGAGGATAGATTTTTTTTCCTTACAAACAGTGAACTTCTAGAATAAACTAAAAGTAGATTGTCTTCTTTTTAGAAAGTTTCCTCTTCATTTCATTAACAGACGACCTGAACCTCGCTCATCCATTCTGTGAACCCTGACTGACAGTTGTGGTCTCTCTCTCTCTCTCCCCCCCAGCGGAGTGGTCGTCGCAGCGTGAATCCAACTCTGCTCCGTCGCATGAGCACCTCCACCTGGACGACCACGACCAGCGCCACTGGAATGCCGACGCTGGAACCCGGACCCTGCAGGAAGAGAGCCTCTTCATTCAGAGCTGTAGTCGGTAAGATGGCGTCTCTCTCGGTCCGACAAAGTTTCTCTAGTTCTTGTGATTCCTCTTCCAGCTCCCCCCTCTTCCTCCTTCCCCCCTAACCCCCGCCCCTACAACATTCCTTTGCTTCATATTTCCCGAAAAAAGGATTAAGCAGCGGTCTCCCTTTACACCGCGCTTGAGCCGAAAGGGATTCCGATCTTCGTCCATATCCTTCTGTCTCTTATCCACATGACCCAGAAATGTCTTATTCTAGTTTTTCTATGTAATTTGTTTTCCTTGTCTTATGTTTTTTTTATTATTATTATCTCAATATCATAAGGATGATCCAGTGTCTTCTACCTCCTCCTGTTGGTGAGACTTGACTAGAGTTCTCTCTCTCTCTCTCTCCTCTCTCTCTCTCTCTCTCTCTGTCGTCTCTCTCTCTCTCTCTCTCAGCATACGCTTTTCTCTTTAACGACAGATACGGATAAATCCTTTTTCATTCGTCTGCCTTAGTAGCTCATTTATAAGTAATACAAAGTCCTGTTTTATTACAGCTGTGTTAATGATCGTTTCTTTCTATTTCATATATGAATCATGTCCCTTCACCCAAATTCATCCAGTCTTTATCGTCTGCAATCTGTATTTTGTAGTTTTCTTTTTAGCTGTTTTGCTTGCTAATAATCCTGCACAGAGCCCTTTATTTCCGAGGATCTCTCTCTCTCTCTCTCTCTCTCTCTCTCTCTCTCTCTCTCTCTCTCTCTCTCTCTCTGTGTGTGTGTGTGTATGTGTGTGTGTGTAGATGTCTGTTTGTTTATCGACAGTGTGGAAGAGTTTAAAAGAAAGCTAGACAAAATCATTAGGACACTGTGAATGCACAGTAAAACCTGCTCCTACAGATAAGTGAGCACACGATGTCTCCTCGGATGGACTAACAAGTCTTTGAGACATCCTAATCCTTTTAACTCCTTGTTTGTATGTGTGTGTGTGTGCGGCAACATAAATGTTGCTAATTTCGTCATAGCATTGTTATATATTACCCAAAAGTCTCCTTGGGCAGCATGATGACTGCACTACATATCATCTTTCTAACCTGGTATTCTTTTTTCTTTCCCCAAAAGAATTCCCAGTCACGTTCTGTTGCACTCTTTTATTAAAGATATTTTGCTTCAGATATTGAGATATTTCGATCTGAAGTTTAATTTCGCTTTCTTTTTATCAAATATAATCCTGTCCGGAATATCTCGCAATATTATGGAATTTTTTTTTTTTTTATAAAGGTGATTTTAATGGTAGGAACCGGAAAAAGGTCTAACTAGTTAGACGTTTCTCATAAGATTTCCCCTTTTGCAAATTGCCCCATCAGAGGATCATGAAGTCATAAAGTCCTCTCTCTCTCTCTCTCTCTCTCTCTCTCTCTCTCTCTCTCTCTCTCTCTCTCTCTCTCACGGGTTCTGTTTTTTCTTTTTCCAAGTAGGATCTTTTAATAAGAATTTCATTTCGATGTCACAAGTACATAACTAAAAATTGAGAGATGTATCTTATCAGACAAAATATTTTTTTTTATTTCTTTAAGCAAATTCTAATATCGAATTCTACATGTTTTAGATGCATTGAATTTTCTCTCCGATATCTGTCTATCTATCTATATAGCTTTACACACTGACTCACGCACAGAAATCATCTGTACAACATATTATCAGTTACAACAGTGACAACAGTATAGCAGGACGTCGAACCAGGGAATATTACCATCGATATATGAAGACGATAAAAGGGAAATATAAGGAAAATATTTTGTTGTTCTGTGGAAACTTGGGACATTGATCCAAAAAGCAACTTAAACATTGACTACCTTATATTTAAAAATAAAATGGCGTTACAATTTCCGTGGTCATCGACGCCGAAATCAATAGGAATATTATACGATATTAAGAAAAACAAAGCTACTTCTTGATGTTTTAAAATCCACTGTTTTACTGTAAATGAATTAACCTGTTTGAAAATAAATTTCAAAAAATTTGTTCTCACTGGTAGCCACATCAGACGGACACCCGCATCTTTATCTTCCTGTAGATTGACGTTCTTTTAAGAAAGTCCAGCCTGTCCTTGAGAACGCCATAGCGGAGTTTGAAGATATATTTAAACCTGGGACCTTTCTAAATAGTAGATTAACCTACGTGGTTAGACTCCGAAATACTGTTCTGGGATCTTTCTTAGACGTTATTCAGTTTGTTTTAATACTTCCTGTTCTTTTATCGTTGCTTTTATAAAGTATTCTGTAACAGAAAACTATTGTGGCGGCTTTGTCTGTCTGTCCGTCCGCCTTCAGATCTTAAAAACTACTGAGGCTAGAGTTGGACTTTAATCAGGGATTTAGCTAAGGTGTTCGGGTAGGTAATAGAAAAAGGGTTTGATTTTCCGAGAGTCTGGGTCACCGCCTTAATTCTGTCCAGGTGCGGAATTTTTATTTTATTGTTGGATGTCTCTCTGGCCTTGTCTTTAGGGGGTCAGTAGAAAATGACGTTTGCTTTGTGAATCGCTTTTTCAATTATATGGTCAGGATACCTTAAAGACGAAAGCTGCTTACGAATGAGTTCAAATTCCTTTTCCAGGAAATCTGGGGAACAAATTCGTAAGGCTCTTAAGAATAGGTTGCTGGCTATGCCTATCTTGATAGAAATGTCATTTGAGCTAAAATAGTGAATGTATGGAAGTGAGAACGTTGGTTTTCTGTTTATGGTAAATTTGTATTCTGTCGTGTCTCTAGGTATTAAAACATCAGGAGTCTTCATTTGTTAACATTCACTCTATATCTTCAATAATTTTATAAAAACGATACTACTAATAATTTACAATGAATAAGAAGCTATCGTTCTTGAAAAAATTCGTTTGAAGTTTGCTAACTGCCTTTATATACAAAATACTACACTTTGGAACTTTTATATTGTCAAAGCAGCCAAACTCTGGGTAGTTTTTATTTACTGTAATATTATAGTTATAAAGTAATAACCGATTTTGTATGATAAACCTGCTCCTGATGATAAATGCACGATGAATAATGTCCTTATTCCAACTATCAAACCTTGTTTAGTTTAAGATTCGTCTTTCTATTGTCGCTTTCTTCAACTAGCAAACCACTGTTTATTTCAAGTTTCTATTTTCACTTTCTTCAACTACCAAACCACGTTCATTTTAAGATTCGTCTTTCTTCAATGAGCGAGCAAGTCACGTTTATTTTAAGATTTGCCTTACCGTTTTCACTTTCTTCAACTAGCAAACCTCTTTATTTTAAGATTTGTCTTTTTATTTTCACTCTACTCAAATAGCAAGCCACTGTTTATTTTAAGATTCGTCTTCCTATTTTCGCTTCCATGATAAATAGCGTGAGAGACCAGAGAGAGAGAGAGAGAGAGAGAAGAAGAGAAATGTCATTTGAGTAGAGTAGTAAACCAGTGAGAGAGAAGGACGAGAGGGACCTTGCTGGCAGGATTAATCATCGATAAAAATCTGGAGCCCTTTAGCGGATTTCAGAGAGAGAGAGAGAGAGAGAGAGAGAGAGAGAGAGAGAGAGAGAGAGAGAGAGAGAGAGAGAGAGAGAGAGGAAAGGGGGTGTGTGTCCTCCGACTTTCATTCTGCTGTTACCTGCTTATCAATCACTGTTTCCCCTCCCATTATTTTTTTTTTATCTTGTTACAGTAGGGACATTATCTCCCAAGATTACCCATTTCCTTTTTATAATCTTTCTTTATATTTCATGTATATCCTAATCTATATCCATTGATAGAGGTCATTTTCCCCCTTCCATAAGTTCCTTCCATTGATAGAGGTGCTTTTCCCCCCCTTCCAATAGTTCCCTCCAATAATAGATGTCATATTTCCCCTTTCCATAAGTTCCCTCCATTGATAGATGTCATACATTCCCTCTTCCATAAGTTCCCTCCATTGATAGAGGTCCTTCTCCCCCTTCCATAGCTCCCTCCACTGATAGATGTCATATTTTCCCCCTTCCATAGGTTCCCCTGTTGATAGAGGTCCCTTTCCCCATTTCCATAAGTTCCCTCCATTGACAGAGGTCCTTTTTCCCCCTTCCATTAGTTCCTTCCATTAATAGAGGTCCTTTTCTCCCCTTCCATAAGTTACGTCCCTTTTCCCCATTCCAATAAGTTCCCTCTATTGACAGAAGTCCTTTTTTCCCCTTCCATAAGTTTCCTCTATTGATCAAGGTACCTTATCCCCTTCCATATATTCCCTCCATCGACATAGGTCCTTTTCCCCCTTCCATAAGTTCCCTCCATTGACAGAATTCCTTGTTTCCTTTCCAAAAGTGCCTTCCATTAATAGAGGTCCTTCTCCCCCCTTCCATAAGTTCCGTCCATTGACTGCCCTTTTCCCCATTTCAGTAAGTTTCCCCCAGTGATAGAAGTCCTTTTCCCCCTTCCATATGATCTCTCCATTGACAGAAGTCGTTTTTTCCCTCTCCATAACTTCCTTCCATTGACAGAGGTCCTTTTCCCCCTTCCATAAGTTCCTTCCCATAGCAGAGGTCCCTTTTCCCCCTTCCATTAGTTCCCTCCATTAACAGAGATCATTTTCCCCCTTCCATAAGTTCCTTCCATTGACAGAGGTCCTGTTTCCCCCTTCCTTAAGTTCCCTCCATTGACAGAGGTCCTTTTCCCCCTTCCATTAGTTCCTTCCATTGACAGAGGTCCTTTATCCCCCTTCCATAAGTTCCCTCCATTGACAGAGGTTTCCCCCCACCTCATAAGTTTTTTCCATTGACAGAAGTATCTTTTTCCCCCATCCATAAGTTCCTTCCATTAACAGAGATCTTTTTTCCCCCTTCCAAAAATTCCTTCCATTGATAGAGGTCCTTTTTCACCGTCCATAAGTCCCCTTCGTTAACAGAGGTCCTTTTCCCCCCCTTCCATAAGTTCCCTCCATTGACAGAGGTTCTTTATCTCTGTTAGGCATTTATTTGCTTTAATCTTCCATTCTTTTTCCCGAGGGGAAAAGGTGTTAGGTATTTATGTTTATAATTACCTATTACCAGAGGTTATATTTGTGTTTACAGATACTTACTACTCATTAAGCATAACTACCCTATTAACTATCTTGTCTTCTTTTAAACTGTATATTATTATAAGTTAGTCTTAAAAATAAAGTCATTCAGGAAGGATCTATCTGAGTTTCTTGTCCATCCAAATATACTTCAATCTCCATACCATAAGTTCCCTCCATTGATAGAGGTAATTTCCCCCTCCCATTCCGTATTTTTATATCTCCCGCCGTTCTGGGCTACTTACAGATATATAAGAGCCTCATCTGGCCAGCCTTTTACCGAAGAAAAGTTTATAATCCTTTTCGTTTAGTTTAATTTGGGATTTTCGTTTTTATCTTTTGTTTTCAGAATTCTCTGCTTGTTTGTATTCTCGAAGTATTGGAACTATTGTTACTAAATAGATTCAGCTAGCATCCTAATGCCATTCGTTCTTTTTAATATATTCAGTTCCAGGTTATAGAGAATACTTATGTTTTATTCCCTGGTAGTTGTGATGTCAGATATTTGATCAGTTAGTCAGTGTTGTTCACTTTTCTTCAAGGCTCTGTTTATGTTTTCCAATTTCTTATGCTACCTTTTTTTATTAATAATGATCTTAAGTTCTTTAATTAACATATAATTACCGTGAGTTCTTCTTTCTCTTTATTATTATATAATAATTGCTATGAAATTCTTAGTTTTTATATATTTCATTTCAGATTATTTATCCTGTACTTCACATATTGTTTTCCGTAAGGATTGTATCAGAAAATGTGATGACACTTCCGTAGGTCTATCATACATTCTGTCATATCTCAAATCTCATTGTCAGTCGCTCCATGCCATCAAAGAATCGGCGTAGGAAAAACAGAAAACCGAAGTGACTTAAATTGATAAGGTATTTTCATCTCCCAAAGCTTCATCTGCATAGGAAATCGATTCCTGTCCAGTGAAGCAACAATTTCACCCATCCGATTTCAATAGGATTCTCATATTAGAGACATGCAGAGCGGGATTTCAGTTTCTAAAGATGAACACAATTCTTTGTAAATGTGGCCAAAAAACAGATTTCATTTCAGGTGAAAACTTATATTTTTCCCTTTGTGTGGGTCATAGGATTGACAAATGATGAACGCGGAGGAAATTTCGCGTTATTTTAAAATGATAGTGTGTTCCATGGCCATATTGAGAAACTTTGAAGCTTGTACGCGCAAAGAATCCTTTATTTTATCCAATCATTGGGAAAGTGACAAATGGTGAACGCGGAAGAAAGTTATAAAAAGATAGTTTGGTCCTTAGACATATTGAGAAATGTTGAATCTTGTACACTCAAAGAGTCCTTTTTTATCTAATCATTAGCACATTAGCAAATTCTATTTCAGTTACGCTACGGAACTTATAAATTATGCATGAACAATTTGTGAATAGTGCATGCTACTGGTATACTGTACGGTCATTGATTTTTACACATCTGAAATGTGTGTATTTCATTCATTCATGAATGGAAACTTTTGAGAGTGCTAGGAAGCTTCATTTCTCAATGCTTGCTGTGTTGTTAATTATGAATTCTTTATAAATAAAAGAGTTATTTAGTAACTGAAGTAAAATCCAAGTTTACTTAAATCAAGGAGAGTATAGAAACATGTATATCATTTCAGATTTTTAGATATTGTTGTGGTAATTGTCAACATTTTCATCTTCACTAAGCAGCCTGACTTTATGTAATAGTGGTTATGATGACTGCTATAGTTGTAATATTTGTTTGTGCTGGGAGATCACATCCTCCGACCCTTAAACTTTTGTTGTAAAAATGTTTATGAAGGTAAATCTTAGATATATATGGTATTTTACACAATTGTCACATTGTTTTTAGTATAAGGAGTCAGATATCTTCTGGTTCCATACCTGATGCTTATGAATTTCTTTGATATCTGCAGATACACATAACCATGGAGAGATGTGCTCCATGTTATTGTCAATATACTGTTTTGCTTTAAACTGCAGTGTAAAAGGTTTAATGATGCAATTCATGTCATGGAATATCCAACCCCCAACTTCCAGCGGTCGCCTCCCCTTCCCCCCAAAACCCCACAGTTGTTAATCCCTTCTCATTTCTTGTTCAACTTTCCTCAATAACATTCCTTCCTGCATGTCTTTTTTCCCCCGCGCCAAAAAAGAAGAACAAAGGGAAGATGAGGAGGTCGCGAGAGGGCCAACCATAGTGAGAATCACCCCGACCCCACAGCAGGAGAATGAAGAGGAAAATACCTCATGTCAGTTAAAACCCTACGATAAGAAAATGGGACGTTCCATCCCCGGCTCGCAAGGTGCTGCCTTTGGAGTTGGCAATGTTTCTCTCGGCATTTGCCTCTTATCAGCTGCAGCTGATAAATCGCAAATGCCTTTTGACAACGCTTCGAAGGGCATTGCAGAGATCGATTTCTTTTCATTAACGTTAAGTTGCATCACCTAGTATAGAAGTAAAAGAAATGAGGGTTAAATATAAGTTTCTTTAGAGCACGCGTGCTTGAGAGTAGCGATGGAACGATCCCGACAAGTTTCGCTTGCTGATGCCTGAGAGAACAAAAAAAAGAGCTTAGACTAACCAAAGCATCTGTGTGACTTAGATACACGAGTCAACGTGATATTACATAGTTGTTTCATGAAATTAGCTGATTAGTTCAGTGTTTTATCAAGATCTTGAAAAACAAAGCACTCCAAAAACCAGAATTAACTTTGAAATTGGAACTTACTTACCATTGTTTTTATATTTCTCAGATACTTCAATTTGAATGATACTCAGTCTACTTGCTCTTACTAACCAATCGTCTGACGAGGTCTTAAATTTCAACTGGCATTGATCTCTAACCAGATTTTCCAATGTTAAATATAAAATTTACTTACCTATGTAACACTAAAGTTCTAAGCCCTAATAAGCGCTCAGACTTACTTCGTCATTCTACTTATGGCCTCCTTCATTGTCTGCTCCAAACAAAACTCATTTATATGCATGAGAGAAATCCTAATGATTTGTTTTCCGTAATTTTTGTGACCAAAACTAATTTTTCTCTTTTATCTCCACTGACATAGACCGGACGCCGGGCTTCAAAAAGCATGTTTTATTTGGATGAAGCAATAAGTGTTGTTTGCGTCTCATGTCATGTAGAGGGAAACAGAAATAATATCAGTTAGTGACTGTCGTCTTAAGAGTCATAGGTGCAAGTGTGCGTGCTGCCTGTAGGTGCTAGAAACGTACAGATATGGAGTACGCATCCGTAAGCACTCTAGGCCACAGGTAATGTGCGTATCTGCCAGCGCTAGAGGTGTACGCATTTCTGCGTATTGTGTTTGAGAATTAGATTTGTTTGAATTCCTCTCTGTCTTGGAAGCGTGTGGCAGTGCATTCTTAGAACTACTTGACAAGTGGTGCCCATTGACTTACTACTGTAGCTGTGTACGAGTATGAACTCTTGAGCTATATCAACTATTTTACGCTATATTATGCTATGGCAAGGACTATTTAATTGTGGTTTTATTGTTATTACCGTCACACTCTTGATAATTGTTATTATCGCTGTTGTTATTAAGTGTAGTGATTAGCCGTAGAAGTGGTTGTAGACGTAGTATTAATATTGATAGCAATAATCGTGGGAACATTATTACTTAGCTTGTACGTAATTTTCATTGTTGTCAACATGTTCCACAATAGCTGCCTAAGTCAAAATTGTCAGTCAATTAAGGAAGTCAATACTTGATAGTAAGACAGTTATATAAATTATAGCATATTATGTATTATATAATAATTTCTTTAAATTTTCTCCTTTCTTTTTCGGATGGTTGGGGGAACCTTGTTTGCTTAAAATATATTAACGTATTGATTAGGTCCTTATTTTCAGTCATCAGTCATCTTTATTATTATTATTATTATTATTATTATTATTATTATTATTATTATTATTATTATTATTATTATTATTATTATTATTATTATTATTATTAAGAAGGCATTGCATTGCGAGTAACGACGATTGTATATAATTAATATTACTAATGGTTTAAAATATTTATAGGCTCTGTAATTTTGAAGGCCACGGCAAATCCAGTTCAATGCGCATTTGTCAGATGTGCCATTTTATATATGAATTATATTTGATTTTGTTTAAGCGTAGTTTTCATTTCGTGTCTATTTATTTATAGGCACATTTAGGTATATTTTTTTCAATTATTAACTTCTTTAATGATTTATTTATATAATATATAATACCGGATGAAATCAAGTAAGCTTTCGGCTAGAAACTTGAATTGAAGCAGGATTTCACGAAACTATCTACTTTACAATTGTCGTTTATTCACTTTTTAAAGCCACAATTCCTAAACCCTTGTCACTCTGACCTTTTTTCCTCTTTGACTAGAATGAGTTATTGTATAGGGAGAGTTCGCAGATTTCCATAGAACTTTTAGACTGCCTTCGGTAATGCATATTGAGTTGTGAAATTCAAAAAAAAATAAATAAATAAAAGGAATAGCGAAAGGCGATTCGCCTATTCGGTGAATAGAATTTAGACCCGCTGTATCAAATGGGTTTTGATCGTAGCCTCTAGAGTATAGATTGGAAAAGGGAATTTCAATAGAGTTTAGATTCGAAATACTGAATGTATTTTGATGGTAGCCTGGATAGGTATGTTTTATTTATTTAATTTATTTTTTTCTCTTGCTCTCTCTAACTTTGTAAACATGTTTACTGAATGTTGTTACGTAAAAGTGGATTGCTGTGAGCGTGGTTGATTGTTTCTTGACTGTTATATGTATTTTGTTCTTCATGACACTGATACCTGATAGAATAAGACGTTAATGTTCAGAAGCCTAGTGGATGTTCTCTTTACGTGGAGGTAGTGAAATCATATGCGGGTTATCCTTAGAGTTTATCGGCTAGATTTAAATTTACTTATTCCCTTGATAGACATTTTACTCTTTGCTCTTTTTACCTTCTCAGTTTTAAAAGGCTTGAAATGGAATGTTTCTTGTTTCTTTGTGTACAAAGGAGTTCACGTACTCCCGACATTTTGCCTTGAAACTTTATAAAGAAAATAATGCTAATTTTTATTTCTGCAATGATTGCTATGAAGGTTTTGCAGGATCTTTAGACTTTTTTGAGTTTTCAGTCAATATTAAGCTTGGAAAGAAAGGTCTAAAGTCATGATTTCCAGATCAAGGATTTTGGTTAGCTAACATTTATGCCCAGAAGACACCTCTTGGTCATTTCCTCACCTCAGAATAGCACGCCCCCCGCCCCCCTAAACTTTCCAGAGTTGGAGCGTCTTCGAGAGACGTGAACTAACTTCCGCCTACTTCCAGATGTGACGCCCTGCGGCAGCCCGACTCACGCCTGCTGTCTCGAGACGCGGCTAGACCCCAACTCGTCCCCGAAGAACCGGTCCTACTCGACGACGGCGCTCTACCCGAGCAACCGCAAGCCGGTGGTGAGAGAGCGCCAGACTGTGTGCTCCCTCCACCCTTTGGGAGACTATGACGTCAACCACCTGGACCGCGTCGCCAGGGGCCTCTACGACACGCCCACCCAGGGCGTGGTGGCCTACTCCGATCGCCTGACGCGCCTTCAGAAGCTCCCCAACCAGCACGTCTGCGACGGCCTCTGCGACGACTGCAGCACCAAAACGCAGACCGAGGCAGCGGACGGGCCCTGCAGCCTACCCGAGGACACCACCACCAATCTGTGTGAATGCAAGTGTAGTGAGAATAACAGAGTGAACAGTGACACGCAGTTGATGAATAATAAGCCAATAGAGACGACCCGGAATAGTGACGCTAATTCCGACGCAACTAATGCTAATATAGTGTATCAAAGACACGGGTTGCGGGTGGCCACGTCGGACTACGAGAGCTCCGACTCGCCGAGCTCCATAGAGACCAGCGAGGAGGCCATTGGGGCTGGCCGCGTGCGGATAGCGGCGACGGCGGAGGTGGCAGCGGCCGTCGTCGAGGAGGAGCAAGAGGAAGAGGAAGATACTAACGAGAAGGAGGATAAAAAAGAACCTCAGCCTAAAAGTAAATTAACACAGGAGGTAAGAAAACTCTTCTGTTTGTTACCACCTTTATTGCCCTAGGTATCTCGTTACTATATATATATATATATATATATATATATATATTATATATATATATATATATATATATATATATATATATATATATACCCCATGTAGACCTGGTTCTGTTCCATTCTCTCCCCGTTTAATTGTGGGAAATGTGCTTTCACCTGTCAGCCTCTACTAATTATGATTCGTAGTGTTTAAATCGAAGAGATTGTGCAGAACAGGCAATTATGATAGATGGAAATAGAGATAAAAAAAGGACATTATCAGTTATATGTAGTATATTCTATTTCCTCGAATCCCTCGTTATGCCAAAAGTTTAATACAAATGATATAGCCCTTGACTGTTAATTTGCCGCCACTTTCATTTCTGCTGAATGAAAGTTTATTTGTGACAATGACGTTCATCCGAAGCGAATTTATAACGTCATGGTCTTTGTGTCACTTTTTTTTCTTTTTTTGTCAAATCGATCATGGCAGTTAAGTGCACTTCATAACATTTCTGCTGAATGAAAGTTTATTTGTGACAAGGAAGCTAATTTATAACGTCATGATCTTTGTGTCCCTTTTTTTATTTATTTTACATATTTATTCATTTATTTTTTTATTTATTTTATTTTATTTCATATTTTGTCAAATCAAAAAGCTGCTCCTTAGTTTCGCTCCGTCTGATCTGCGCCGGTCGGTCGGTGTTTGTTTCCGAGGGATTAAGAGCAGAAGTTTCACCCGTTCTTGTTATTTCGTTGCTCCCTCTGTCGGCGGAAGGAAAAACTCCCATTCCTCGATGTGCTCCGCAAATATTTACCTTTATTTATTGGTTCTGATGGGGTTCCCGTCTCATCTAAAATCAATATCATGTTTCTCCTCTCTCTCTCTCTCTCTCTCTCTCTCTCTCTCTCTCTCTCTCTCTCGATGTTTTTTACGAATCGTCGTAAAAGCAGTATCCGGCATCTTCTTTTATCGAGATTACTTTCCTCTGACCTTCTCATTAAAGATATCCCCGTATGGGGCGTAGTGTCCGTCAGTGCACCTCATGCGGTGCACTATAGGCATCACTCAAGATTATTTGCAGCGTGCTTTCGGCCCCTAGCTGCAACCCCTTTCGTTCCTTTTAGTGTACCTCCTTTCATATTCTCTTTCTTCGTCTTACTTTCCACCCTCTCCTAACAATTGATTCATAGTCCAACTGCTTTGAGGTTTTCCTCCTGTTACGCCTTTCAAACCTTTTATTGTCCATTTCCGTTTCAGCGTTGAATGACCTCATAGGTCCCAGTGCTTGCCTTTGGCCTAAATTCTATATTCAATTCAGTTCAGTTAAAGATATAGCTGACCGTTGGGATATGGATTTGAGAATATGTAATATGACACTGAACATAAGTGCACAGCGCTTCAGTGGCGTGATCGGTATGGTCTTGACCTGCCACCTCTGTGGCCGCGAGGTCGATTCTCGGGCATTCCATTGAGGTGTTAAAGATGTGTACTTCTGGTGATAGAATGTCACTGTCGACGTGGTTCGGAAGTCACGTAAAGCCGTTGGTCCCGTTGCTGAATAACCACTGGCTCCTTGCAGCGTAAAACACCATACAAACAAACAAACATAAGTGCACACATAGAATCCTTCTGTGTTGTTTTGTGAATGGTCACGTTTTCCTCTGATGTAAACAGTTGGTTGTCAATGTATCCGTAGTACCTCAACGTGCAGACTCATACACCGCCATGAAAATATTCTGTATCTTCAAAGCTGTCAGATTAAAGTTTTTCTTAATGCTTTTGCAAAGCAAGTTTTAAAATATCGCGCGTACTTTTACATTGATACATCCTAGAAAACCGACGAGTCTGATTTGATTAGACTATATGCATTCACACACGCACACACACACACACACACACACACACACACACATATATATATATATATATATATATATATATATATATATATATATACATACACATATATATATATATATATATATATATATATATTAGTATATATATATATACATATATAGCAGGTCAGCAAATACACATAAAAACCTCCAGGGGATATCCATGATAAGAGATGTAAAAATGACAATTTACTCTAAGAAACGTTTCGCACATGAAATTCTCTGTGCATCATCATTCTGAAAGAATATAAAGACACATTTATAAATAAAATACAATAAAAGTGAAATAAGACAGGAATTCCCATATATTAAAAATAGTCATAAAATTACATAAAAGAACAAAGTAAAAAACTGGTTAAAAGAGACTGCTTAAGACGCCAACGGTTCATTGTGAGGAGAGAAGATGGAATGAACTAAGACACGTTAAAAGTAACGACTTGCTGAGGACGCATTCCTGTTGAGGGAGGGAACAAGCCTCTTGATATAGAGTCAAGAGTAGTTAAATGGTCAGGATGTTTGACATGGTCTAATATGGGAAACTGTTCTTTTTGTATTTCAATTTTGCAATGAGAGGCATGATTTCTGATGTCGGAAAATTCAGGTTGTTTTATTCTCTGACCAGTGCGAAAGCTGAAGCCCAAGTGAGAGAATATCTGACCCTTAACAGGCTTCGAGTTGATCCGACGTACGAGCCCGAACATCCAGGGCATGTAAATTTATATATAACGTTGGATCGCATAAAAGGCTGAAGGCGATCTTTATAGGTAAAAAAGGAACCAATTGTGCAGGGATTGCTTGATATGAGATTAACTTTAAGGCATAGTATCTCATGTTCAATGATTCGTGTGAGGCTGGATGTAAATTTTAAGTCAGATATATAAGGGATCGTAACATAAAATGGACTTTTGGGGACATTAAAATTAGGTATTGGTGGCTGTAAGAATTTTGTAAGTATTTTGTTAATGGTTTTTTTTAACAATTTCAAGTGGAAATGAATTAGATTTGAAGAAACCTAACAAAAAGGTAATTTCCACGTGAAATAGTTGCCAAGACGAAGAGTATTTCAGTGCTCTATTAACCAAAGTGTGAATAGTATTAAG
This sequence comes from Macrobrachium nipponense, assembly GCF_015104395.2. Classification (NCBI taxonomy): domain Eukaryota; kingdom Metazoa; phylum Arthropoda; class Malacostraca; order Decapoda; family Palaemonidae; genus Macrobrachium; species Macrobrachium nipponense. The sequence goes on from NC_061106.1 coordinate 13,139,548, forward strand.
ATTGTTGACACGAACTATAATAATTGTTAGTCAGTCCAGTAAAAGTACGTTTGCTATAGACTGACGTGGAGAGCTCAGAGTTAGTTCTGTTAATTTTCAAATCTAAAAAAGGTAAACAATCATCGTTCTCTACTTCCATTGTAAAACTGATATTAGGATGAAAGTTGTTAATATACTCTAAATACTCCTAATATCAATTTTACAATGGAAGTAGAGGACGATGATTGTTTACCTTTTATAGATTTGAAAATTACCAGAACTTAACTCCGAGTTCTCCACGTCAGTCTGTAGAAAACGTACTTTACTGTACTGACTAACAATTCTGTTGATAGTTTTAAAAAAATGAAACGCGCAAAACACGCAGAAGAAGTTAGGTAAATTTGGCCTAATGGCATTAGCATATAGTACTGCGAAGCCAAGCTTCTTGATGAAAAGAGCACAGGCTATGGTTAAGTTTTCCCTTAAATACATAGCAGACGGAAACGAATGAGAACGGCCGCGCGCTCACGATTTTATAAATAACTCAAACAAACTAGCACATACCGTGCCATGCCCACATGCCTTATGTGTATTTACATTTATTGTGGTATTTATTGCGTATTATTTACTATACTAAATATTGCGCATATCTTTGGCATATTATGCGATATTAATACCTACAAATAATCATATTTATTTATTGTGTACTTATTTCTTATTTATGAATACCAAATCATATTTATTATGTATTTATTTCTTATTTATTATGCTGAATACTGTGCATATATTTGGTATATGCATAGTATTCCTAATTTGGTGTGTGGGGTTCGTGAGGAAGGGTTTGCTTTATATGGTAGTCACTGATACATAGTTTGAGAACTTACTTTATTAGCTACATCGAAAAGTCAGCCTAGAATAGTCTTTGTGATATACACACCATCCTTTCTCTTATTTTTAGTTATGTACTGTATTTAGCATAATAAATAAGAAATGTGCACTGTATTTAGCATCATAAATGAGAAATAAATGCACAATAAATAAACATGATTTAGTATAATGAATAGGGCATAAATACACAATAAATAAATTCTGATTGTTTGAATGTATTTTTATCATAAGATATACACATAAATCATGATTTGGTATTCATAAATAAGAAATAAGTACACAATAAATAAATATGTTATTTGTTGGTATTAATATCGCATAATATGCCAAAGCTATTTACAATATTTAGTATAGTAAACAATACGCAATAAATACCACAATAAATGTAAATACACATAGGGCATATGGGCATGGCGCGGTATGTGCTAGTTTGTTTGAGTTACCCATAAAATCATGAACGTGCGGCCGTTCTCATTCGTCTGGCCGAACCATAATACGTCGTCTCTCACGTTTTCTTCGAGATTTCAAGAGAAGGTCTATATCGCTTCCTTTCGAGGTTCTTTCCCAATTTTCCATTTCCTTTTCTCGTGTTCACTGAACCATGGGTAGAAGAGAGAGTTAGGTTATCCGTTTGATCGACCCTTGCTATTAGAAAAATAACCCTAAAAATACAGCTCTGTGGCTATTGAGGAGAAATATGAGAGAATTATCGCAGAGACCTTTAAGTTTACAAGACACGTCGTTGCCAGAGCTTTGACGCTAAAGGTAGCATAGGTGCGTGATTTAACTGGACGTATGTTTTTAGATATTGAAATTCCAAAGTTTCGTAAAAGATATAAGGTTAAATTCATGAATGCTCAGATTTGCAGGCATGTCATTTTTTTAATCAGAATGTTATAATACCTTTTAATAATAATAATTTGCTGAGTTCACAGTGATATTAGGTCTGGAAAATAATATAGTTGAATATTAGAACGTGTTCACGTAACTATACCATTACGTTTTATTTTCGTGTGTATAAAATTTCAGAAATGAAGTATTTTAAAGAAAATTTGCCTGCTTTAGACGATAGGATTCCATTTGCCCCTTCCTAGGTACATGTGCACGTAGGTGTTGTTCCATGGGTGTTTAGAAATAGGGCCTTTGAGTAGTTAAATAAAATCACTTAGCCACTGAATTTAAAAAGTGTCAGCTGTTTGGTTATTTCGCCTCTGATATTAGACACCTTTATATTACATAGTACTTAAAAAGAAAAACTTTGCATAACACTAAAACGATTACTCTATTATGTTTAGTATTACATGAAGCTTGACATGGCTCTGTAATTATGATACAGGATACCTCGTCCCAGTTCGAATAGTGTACTCGGAGCTTGTGCTAAAATCTGTGGTCAAATAAAGCGTTATTTCTCCAATTGAAATAGATGCACTATATTTTATTAGAAATTATTTTTCTGTACTGTTTACTATTTACGTTATTCATTTTTTACATTTTCATTCTTATGAATAAATCATTAATATCCTATCCTAAAACCCCTGTATCTTTAACTCAGTGCGAAACGCATTTTCAGACCTTTTTAGGCTTTCCTAACCACCAACCCCCCCCCCTCAACAGCAACAAAGTAGTTTGTGGGTCTACTCCCCGAGTAAACAAAATAAGCAAAACCAGGACTCACATCAGAATTCGGCGCTTCTGTCCTGACAAAGTTGATTTGTACAGAATTGCCGCGCTCGTCAGTAATTATGATTTATGAGATGGTTCATTTGCAATCAACTGTCAAAGGCTGCATATGGTGACCTTTCAGAAGAGGTTGCTGTGCCATCAACATGCCATTACCGCAGTTTGGGAGAATAGGTCCGAAAACTGCTGGACGTGAGAATTTGTCTGTTTGGGACGTTTGTATGTATGTACAGTTCGTAAATGCATTTACATAATAAGGTAATTTGCAGCTTGAGGCCGAAGGCACGCTGCAAAGAACCTTAAGTAATGCCTACAGTGCACCGCATGAGGTGCAATGACGGCACTTCACCCCTGCGGGATAAGTACGTTGATAATCACAGGGACCTAATAGACTTTCTGTGGCTTGTAGAAAGATCATTAATTTTTTTTTTTTCATTCCTTTTCAAATGATAAAAGATTCTCTTAACTGTTTGCTGAGACTCTCTTTTGGTGTCTGCAATCGAGGTCGAATTTGCATATACTCCAGGAGCTGTCTTTGTCAGGTTTGCTTTCATCACATGAAGCAATCACCAGCTTCTTTTCATTCCCTTTTCTTTCTACCTTTATTTTAGGAAATCGTATTTCTAACAATTTCCTGTTTTAGTTGAATTTTCTGTTATATTTCTTTCACCTTTCATCGCCCTTCATCTCTCATTACTTTCGTTTAACTTCCTTACTTTTCATCTTACGTCTTTGTTAAGTTTTCCTACAGCCTTGTGGCTGTAATTCAAGCAGACTTGCTTTTCGCTATTTCACTATCCAATTCCACACTTTCTTTTTCCCATCCGAAGCATCGAAATCCACGTGGATTATCTGCTTCCACCAAACCACAAGTCTATATAACCTTTTGCAATCATCTGCCATAGCCTTGATGTGCACATCTTTATATGTTACTTTCATTATCTTCTCAAACTAAGGTGCTTTGGCAGTGATTGTCTTCATATACAAATACGAATTTTTTAGTGTGTCCGACAGTGCCATGAAAAAACGATGATGTATTCCTCCATTATATCCTAATTATCTAAGGTACCTTCTAGAGACTATAAGGCCAGGAATACGCGAGCCACTCTATGGCGCCACAGAGTGGCTTCGGTGTGTAGCCGGGATGTGGCTTCTCATAGGTTTCCATTGCTTATAAGCTATAGCGGGGATCAGCGACAGCTTGCCACAGTCGTTTGCCGCAGACGCTCATGTGCTCGACATAGCTTATAAACAATGGAAACCTATGGGAAGCCACATCCCCGCCACACACCGATGCCACACTGTGGCGCCACGGAGTGGCTCCTGTACTCCTGGCCTTAATAGTAAATCCCATCTCCGAGGGCACGAATGCTTATATTGTTTTCCTTTCCAGTTTCAATTTTCTCGTCGTGATCTTACCAACGTCTCTTCTCTCTCTCTCTCTCTCTCTCTCTCTCTCTGTCTGTCTGCGTGTGTGTGTATGCGTGCGGTTTTGTGGTACATTTGATATTGTTATATATTCATAAGTGTTCGATTCCCTGAAGAATACAAAATAACTTTGTTCCGTCAAAATACGAAGCATGTTATGATTGAAAACTGTACAGCCTCGACGAGGTAATTCTACACCACCCACCCCCTCCCCGCCGAGTGAAACTAATCCTAAGATATGCTTATAATATATATATATATATATATATATATATATATATATATATATATATATATATATATAATATATACATATATATATATATATATATATATATATATATATATATATATATATATATATATATATGTTATATATATATATATGCATATCTTAGGATTAGTTCCACTCGGTGGAGAGGGGGTGGGGCTATATATATTTGCGCTTTTATTAGCATTATTATTATTATTATTATTATTATTATTATTATTATTATTATTATTATTATTAGTTATTATTCATTATTGATAGGTGGTCGTAATAATGTGTGTACTGGAATAATCTAACCTTTTGTAGGTTGTGATTTTATTATCTTCATATAAGGTATTATTATTATTATTATTATTATTATTATTATTATTTCGGAAGGAGACCCTCTCGTAGACATGTTTTGTTAAAAATGACTGCTGCTTCAGCACTATTAATCTTATAAAGAGTCTTCTCTATCTTTCTGATGACGGCTTTCTCGTTGTTGCATAGACTGGCGAGCAACGCACCAAAGGGCATGGTAAAATTCGGTTGAGTCATTTGATTTATTATTGCTTATACAATTCTCTCTCTCTCTCTCTCTCTCTCTCTCTCTCTCTCTCTCTCTCTCTCTCTCTCTCTCTAACGCGACGTTTCCTCCTGATCGACAGGACATTATCAAGCGATAACTGCTGAGGGACTGAATTCCAGTGTTGTTGTTGTTTTTGATTTCCAGTGGCGAGTCCTTCTCCTTTTATCGTGGTGTTGCGAGCTCTCCAGTACGGTCAGAGCACTTCTCCGGTAGGTCGAGTTTTTATTGGTTCCCGGGAAGGTGACTCATACGGCGGGCGTTGACGAGTCTTGCAGACCTTCTCAGGTAGGGGGTATCACCGGGAGCCTCTTGATTGGCTTCTACCTGCGTGACGTCACCCCTGGTATTATTCTCATGTCCGGTGTTCGTTCCATGCGCGCTGTACTTTCGTTAGGGGAGAGGGGTGTGGTCCTCCTCACACACGTCGGTATCAGGAACGCTTCTTGGGTGGTATTGAGGGGAGGCTTTTCTTCGAGGATGAGCAGCGCTTCTAGGAGACGCAGACGTCGTGGGTCAGGTGCTCTCCCGATGATCTTAGTATTCCTGACGATGTCGTCTCTCGTGATGTTTCTGCGGTGTACTGCAAGGGCGTGCTGCCTAATGGCGCCCTCCTGGGCGTGGCAGGAAATCCTTTTTGACAGGCGCATCGTCGTCATGCCGATGTAAATCCCAGGGCATCCTTGGGCGGGGCATACGTATCGGTAGACGACGTTGGACTGCTTCAGGGGGTCTCCTGCCGGTGGGGAGGGGTTGTTCTTCATCAGGAGGTCTTTCGTACGCCGATTCTTGTAGTAAATAATGAGGGACACTCTCTTTCCTTCCTCCATGGGGCGGACGTGTTCCTCTATTATTTTCTTCATGGCTGCTTCTTCTTCCTTGTATTGGTGGTGCATGAAGGCTTTATAGAAAAGTTTGATATCCTCCGGGGGCGGAATGTTCCTTCTCTCTTCCTCCGTTCATGTACCACTTGTCAAGGGCGGCTCGAGTTTCTCGGTTTACGAGTTTTTTCGAGTACCCATTGTTAATTAGCATCTGGGATCTCGCGGTCGAGTTCGAGGTGTGTGTCCTGCCACGTCGAACAGTGCGAGAGGGCCCTCCTGACGAAGGCCCTGACGGTGGTGGTCTTGAACCGCGCAGGACACTCGCTATCACCATTCAGACAAAGTCCGAGGTTCGTAGCTTTGGTGTAAACGGTAGTCGCCAACTTCTGATTCGTCTTCGTGACAAGGACGTCGAGGAAGGGGAGCCGATCGTTGCTGCTGCACTCGACAGTGAAGTTGAGTGCGCTGTTCTGCAGGAACTGCTGCCGAAGGGCTTCTACCTCATCCTCGCAGTCGGCTTGCACGAAGATGTCATCGATGTAGCGTGCGTATGTGCGGGGACATCTGTGTTGCGAGAAGACCCTTTCTTCCACTTCTCCCATGTAGAAGTTAGCGAAGAGGACTCCTAAGGGGGACCCCATCGCTACGCCGTCCTTCTGTGAGCAAGAGCCCGTGCTGACACAAGGTCAGCTAAATCAAAAACAACAACAACAACACTGGAATTCAGTCCCTCAGCAGTTATCGCTTGATAATGTCCTGTCGATCAGGAGGAAACGTCGCGTTAGAGAGAGAGAGAGAGAGAGAGAGAGAGAGAGAGAGAATTGTATAAGCAATAATAAATCAAATGACTCAACCGAATTTTACCATGCCCTTTGGTGCGTTGCTCGCCAGTCTATGCAACAACGAGAAAGCCGTCATCAGAAAGATAGAGAAGACTCTTTATAAGATTAATAGTGCTGAAGCAGCAGTCATTTTTAACAAAACATATTATTATTATTATTATTATTATTATTATTACTGCTAATGATATTGTTTTTGCTGAACAAATGAAAAAAAAAAAACATTAACTTGCCGAACGATCTTCCACGGTGACGCATTTCTACCTTGCAAATCAGACATGGTTTGAAGAAGCATTAATGTAAATTACTGATAAGAAATGTCACATGAGCAGGTATATATTGTATCTCTCATTCTTGTAAGTGACAGTCGCCATCACGACTCCAGTGACGTCACATGGACACATTCTCTAAGAATGAATTCTTGACAGTGATAATGAGAGTATACTTTGATTTTCATTGCCAATGTCACTATTGGCCCCCCCCCCCCCCCCCCCCCCCCACCCCCCCCCCCCCCCCTCTCTCTCTCTCTCTCTCTCTCTCTCTCTCTCTCTCTCTCTCTCTATGAATCTGAATCTTATGCTTTTGATCATCTACGGTGTTAGGGACCCCAGCAACAGTAATCAATTAAGACATAGTCTCTCTCTCTCTCTCTCTCTCTCTCTCTCTCTCTCTCTCTCTCTCTGAATCTTATTTCTAGGAGTAATGAATATTTACATTTTCTGTAAAAAAAATTATTGCTATTTTCTTTTACCTATTTTCAAATGCGGTTTTGATTTCTTTTATGATTTCTCAATGACATCGAATTATTATAATAATATGGATACAGGTATAGGTGTTCGTATTGATCGAATGACTAATCAATAAATATATAAAAGGAAGTTTTATAAGATGGTGGGAATCTTGTGTTCAAATGAGCGCTCCTGCATTTGGGGTGTGTGGGTGGGCGGCTAGGTCGAGGAATATCCCTTTGGGCGTGCGAAAGTCACTGAATTTACTTATTGTAGATTTTTTTTTTTTTTTTTTTTTTTGCGGTTGTGATACGAAGTTATCTTAGTGACGTCATGCTCTGAATGTTAGAGATTTTTAATTAATGATTAATGTCTCCGTTTTATTATTCATATATATGATTTAGAGACTTAATTAAGGATTTATTCAATTCAACTAATTCATAGGATTATGAAAATACGCTTGTGTCTCTGTATTCTTCTCTAGGGTCATTACGCACCTGTTTACTTCATCTCATGTTCCTCGTTGGACGAGTGGTTTTCGCGCTCGGCTACCAATCCGGTGGTCGTAAGTTCCATTCTCGGCTCGGTCAACGCGGAATCATAGGAATTTGTTTCTGGTGATAGAAATTCATTTCTCGGTATAATGTGGTTCGGATCCCACAATAAGCTGTAGGTCCCGTTGCTAGGTGACCCAATGTTCCCAGCCACGTAAAAATATCAAATCCTTCGGGCCAGCCCTAGGAGAGCTGTTAATCAGCTCAGTGGTCTGCTTAAACTAAGATATACTTAACTTTTAACTTAATCTCTATGGCTTCCCGAAATCCACGGCCTTGCTGGAAATCACGCGAGAGTGACTTCCAGTCATCGTGATCGCTCTGTATTGCATTAGATTTGTTTCTTCTTAACGTCATGACAGAAAAAAAATGTAACATTCAAACCACGAACTCCGCTTGCCGTTAAAAAAATTCATAAACTTACTTTATGTCATAATTATATGAAAGGAAGAGATTTAGATTATATCTATACTCGGTTTTTTTTCCATCTGTCCACCAGCCTGTGGTGTTTGCGTATGTTAACACTGCGTCCCTGCTGTAGATAGTTACATTCAGCTTACATTCAACAATAATAACAATATCCTATTTCGAATATTAACGGTGTAATTCGCATACAGTAAATTATCGAAACACTTTTCAGTTGCAAATGTACACCAAGATATCCTTTTATTTACCTAAAACTTAACATAGCGTAACTGTCTAAAGCCCGGGACACAGTGTTACCATACACAAACACCACAGGCGGGTGGACAGATGGAAAAAAAAACAGAGTATAGTGAAGTTCGCAGGGAAAATAAAATCTGTCCTTGGGAGTAAGAAGGTTTATTGAAGATATCTCATCGTAAATGTTTTTCAGTATTTTTCCCCATGTGCATGATATTTCTCTGGGTGCATGAGTGTGAATGGACACATGTCAGTCTCAGAATAAAGCGAAATTTAAAATTCTTTGACGAAAATAGTTCAAAATTGGCCATGACACGCAGAAAATCAAAGCACCATCGTCAAACACATGTTGCTCAGTGACGCCGTTATTACCAGAATTCGACGAGGATAAGGAGAGGAGAGAGAGAGAGAGAGAGAGAGAGAGAGAGAGAGAGAGAGAGAGCAGCACTCGTCTTGTCAAAGACGTGTTTTGATTGAATTCGGAATCAATTAACCCTTGAAAACGTGTCTGCAGAAACTCAATTATTATTTCTGTCCTTTTCACAGCAAACACCACCGGAATCGAGCAAAGCTCCTTGTAAAGGGTTAGTGCCTCCATTCGTAGGCATTGCTTAAGGTTCTTTGCAGCGTGCCTTCAGCCCCTAGCTGCAACCCCCCATTTCCTTCAATTTATTGTACCTCTTTTCATATTCTCTCTTCCATCTTACTTTCCACCCTCTCCTAACAATTGATTCATAGTGCAACTGCGAGGTTTACCTTCTGGTACACCTTTCAAACTTCATAACCGTTCAATTTCCGTTTCATCGTAGAATGACTTCATAGGTCCCACTACTTGGCCTTTGACCTAAATTCTATATTCAATAAAATTCAGTTCGAACAGAGCTGCTTATACAATTAAGGTTCGATGTCATTGAAGCTTTTATTTTGTGTGTATATTTGTGTATGTACATGTACTGGAAGTCTAGACCCATTCAGCAATTTCTGGTGATTTCGGCCGAATAGCAGCTCAGAAAACCTTACAAAAAAAAATTAAATAGTATCCACTGAATACTTACAGAAAATTTGTTGAGTGCGTGGAATAACTTCTATTAAAATCCTGTTGTCGTTATGAATGAGAGCCTAATTAAGAACAGAAAAGAGAGAGAGAGAGAGAGAGAGAGAGAGAGAGAGAGAGAGAGAGAGAGAGAGAGAGAGTACGCTTCTGTATCTGCCTCTGAGAAGTACAAGACGTGAGAAGGCATATAAATTAAACCAAAAATAGACCCAGGACCAGCATTTCAACTCCCTTTACACTGTAGAGAAAACTGTTAGTTTCATTTTTCTTTAAGAAAATTGAGAAGTGAAACTTTGACATTCTTACACTTTTCATGTTACATTTAGCTGTCTTCTTTTTTTTTTTTTTATAATATCTGGCGACTTAGCTATTGATCGTTGTTAAATATCACTCGTCATGGAGAAATTGACTCGCTCTTGCTACTTATCCGTAAGAAAATTAAATGAGTATTTTGGATGGCTCTTAACTCATTTTTTTAACCTCTTGGGAAAACCTAGAAGAATAGTCATGTTTCTTTGCTCGCTAGGACAGTTCAAAATATTTTTTGTTACTCGGGGAGTAAGCCTAATAAGGTCTGAAAAAGGTATTTTGCGTTGAGCTACAGATGCAAGAATTTTAGGATAGGATATTTATGATTTATTTATTAGAATGAAAATGTAAAAACAAAAATAACGTGCATGTTAAACAATGTTAAACAGTACATAAGAATTATTTCTAATAAAATATAGTGTATTCATTTTAATATTCGTTGGTGAAACCGCGCTCTATTTGACTGTAGATTTTAGCACGCACCTCGAGTAAGTTGGAGGTCGGATCACGCCTTGTTTTTTTTTTATATATGTTGACAGGATGGAACTGTATAAAGAATTTTTATCTTCTCAGCGGAATTAGCATAATTCTTTTCCCTTTATTCTGCTTTGCAATTGAATATTTTGCAACCTCTGCCGATCCCTTAATCGCTAAACAGCTTTGACGTCTCTGGTTAACCTTATAATGCAACGAATCAGTCTCCCACAGACACCCTGTTTGACTACCTTAGTAGGCACTCACCTTGAATCTTTTCATATCCCATCTTTAAAGGGCAAGTTTCTTGTCAAAGAGGATAACTAGTTCACGGGGAAGCAATATTCGTTCACTTTTTAAACCAACTTTCTTCGACACTGCTCGGTACGAAAACTATTCTGACTTCGTTAATTCCTAGTCCAGTTTCCATTCCTAATTATATTCCAGTGGGTACCTCTCCGCCTCATGTTTTGATGTATACACCTTTTTTCGTTCCCCTCATCAGTGACATAATACATCCTCTAGTGTTTATGATTGCGCTGGGTTTCTCTGATGTCTACGCTTATTCCCCAGCTTTCCTGTCTGCCGTCATTAGCGTTAATCTTGAGAACAGTTATGAGCCGTGAACCTATAATGTCGTGAAAGTAATTGCTCTCATGACTGAAACCTAGACTGTTTTTCTCCTTTGAATGGGTCACTGCCTGTTCTCCATTATTAACTTAGTTGAAATGAAATATTCTCTCTCGCTTCTCGCTTTTTGCCAAGTCATATTGCTTCAATTCTGTTTTAAGTAATTTCTTGAATTTTGCCACAATACAGATGGTCTTCTTGTGTCCTGGTGTGCATCTTATCCTCTCCAGAGTAATTGTCCTTATTTGAGATATCTCTTCAGTATGTAAGGTGTCCCTTTGCTTGAACACCCTCTTGTAGAGAGCTAAGACAAAAAAGGGTCTTTGTCAGGTATCGCAAGCGTTCTGCTTTAATGTTTCTTAGATTATCATTCATTTCGGTGCAGTGCGAAGAAGCGGACGACTGTCACTATAAGAAGGGTTCTGGACAGTCTTCTCAGGAGATTATGAGCCGAATTTCACCTACTCCTCCTCCTCCTCCTCCTCCTCTTCTTCTCAGGCAGCTGCGTAAAGGCCTAACCACTCCTTCGGCTTCCACATTTATTTTCCGTGTAAGTCAGCCATTCGCTGATTACTCCGTGTACTGACCCTTCCCCTTTTCTGCGATCCCTGCAAACGTCCAGTTTTCAAAGGCTCAACTCTCTTCCCCCACTCACTACTTCCGTTTTTATCCCGTGATGCCGGGCATCCCACATGCTACATATGGACTGATATTTAGATGTGCTTTTAAAGGGTTCGTCTAGTACTCTGCTGCGGTTCCCAGTTTCTCGAATGCATATTTATGTTATGCTGCTTGGTTATGGTAATCGCACACACACACACACATACATGCGTATTTCTTTATTTATTTGTACATGAATGTATATATGTATACGTATATGCGCATGTATGTGTATAAGCGTGCTTGTACATATATATACGAGCGCGCTCACGTACACGTCCACACACATAAATGTGTGTGTATATATATATATATATATATATATATATATATATATATATATATATATTTAATATATGTATGTATGTATATGTGTATATATAATATATATATATATATATATATATATATATAAAAAAAAATATATATATATATATATTATAGTATTATATATATATATATAATCTGTGTATATATATATATATATAAATATATATATATATATATATATATATATATATATATATATATATATATATATATATCCCTAGATAGGTTGCGAATATACGTCGTTGAGAAAAAGACGCCTAAAAGCCATCCTCTCCTGAAATATGACTCAACGAATATTTACGGTAATATTTTTGCTGCGTGTTATGACTGGGATTAAGACGGAAGGAGGGCGCTTGTTCACCCATGAAAAGAATTTGGGCGATTATCCCTCGGCCACCCCGCCATTTTTCCCGGGCAGTACTTCGCGAAATTAAACAAAATTGTTCATATAATAACGGGAGGCCAACATGAAGCTTCGCCAGAAGAAATATTCCGGTGGTTTTTCTCCTCTTCCTCTTTTCTCTCTTTACTTCCCCTTCGCCCTGTTGCTCCTCTCTTCGGTGGCAAATAAAGCTTCTTTCGTGTCGTTTGACTTTTATATTCTTATCTTTGCATATGGAGTATGCAAGTGGGTATGCCTCTCTCTCTCTCTCTCTCTCTCTCTCTCTCTCTCTCTCTCTCTCTCTCTCTCTCACTTTAGCATATATGTATATATTTATATAAACAGCAGTCAAGGGCAGGAATACGCTTGGGACTCACACTTCTTTTCTTCTTTTATTCATTCCTACGTTTCGTGATTCATAATCACATCATCAGGGAATTCTATGGAAAATTGAATCCCGAAACGTAGGAAGCAATAAAAAGAAGTGTGTGAGTCCTCAGCATATTCCTGCCCTTGATTGCTATTTGTATATGTGCATCGAATCTGCTCTGTTTGTGTGATATATGTATAAATATATCTATATATATCTATCTATCTATATATATATATATATATATATATATATATATATATATATATATATATATATATATATATATATATATATACCTCCAACTTCCGGAGCAACAGCTCGAAGAACAATCCAAGGCAGGTCAGGGAAAGGCACTATCCATATGCATTTTATTAAAATATATGCCTTTTATTGATATATCTATTATATGTGTGTATGTCTTTATCGTTTTATGGAACAAGGGTTGACTTCCTGAAAATGAAAAGACAGCGATTAATACCAAATTCATGCTGAAAACTGCTGAATCGGGGAATGAGCCCGCTGTGCAGAAACCTTCCACAACACTGCTCACTTTATATACCTGTGTACAAACAAGGCTGATCAGTAGCACTTCGAACCCCCAGACGCGCATTTCACCATTCAACTCTTTTGCATGCAAAAGTATTTATATAATACCACTGAGGAAGGTCTTGAGCTACAGCGACATTCTCATCCTTTTAACCCGAGAAATCTGAACTGTCAGAGATCAGTAGGATGTCCACAGCATTACACACACACACACACACACACACACACACACACACACACACACAGAGAGAGAGAGAGAGAGAGAGAGAGAGAAGAGAGAGAGGAGCGCAGGTGGATCCAGTGAAAGCCATAATACTCGCTGACCTTCGAGGATGTGGCGCTCTTCCTTCAACAAAGGGCTACGGCGGAAACGAGATGGTACATTTCATCAGTTCTTTCTGGAGGCTTTCAGATATTGAAGAATCACCCCCCCCCCCCTCTCTCTCTTCTCTCTCTCTCTCTCTCTCTCTCGTCTCTCTCTCTCTCTCTCTCTCTCTCTCTCTTCCAAATATTCTTGCGCGAGGTTCATTCCTTTGTGGGTTAGAGGTAAGCATCATTCAAGATGCTAAATGTTAGCAATGATGCGAAATATTAGCAGAGATGTTAAATGCTAGCAGAGATGCTAAACATTAGCAGAGATGTTAAATGTTAGCAAAGCTGTGTTAGAATTACTTATATGTCAGGAAAGAAAGCTGTTCCGTTTTATATTTTGTTGAAAGCGTTAACAAGCGATCGTCTTCTTCATCTTCAGCTTTTCCCATCTTTATACATAAGGGGTCGCTGTTTGTTATTAGTCTTCGCCATCTTCTGCGATCATGCCCCATTACCTCACTCACGTTCCTCTCCTGCGTGTCCCTCCCTGTTCACTGTGTCTCTCCATCTCATTCTTGGTCTACCTCTCTTCCTCCTTGTTCCGGGTACTTCCATGTTCACTGTTCTTTTACATACGGAATCCCCCTCTCCTCTCATAACAGGCCCAAACCATTGCAATCGTCTCTGTTGCAGCTTCTTTGATACTTCTGTCATTTTCACCGTCCCTCTTATGAAGTCATTCATCATCCTGTCCCTCCTTGTCGCTCCGCACATCCAACGTCACATTCTCATTTCTGCCACTTGTGCTTTCTTCATGGGCCATGTTTCACAACTGTACGTCAACGCAGGTCTGACAATGATCTTGTACATTTTTCCCTTCTGCTTTACATTAAATCTTTCGTCACATAGCATACCTGATGTTTTCCTCCAACTGCGCCGAGCGGATTGTATTCTGTGGTTCACTTCCTCCTCCTCCTCCTCCTCCTCCTCCATGATCCATCGCTCCACAATTAGCGACACGTGACCCAAGGTACTTAAAGGATGTAGCTCTTTTTACTTCTTCCTGCTTTCAATTGATGCTTCCCCTTTCGTCTCCTCCATTCATCCACATAGTACATAATCTTATATGGACGAGTCATTGTACACTTAATATTTTCATTATTTGTGGTAGTATTTATGTTGACTTCAATTTCATGGGAAATTTTACCCGCGTATGATAGTTATGAAAGATTTCTCTGTTAAAAAGGGGGACTTATTCAAATACTTTGTGAATCTTTCGAGAAAAAAAAATTATATATACATGTCTATATAATACACACACACACACACACACACACACACACACATATATATATATATATATATATATATATATATATATATATATATATATATATATATATATATAATATATATATATATATATATATATATATATATATATATATATATATATATATATATTCTCAGTGATGTTGTCTAAAGCATTTTAGTGTGTTCAGACTCCCGTGTAACTTATGTCTCTATGGTTAAGGTACTGTTTACGTAGTTTCCATGATCTTGTCCGTTGATCTGAAGTTTCGAACTTTTGTTTATTTTACTGCATGAACTTAATCATATTTTCCGACCTCAGTTTTAAAAAATAAATAAAAAATAGTTCTTTTTGCGTTCCTTAGGAGCTAATTTGCATTTCATTTTTCAGCATATTTGAGTTGTGATGGAAATGGCTCTCTTCGATGTTGCTGGATGTCATCCAGTATGCGGTTTGTAATGACTTTTAATCTTGCGTAAAAGAAAACAATTTTGCTGCCTTTGTCCGTCCGTCCGCACTTTTTTCCTGTCCACCCTCAGCTCTAAACAACTACAAAGGCTAGAGGGCTGCAAATTGGTATTTTGAAAATCAACACTCCAATCATCAAACGTTTCAAATTGCAACCCTCTAGCCTCAGTTACTTTTATTTGATTTAAGGCTAAAATTAGTCATGGATCGTGCGTCTGGCAGCGCTCTCCGTAGCCATGGGACGCACCCCAACTCTACCGCATCCGTTGAACAACTGGAGAGCTGCAGCCTGCCGGTCATAGTTGATGGTTTTATACAGCAATATATGTTGTACAGAAAACTCGATTGCGCCGAAGAAACTTCGGCGCATTTTTTACTTGTTTATCTTATGTACGTGACCTCTTCTAGTTAGGCATCTAACAATTTTTCCACGAGTTATAGTAGATGCATTATAAGCTCACTTTTAGCCGTTTTCTTTTTCAATTAAATTTATTCTAAAACAAATCAATTTACACCAGAGCCTTTAGTCATTCTTGGGGACTGGAATGTATTGCACTTTCCAGGGAGACTTTCGAAGCATTCCTATTTCCATAACATACAGTAGCTCTTAGTAGAATTTTCTCAGATTCCAGCAGCAACGTAGATGTCGACAAATTGTTGTTCTTGTCTCATAGATTCGTGTACAATATGTCAACGTGGTTGCTTTCCTGCAAAAGACTAGATGCATAGACGTTTATTTATTATTTGGTGGAGTTTTTGGTTTGATGACTGTGGTGAATTTGGGGCTCATTGTTTTCTCTCTCATTGTTCTTTAATGCGATAATGAACTAGGGCGTAATTTTCACAGTTGTTACCTCTTTTGTTGCTTGTATAGATGATAATGATTATGATGATGATAAATATGCGCACTTTGTTGTTGGTTTTGCTTTTGAAATTGTTGTTGATGATGAATCAGATGGACGTGCGCATTTAGTGGTTAAATTCATTATTGTCATAGCGTAGTGTATGTTTTGACTCCCACGATGAAATACGAATATCATCAAATGTGTCAGTCATTGTTCACACCAAGAGAGCAGTAGGTAACATTACTTTCATAAAGTAATGTTACCTACTAAGGCCTTGACGCAGGTCTCATGTGATTCAATATTGATATGACCAGGAAATGCCATGAAACTTTTTAACCGGTCTTATGTCATTGCTGGACTGCATAAATTGTTCCCTGTCAATAACTTTAAGTGACTGTCTGATCAATGACTTTTGTGTGTCATGGTACTTTTGGTCCGCCTAGGTCTTGTTACCACGTACTACTTTGCGGATCCTCCTCCTCCTCCTCCTCCTCCTCCCTTCTGATAATTCCGAATTTATTTACTCTTCAACACCGTATCGTCTTTCAGTTTTCAAAATGACCCAATCATCTCAAAACTACTTAATCCATCCTGTCACCAAGCCATAAAAACAACGATAAGTGCGAAAAGAAATCTATCAGTTTTACAATGTATTTCCGTTGCTTCCGCCAACAAAGTGGATAGGACGCAAGCCTAATGTTTTTCGGTTGCTCGGGGAGTAAGCCTACAAAGTACTTTATGGTTATTGTTGTTGTTGCTGCTATTATTGTTCTTGTTAGGGTGATAGGAAAGCCTAAAAAGGTCTGAAAAGGGTGTTCCGCGTTGAGTTAGATACAGATACAGGAATTTTAGAATAGGATATTCATGATTTACTTGTTAGAGGGAAAATGTAACAAATAAATAATGTGCATGTCAAACACTACAGAAAAATTATTTATAATAAAATATATTGTATTTATTTTAATTATCGTTAATGAAACAACGCTCCATTTGACCGTAGACTTTCGTATGCACCCAGAGTAAGCTGGAGGTCGGATCACGCCTTGTTATTTGTATATCTGTTTGTTTGAGTTATCAAGGTTTCTCAAGAACAGAGGAATGGGTTTTCGTGGTCTTGATGAACGCATTCATTTGGTGACCCCTTTCCTGTGATTATCATCTGTGAATCTCAGTGAATAGTTGACGATTTGTCGTCATGGAAATCATCTCGCCTACTATAGTAGATTCACATCAACAGTGCATCTGATGTCCAGGCCCGTCCCTTACGACGCTCCTGATTGGCTGTTGATAAGCCAATCACAGGGCTGGAAACTCTGTCTCTCTCGAAAGAGTTCACATGGGTAGGATGTATGTTCCAGTATCCCTCAGGAGAGGTGGAACTTACATCCTGCCCATGTGAACTCTCGAGTAGATTCACATCAACCGTGCATCTGATGTCTAGGCAAGTCCTTACGACGCTCAACAGCCATCAGAGGGCTGGAAGCCCTCAGTCTTTCTCGAGAGTTTCACATAGGCAAGATGTATGCTCTACCTCTCATGAGGAATACGTCTTTCAAAATTACCTACATCCTGCCCATGTGAACTCTCGAGAGAGACTGAGAGTTTCCATCCCTGTGATTGGCTTATCAACAGCCAATCAGGAGCGTCGCAAGGGACGGGCCTAGACATCAAATGCACTGTTGATGTGAATCTACTATAGAAAAACTGCGGACTTTTTCAATAACTTATTCCATGCTTTATTTCATACTTCGCCTGTTGGGTTGGCATAAATACACATTCTCGCCACTTAGTGCTCTCGTTTATTGTTATTTTCTTACAAGAATAAGAGATCTCCTTAGTTGAAGAGCGCCAGGTCTTTCTTTATGATGATATTAGAGAATCAGCTGAGATTTTTTTGTATATTTATAGTAGAAGATTGAAATGTTGAGAAGATTCTCCACGCGTGCGTCGTATTATCTGCATTCTTGTGATTTTCCGGTCGTCCTTTCGAAAGAATCGCGACATTTCCCTTCTGGCTTCCTGATCTTGAAACAATGTGTGTGTGTGTGTGTATGAATGTATGTATATATATATATATATATATATATATATATATATATATATATATATATATATATATATATATATCTGTGTATAACATGTACATACACAGTACATATATATCAATATTTATATAATTATGTATGTATGCATACAAATACACACACAGTAGTAGTTGTTGTTATTGTTTTTGTCTTTGCACAGTAGTTGTTCTTGTTGTTGAAATAATCATTGAGTAAGCACATTTTTGCTACTGATAATGATTTATTGAAAGAAAACTATTATTCATGTCCATGAATAATCAATTTTCTTAAATCCGTCTTAGCGCCTCAGGTGCGTGATCGGTATGGTCTTGACCTGCCACCTCGATTCTCGGGCATTCCATTGAGGAGTTAGAGATGTGTATTTCTGGTGATAGAAGTTCACTGTCGACGTGGTTCGGAAGTCACGTAAAGCCGTTGGTCCCGTTGCTGAATAACCACTGGTTCCATGCAATGTAAAAACATCATACAAACAATTAAATCCGTCTTGACATCACGACACATTGATTAGAATTATGGGTCCTTTCTTGAAACGAACTTCTATTTCGTATAAATAAAAAAAAAAAAAAAAACTCTTAAGTAAGTAACGACTCGTGGGTTATGACTAAATCGTAATGTCAACCTGTTTCACATTCGAAACACTTGGTGAATGATGCCATCGTTCACCCCTTAGGGGGTTAGTGCCGTCAGTGCACCTCATGCGGGGACACTGTAGACATTACTCAAGGCGTCTTTGCAGCTTTCCCTCTGCCCCAAGCTACAACATTTTTCATTCCTTATGTTGCAACTCCGTTCATATTCTCTTTCTTCCATCTAACTTTCCCCCCACTCCTAACGATTGATTCAAACCCTCTCGCTGAATGACCTTACAGGTCCCAGTGTTGGGCCTTAGGCCTAAATTCTATATTATATTATATTATATTCGATGTCATCGATCAAAGAACATCTTTTGAGCAAAATTGACCTCTATCTGATCAGCGAATGAAATGGAGGGGGAAAATATTTCCCTTGAATAGGCACTACTGCAACTTTTGTAATTAGGCTGTTGTGATCAGGCGCCTAATGAGTTGTTTTTAACCAACGAAATTCTCCCGCTTTTTCTCCTGTTGAAGCCAAGTTTCGATTCTCTCTCTCTCTCTCTCTCTCTTATATAAGTGTATAATATATATATATATATATATATATAATATATATCTATATATATATATATATATATATATATATATATATAGATTATATATATTATAACACTTTAGCATTTTATCACACATATCCACAGGTGTGAAAAATAAGAGACGGGATGTAGGTCCTGACCGGTTTCGACTTTATTTCCAAGCCACTGACGAAGGACTGATACATAGTACTGTCTCTGTAGTATATATTTGTGACTCCTAATCTATGTATCAGTCCTTCGTCAATGGCTCGGAAACAAAGTCGAAACTGGTCAGGACTTGTACCCCGCCTCTTATTTTTCACCTCTGGATATATATATATATGTATATATATATATATATTATATATATATGTTATATATAGATATAATATAATATAAATGGGTATAATGGTAATGTTATTTATATTTATATATATAAAATACATATATAAATACAAACATTAAGTCATTACGTTCAAGCCCGGTGATAATATTTAATGATATTTTGAAATGTTGTTAAAAGAAATCACGCTCATGTTTTTCATCCCAGGCTTAGAAAATCTTTTAACAATTTGTTACTCCAGTAAAGAAAAACAAGTTACGAGGCGCTTACATCATGATTATCTACTTAGAAGACGTCCACTATATTCTGCTGAAAACGAGATCCCAGTTATCTCCAGTGTATAGAATGAAATTCAAATTCCCCTCCAGTGTCTCTGTCCCCATGATAAAAATGCATATTAATTATCGGAGCTTTTGGTGAAAAGTTCAGCTTCTCATATCGGAATAAAAAGCGGGTTGAAGTTTGACAATCGGCTGAGCTCATTTAGGACTCATTTTTCGCCCTTTCGACGACGTCATTTTATTAGAAATGAGTTTTATTCGATTTTTAGATTATGAGGTCTGTTGTAAAATAGTACATGATGATAAAAAAAAAGTTGTCCTGGTGTCATTTCCTCGTCATTTTGATAAAATTTAGTTTAATTTTTTTTTTTTTTTTTTTGAGATATGTAAAATAGTCCATGAAGAAAAATGTTTTCGTCCATGATGTCCTTTCGACGTCATCTTAATAAGAATAAGTTTCAATCTCTTTTTATATATTTGAGATCTGTTGTAAAATGTTCCATGTGAAAAAAAAAAAAATAAAAATTCCTCTATGAGTCTTTGATATCCGCCACGCCTAAATGTCAACGACGATGTCACCGAAGTAACACCTTCTCATTGTACCTCATTTTCATTACATAGATAAATGAGTTCATTAGTATAAAGAGCCCCCGGGAATTAACGCTACGCACCCACATCCCCCCGCCCCCTGCCCCCCGCCCCCCGCCCCCTGCCCCCACGCAGCCTGGAAGTCTGGAAAGCCTCGCGCTGCTTGGAAGTCCTTTTTTTTACAAGTTTTCAAAAGACGTTTCTCTCTCTCTCTCTCTCTCTCTCCCTCTATGGCTTCGATAAGTAAGTCTTTCCCTCCCAGATAAATATACTTTCGTCCTCAAAAAGGTTATTATTATTATTATTATTATTATTATTATTATTATTATTATTATTATTATTATTATTATTATTATAAGCTAATCAGGAATCCCAATATGATAAGCAGAAGAAATAGAGGCAAAGGAAAGGAATAAGACAGATGCCGAAGCAAAAGGGAAAGACAGTATCATTTCCACAGAATTCTGAATAATCCCATCAAACCATATGATAGCATAAGTACGTTTATCTTTGGTGCATCACTATACCGCGACCGAAAATAATTATTTAAATACCACAGTAATGTATATTAGACTTTATTTTTGCTTACTCAAGGAGTAAGCCTACAAACTACTTTGTTGTTGTTGTTCTTCGTCTTCTTGTTATTGCTAGGGGAGGGTAGGAAAGGTCTATGGAAAGCCTAAAAAGGTCTGAAAAAAGTGTTTCGCGTTGAGTTAAAGATACATGAATTTTAGGATAGGATATTCATGATCATTTATTAGAATGAAAATGAAACAAATAAGTAATGTACATGTTTGACATTACAGAAACATTATTTCTAACAAAATATAGTGTATTTATTTTAACATTCGTTAGTGAAACACCGCTCTATTTTACCGTAGAATTTAGCACGTTTGAATTTACGCTAAGTTATGAATATAATGTTTACAACTTATGCGAGAGGATAAAATCTTGCTCACGTTCAGAGTAATCTGGAGGTCGGATCACGCCTTGTTCAAAATGCAAAATCTTTTTTGTATTTTGAAAAATAGAGCCTTATATTCATTATTGTGGCTTTTAACTCACAAGTAAGTTTGTCAGGGCTTTAACTGACATAGAATTATAGCCTTCCCTTACTTTTCAGTGGTTTGTTTAAAGTCACTGTGGAAAGTGATGATAAACTGTTATTCTCAGTATAAGGGAGGAGGTTTTCGCCCAGTTTTCAGTCACCTAATGGACGAATTATTGTTCGTCTGAACGTCTTTCAACGAGGTATTGCACTGCAGTGGGAAGCGTCTCAGTTGCGTGGTTGGTATGGTCTTTGCTTGCCACCTCGGTGGTCACAAGCTCTATTCTCGGGCATTCTATTGAGGCGGTCAGAGATGTGTCTTACTGGTGATAGAAGTTCACTCTCGACGTGGTTCGGAAGTCACGTAAAGCCGTTGGTCCCGTTGCTGAATAACCACTGGTTCCATGCAACGTAAACACACCATAGAAACAAACAAAGAAACAAACACTGCAGTGGTTCCCAACCCCAGGGTTGGGACCCAAATTAGGGTCGCGAGGGTATTTCTGAGGGTCGCCAGAGGGTCTTACAAGAATATACGTTAATAATCCACAGCTGGTCACATTTTTCTTTTGAGTAATGTAACTGATTTACTTCAGTAGGACAAGGTAAAGATTCTACTGGGCACATAGTAACTTATTTTCATTCTCATTTCAAATGTATTGAAATTCAGCGTGCTATAGTAGATTCACATCAACCGTGCATCTGATGTCTAGGCAAGTCCCTTACGACGCTCAACAGCCATCAGAGGGCTGGAAGCCCTCAGTCTTTCTCGAGAGTTCACATAGGCAAGATGTATGCTCTACCTCTCATGAGGAATACGTCTTTCAAAATTACCTACATCCTGCCTATGTGAACTCATGAGAGAGACTGAGAGCTTCCAGCCCTGTGATTGGTTTATCAACAGCCAGTTAGGAGCGTCGTAAGGGGCTGCCCTAGATATCAGATGCACAGTTGATGTGAATCTACTATAGTAAATATAAACTGAAATATAATAACGAAAGCTCATAAACATTTTACAAGTATAACTGTAACATAAAATGGTTGGATTTGTTATTACAATTAGGGTCGCGACTCCAAGTTAAGACAAATTTAGGGTCGCACCCAAAAAAGTTTTGGAAACACTGTATTACGGTAATTGGAGCTCTAATGCTTTTTTTTTTGGGAATGATTTCCCAGGTACCACTTTGCTTGGGCATCAAAGTTTTCTGAGGGAAATTGTGAGTTTTTCGGCGCGTGAAATTTTCCTTGTAATTTTTTTTGAAGGATTTGAATTATGAACCACTTGTTTGAAAGTATACTTAAATACGCAAAGGGTGTGACTTTTTAAGAATTGTCTTTCAAATGAGGTTCTGAGTAATTTACTGTAATATCTTTTGCAATTATTTTCCATGATTTGTGTGATTCATTACTCTTGTTAAAATTTACATTTTAATACGTAAAGGGTATGAACTTTTAAGATTCATATCCCAAAATGAAGTTCTAAATGATTTAGTGTGATGCCTTTAGAAAAGAGATACACACACCTTACCATCAGAAAATGATCCACAATCCTCACTCACTCTCTCTCTCTCTCTCTTTTGATCCGCAGATTGAGTTGCACGGCGTTATAGTTTTGGACCAAGACGGGTCGACGTACGACCTCGACAAACTACAAAACTACAACTTACTGAACCGGATCTCCGAGTGGGATTACCCCGTCTTCTCTCTCCTCGAAGCCGCGGGGACCTTAATACTCAGCCAGGTAATTCACAGGACAGGAGAGTCAGTCCACATCTCCACCTATATAGCGATCCCGTCTTCCGTTCCTTCGCGTAAGAGAAAGTTGTGTGATTGAGAAAACGACAAGGACCCAATAGGGACCTACCTCTCTGCTACTATTTATGTCAAATCAAACGACATCAATACTTTGTCAGGTAACCTTCGTTTTAGATAAAACGCTCTACATATTCGGGCAGGTCATTCTGAGAGTAGCAGCGATAAAACAGCAATCCATTCCACTCCTATCTGTAAGGTAAAAAAATTTATCCCTAACACTCAGGTCATTCCGAGATTGGTGGTGGCCAAATATGTATTCCTTCGTTCAGTTCTGTGTAAGATGAAATATTCTTCATGCGTGAAATTTAACCTTAACATCCAGCCAGATAACGTAAAGAGCGGAAGTGACCTACTGTCACTTCTTGATGTAGGTCAAACTGTAACTCTCACCATTGTGTACTTGAAGGGAATGCCAGCTCTGTCGCATTAGGGTTTACGAGGCACCCTCGACCGGGTCTTAACTGTTTCCGTAATTATTTACCTTCGTCTTCCTCCAATTAAATTATGAGGGCTTTTAAGATCCGAGAATTAGTACAGATTTTCTCCTGATGAAATTTAGGAACTATATTTAAAGAAGACAATAAATAAAGAACTCCCGTGTACACAGTCAATTGTACAAACTTTTATTTACTTCAGATTTCAAAATCAACTGTCCTGTAACCATCTTTGAATTGTATAATGATGCTTGCATATTACGCAGGTAAATTTGCATTTGCTGCCCTTGGACTAATAGCCAAAAGTTTATATATATATATATATATATATATATATATATATATATATATATATATATATATATATATATATATATATATATCATATGAGCTCCAGAGGGGCGACTGGTCTGCCTAGAGCTCTCTGCCAGGGCGTCCGTAGCAACGACATGATTATTATTATTATTTTTTTTTTTTTTTTTTTTTTTTTTTTTTTTTTTTTTTGCTCTATTACAGTCCTCCAATTCGACTGGGTGGTATTTATAGTGTGGGGTTCAGGGTTGCATCCTGCCTCCTTAGGAGTCCATCACTCTTCTTACTATGTGTGCCGTTTCTAGGATCACACTCTTCTGCATGAGGCCCGGAGCTACTTCAGCCTCTAGTTTTTCTAGATTCCTTTTCAGGGATCTTGGGATCGTGCCTATTGCTCCTATGATTATGGGTACGATTTCCACTGGCAATATCCCATATCCTTCTTATTTATTTCTATTTTCAGATCTTGATACTTATCCAATTTTTCCCTCTCTTTCTCTTCAACTCTGGTGTCCCATGGTATTGCGACATCAATGAGTGATACTTTCTTCTTGACCTTGTCAATCAACGTCACGTCTGGTCTGTTTGCACGTATCCACCCTATCCGTTCTGATACCATAGTCCCCAGAGGATCTTTGACTGATCGTTTTCTATCACTCCTTCAGGTTGGTGCTCGTACCACTTATTACTGCAAGGTAGCTGATGTTTCTTGCACAGGCTCCAGTGGAGGGCTTTTGCTACTGAATCATGCCTCTTTTTGTACTGGTTCTGTGCAAGTGCCGGGCATTCACTTGCTATGTGGTTTATGGTTTCACTTTTCATATTGCACTTCCTACATATGGGAGAGATGTTATTTCCGTCTATCGTACTTTGAACATATCTGGTTCTTAGGGCCTGATCTTGTGCCGCTGTTATCATTCCTTCAGTTTCCTTCTTTAGCTCTCCCCTCTGTAGCCATTGCCAATTGTCATCGCTGGCTAGTTCTTTAGTCTGTCTCATGTATTGTCCATGCATTGGTTTGTTGTGCCAGTCCTCTGTTCTTTCTGTCTTTCTCCTGTCTCTGTATATTTCTGGGTCTTCGTCTGCTTTTATTAGTCCTTCTTCCCATGCACTCTTTAGCCACTCGTCTTCACTGGTTTTCAGATATTGCCCCAGTGCTCTGTTTTCGATGTTGACGCAGTCCTCTATACTTAGTAGTCCTCTCCCTCCTTCCTTTCGTGTTATGTATAGTCTGTCTGTATTTGCTCTTGGTGTAGTGCTTTGTGTATTGTCATATGTTTCCTGGTTTCTGATCTATGCTGCGGAGTTCTGCCTTCGTCCATTCCACTATTCCTGCGCTGTATCTGATTACTGGCACTGCCCATGTGTTTATGGCTTTTATCATATTTCCGCGTTTGAGTTTTGACTTGAGTATCGCCTTGAGTCTCTGCATATATTCTTTCCTGATCGTTGTCCTTCATCTCTTGGTGTTTTATATCTCCTCCTTCCATTATTCCCAGGTATTTGTATCCTGTCTCATCTATGTGTTTGATGTTGCTCCCATCTGGTAGCTTTATCCCTTCAGTTCTCGTTACTTTGCCTTTTTTGTATGTTGACTAAGGCGCATTTTTCTATTCCAAACTCCATCCTGATGTCCTCAGATACAATCCTTACAGTCTGGATTAGGGTATCTATTTCCTTGATGCTCTTACCATACAGCTTGATGTCGTCCATGAACATCAGATGGTTGATTCTGTTGCCTCTTTTCTTGAGTTGGTACCCGGCATCCATCTTCTGTAGTACTTTGTCATGGAATCATGGCTACTACGAAGAGTAGTGGGGACAGTGAGTCGCCCTGGAAGATCCCTCTCCTGATATTAACCTCTGCTAGTCTT
Source organism: Macrobrachium nipponense (assembly GCF_015104395.2). Taxonomy (NCBI): domain Eukaryota; kingdom Metazoa; phylum Arthropoda; class Malacostraca; order Decapoda; family Palaemonidae; genus Macrobrachium; species Macrobrachium nipponense. Next base: position 13,165,591 of record NC_061106.1, read on the forward strand.
ATTCCAGAGCTTGTAAGTATTGTATTCCAGTTGCGCATTGTATTTTTGAGGAAGCTGATGGTATTTTCCTCTGCCCCATATATTTTCAGGCATTCTATTAGCCATGTGTGTGGTATCATGTCGAAGGCTTTCTTATAGTCTATCCATGCCATGCTTGGGTTGGTTTTCCTTCTCCTACTGTTCTTCATTACCATTTTGTCTATCAGGAGCTGGTCTTTTGTGCCCCTACACTTCCTTCTGCAGCCTTTCTGTTGGTGGAGGATTTTATGGTGTTTGTTTCCTCTAGGTTAGTTGTATAGCCTTTCCACTGATGATACCTGTTAGTAACTTCCACATTATTGGGAGGCAGGTGATAGGCCTGTAGTTACTGGCTATATTTCCCTTACTCTTGTCTTTTTGTACTAAGGATGTTCTTCCTGTGGTCATCCATTTGGGTGCTTGGTGATTTGAGATACAATGCTGGAGTTTGTTCTGCTATTCGTGGGTGTAGGGCCTTGAAGTTTGTGAGCCAGTATCCATGGACTTCATCGGGACCTGGGCTTTCCAGTTTGGCATTTTCTTTAGTTGGTGTCTGACTGTGTCTGTCGTGATGCTGTGAATCTTGTTTTATTCTCCCTGTTTCTTCTTCCTTGGCTTCCTGGAGCCATGTTGCATGTTTGTTGTGTGATACCGGATTGCTCCATATGTTTTCCCAGAGTCTCTTACTTGGTTCGGCTTCAGGAATTTCTGGGTGGTTGTCTTCCCCTCTTAGTTGGCTGTATAGTCTTTTCTGGTTGGTTCCGAATAGTTTGTTCTGTTGGTATCCCTTATTCCTGTTCATGTATCGTTGGATCTTATGTGCTTTGGCTTTAAGCCTCTGTTTTACATCTTCTATTGTGTTGTTTAATCCCCTCTCTTGTACTTTGTATTTCTCGTTGAGTTCCTCCCTTGTTTTCTTGCTTCTTAGCCTTTTTTCTGCCATCTCTTTCAGTTTACTCAAGTCAGATCTCATCACCATGATTTGCTTTTCCAGTCGCCTTTTCCAAGGAGGTTGCTGTTTTGGTTTCTGTTGGGTTGGTTGTGCTGGTGGTGGTGTTGGTGTTGGAATTCCCATCAGTTCTGCTACTAATCTTGCTCCTGCATATGTCAAGTTATTTGTTTCTGTGATACTGGTGGTCTGTATTATGCCCATTATTTCATTGACCTCACTTGTTTTCTCCCTTAATTTCTTGTTCTTGTTATTATTATTATTATTATTATTATTATTATTATTATTATTATTATTATTATTATTATTATTATTATTATTATTATTATTTTATTATTATTATTATTTTAGAGTAAACATTGACCTAACCACTAAGGGACAAGGCAGCCCAACTCTGTACCGGTCCCAGCCACAGATAAATAGAGACGGTGGCAGTCAAGAAGGGCGGACATCAGATAAACTTCCGCGAAAACCAACTATGAAATGAACCGCTCAAGACGAATAAAAACAGCCTGAGGAGGCTCAGTAAAAACAACGCCCCAACTAAGTACTAAGCTGAGAATAAGAAGACGAAGGGGATGCCAGTTACGAAAACACCATTGCCTGTTCATTGCTGATCAAAGTGTCTTCAGTCACTTACTTTTTTTTAAAGCTTTAGTAGCTGCTTTATTCTGTGAATACTAGATATGAAAATGATTGGCATTTTTGGTTGGTTTCAATTTAATGCAAGTCCTGGTAATCTGCTCCAAATTTGCAGTTAGCGACATGCTGTACCTCTGGTATGCGGAATGCACTAGGTAGTCTTCTGTTCCTTGAACTTACTGTCTCTACCTACATTTTGATTCCACCGTCATTTTTGACGGTATGCGTACGCTATGAACAATGGTATTAATTATATTAATTTTATCCCAAGAATACCGGAAGCATCGTGACCGCTGACGGTTATAATTCATCTCGATTTTCTCCCGTTGTGACGACTTGCGAATTTCACTTTTTTCCCTCCCTCTAAGTTGAGTATTGTTCTCCGCCGGCCTTACGTAATGTTATCAACTTTAAGAATGACTCTTCACCTTATAGGGCTGCTGCTGCAGACACGAGCCGGTTTACTCTCCTCCATCACGGTCTAGATATTGCGAACCTAGGGAGATAGATGCCGGATGCTTTTCGGCTCTCAGAATTTCTGCAAAAATCTGACTTGGCAGATTAGCATCCGGGTCTGTTCTGCTTCGTTTTCCCCACAAGTCTCTCTCTCTCTCTCTCTCTCTCTCTCTCTCTCTCTCTCTCTCTCTCTCTCTCTCTCTCTCAATACACTGTCCATTACTTTTGACATTTTCAGATAATCATGCAATATATATATATATATATATATATATATATATATATATATATATATATATATATATATATATGTATATATATATATATATATATATATATATATATATGTGTGTGTGTGTGTATGTGTGTGTGTGTGTGTGTGTGTGTGTGTGTGTGTGTGTCCACATAATGGTATCTATCCAGAAGTAATTTTATGTAAAGTTTTTTTACGACAGAAATGAATCTTGAATTTCTTCTTTTGTCCGCAGCAGAACTGATTTTTGCTTTTCCGCATATCCTTTTGCTGTATAGTCTGTTTTATACTACATTTTCTTCTTCCTTAAAAATTTTTCACTATGTTTGATTTTTCCTTATTTCCTTTTTGTTGCTTCTCCTTCTGCTTCTACTCTTTAATGTTTCATCGGTATTGTGAATATGATTATTCTTTCCTGTGTTCTTCTGTGTTTTCGTAATAATAACAATAATAATAATAATAATACCTCTCCAAAGGAAGAATGGATAATTTACGAAATATTGCTTACACAGTTCATTCTCTTCGCTCAGCCAGGAGGAATTCCTCCACGTTTTTGACATCAGCATATTTCGCTTTCTTATTAACTTTTCCTCTACATATTACCTTGTCGTTCAGGCTATCTATCACTGTCCCCAATCTTCTTTGAGTTTTCTCTCTCTCTCTTGTGCCTCAGTTCTTTTCATTCACAATTTCTAAAGCCTGTGTATGATACACTATTACGTCCTTGTCTTGTTGTCGCTTCGTTGTGTATTCCTCTCCGTAATTGCTTGCAGTAGAAGATTTGATTTTTTTTCGCCGAGGTAGTGGTTTCGCACAAGTGATTGCGTAAGAATACATGAATTGGTGATGAACTGCATTACAGTTTTATTTGCTGTTTACGTAGAAATTCGTGTGTTGGATGTAGCACCATTGATACTGAGGTTGATTGCTTATATGATAATATTCATAAGTAAAGTGGGGCTAAGGAAAATGGACGTAGTTTCGATATGACCAAACGTAAACGCTCGGGATAATCGTCACATTCCTTTACTGGTTTTCTGAAGTCATTACAACAATAACAGGCATTTAGTAAGTAAGAAGAAAGATCGAAGGAAGCATCAGTAAACTTAGGCTGTTCCAAAGCTTGCCCAACTTTAGACTATTGAAATGGTTGCTTAATGTTACTCCTTTCTGAAAATGGGAAGTCCTCTATATTATTTTAGAAGTATTCGTAATTCGTATTTCCTAATGATTTAATGATTCCATATTGCCCTGAATATATTTCACTCGTGCATTCATTCATTCCAAAGAATTGTTAAGGACAATGATCATTCACATGAATCTTGCCATCTAGCGAGCGACATCTTATCTAAGGCATTTACAAATAACTGCGCTCTAAAAATGATCTCGTAACTTGAGTGTCCCAAAATAAACCTGAGGAGGAGTCTGGTCCCTGTAGCAGGAGGAACTTTGACAAGAACTGACATTCTGGGCATAATGAAACACCAAAATGTTTCGAAAATATGAACTGCTTCCGGAAGAGAGTATTTGGATCAAAATGAACACTGAAGCCATATTGAAACATCAAGATTTCTCGAAAATATGAACTGCTTGCGGAAGTAGGCCAAAGGCACAGCGCTGGGACCTATGAGATCATTCAGCTCTGAAAGGGAGAAACTAAAAGTAGAACTAATTACTAGGAGAGGTTGGCAAGTCAGATGGAAGAAAGAGAATATGAACGGAGGTGCAGTAAAAAGGAATGAAAGAGGTTGCAGCTAGGGGCCGAAGGGACGCCGCAGAGATCCTTTACCCCCCTAGAGGAAACAAGTTCTATAGGATCTCCCAGAATTTCACTCTTCCACTCGGATTCCCACCCGCAGCCTCATTCTTCGTGGCAACTTCTGGATCCTTCTCCCGATCCTATCATATCATATCTCCCGGTACTGTAGTTCCACGTTGGACGAGTGGGTTGCGTGCTCGCCTACCCTTTCGGTAGTCGCTAGTTCGAGTCCCCGGTCTGCCAACGTGGAATCAGAGGAATTTATTTCTGGTGATTAGGAATTCATTTCTCGATACCATGTGGAACGGATCCCACAATAAGCTGCAGGTCCCGTTGCTAGGAAGCCAATTGGTTCCTAGCCACGTAAAAATATCTAATCCTTCGGGCCATCCCCAGGAGAGCTGTTAATCAGCTCAGTGGTCTGGTTAAAGATATCCTTAACCAGAAGCCAGTGATTGTTTTAAATAAATTTCGTTCCTGATTATTTTTTAACTGAAAGTTTTTCTACCCGAGACTGATTTCACATATCATCTTTTATGATGTATGACTAACTATAATGCCATTTTCAGTTTTATGAAAATAAAACTGTTGTGTCGGCTTTGACTGTGCGTCCACAATTTTTCTGTCCACACTTTTTTCTGTCCGCCCTCAGATCTTAAAAACTACTGAGGCTAGAGAGCTTCAAATTGGTACCTTCATCATCCACCCTCCAGTCATCAAACATACCAAATTACAGCCTTGTATCATCCTTAGTCTTTATTTTATGTAAGGTTAAAGTTTGTCACGATCGTGCATCTAGCAACACAGGCCATCACCGGGCTGTGGCTAAAAGTTTCATGGACCACGGCTGAGAGTGTGATACAGCATTATACGCTGTACAGAAAACGCAATTGCGCCGAAGAAACATCGACGCATTTTTTTGCTTTTTTGTCTTGCATATAATTGCATTGAATCGGAAACTTTCTTTCTCAAGACTTTCTCTCCTATTTTGCTTGAGCAAATTCATCCTTATTCAGGCAACATCCAGTCATTAAAAGTCCATTTAGGTCTCGCCGTTTCAGACGAACTACATCTTAAATGTCTTGAAAAAAAAAGTCAAATCCAGGGACTCATTCGTTGCAAACCCTTCCTCCATTTTTACCTGCAGCATTCATTCCTAGAGTCTGAAAGCAACTGCACCCCGATGTCTTGTGTCTTCTCCTTTTGTTCTTTGTTTTCTTACTGGAGCGGCGGCGGCGGCGGCGTGCAATTTTTTCCTTCCTTGAAAAATGTTCATCTCCACATTTCTAACGTTTGCCCAGTCGTCCCGTGCAGTTTTTTTTCTTTCTTTTTGTTTCTAAGCTACATGGATGATACTTACATCTTGCATATATAAATGTTAGTATATATGTGTGTGTATGTATATATGCACACACGCACACACATACACATACACACACACACACATATATATATATTATTAATATTATAAAATATTATATTGTGTATTATATGTATATATATATAATATATATATATTATTGTCCATATCTGCAGTGAATATACAGTGTATATAATATATATATATATATATATAATATATATGTGTGTGTGTGTGTGTGTGTGTGTGATGTCTGTGTGTTTGTATGCGTGTACATATGTATGTGTGTTTGTTTGAATTCGTATGTATGTAAGAATTAACAGCAAAGAGTTTCCTGTAAGATATTACCTTCATATAGGATTTACGGTTCTACTCTTGCTTCTTTTTCTCCCTTTTTCAAATATCCTGCACCATCTTTGCTGTCAAGATAATGACAGTGTCGGGGCACGTTCCACGTCAACATCTAACCGTCGAAAACATGAATAAGAGATCGTCACCAATCACGAATCGGGAATTTTGATGTTTTTTTCTTATAAAAAGTCTCCTTCAGCTCATGTTCATGTGAAGTTTGCCCCCTAGCCCTCCTCGTCAGCTCCTCTAATCCCCCCCTACCCCCCTTACACGGTGCCTTCCACCCTGGCCTCCTTCTATGGCATTTTGAGCGTGCCTCCGCAGGAGGCCGACCTATGGGACTCTCTCCTTGATTTCCCCTGGAAGCAACGATGCCTTGTAGCACCGAAGTTGCGACATCCGTGATGCAGAGTTCATAACCTCAGAGGCAAAGGCGCAAGTCCCGTCCCCTGTCGCAGCATGTGCTCTCTCTCTTTCTCTCTCTCTCTCTTCTTCTTCTTCGTCTTTTGCTATTGCTGTTGCGAAATCCTAGAAAACTCCACAGATCAACATCATTCGCCATTTATCTATCCATCCATCTGTCTATCTTCGTATATGTCTATCTATATACTTATAGATTTCTCCGTGCTGGGATACGTGTCTGCAACCAACACCTCGTTTTGATCATCACTGAGGTTTATTTACTCTTTTAAAATTTCATATCACGTCATTGGCTTTGCATTTGACACTGATTCGTATATTATTTTTTTTAATGTTTGCATCAGTCAACAGTTACTGTATGGTGTATCATGCAGTTGCTTTATTCATCCTAACGAAGCAAACTCGTACAAGTAAATACAATGAAATTCACAAAATTCAGTCATGAATAAAAAAATGCGTTACCACAGGATTAGAAAGAAATATGTTTATGGTAAACCTCGGTCCTACATTTCCTTTTGTCCTTGGTCATATTTCAGTTCTAAAAGAAAAGATACGTTCCTCTCCTTGTTTTCTTCCGGTCTGGGCTATGAGAAGGTATCTAGTTCCCTGTCCCATTCGCCAGAGCACTGAAATAAAAACATATTTTCCGGAAAAAGAAAGTTGTTGGCGGCAGTTCTCGTAATTAGTAAAAGAATAAACTTTGCTTCATTATAACGATACTCACCGAAAATGAGATCAGACATGATCTTTGGTGAACACCAATAGCCTAATTATAATTACGGTATCAAAATACATTAATGACTGATGTATCACACATATGAACATTAGAGCTAAATAAATAACAGGTTACCTGCTCTCAAAGCAATGTATCCACAGCACATTCGTCTACGTAACTTTATGCTAATACAACATCTAAGAAATGAGACTAAGGAAGAGCATTCTTCCTCAACCATCCCTCAGCGATCACTGCTCGTAAATTGCCTCGGCGCCCTGTAATCATTGCCTCGGCAACGGTACTAAACCGATGTCTATCGATTTCTCCCGAATGCTCCTCCGCGAATACTTCGGATATAGATTTAGCCTCATATCTATTATCCCCGCATCAAAGGCGACATTCAATAAAAGGAGGAATATTGGCGTTGTAATGTCAGGCTATGTAACGGCTTCGTGGCGTGTTCGTGTGAGATTTAGAAGACTTGAAAAGAGTCCGAGTCAGGTTAGAGGAGGATCGAAGGTCTCCCGAGTCAGGGAGCAGCGGCAGCTAAGCTAGCTATCAGCTACCTGTTGCGGCCTTGCGGGACATGCAACGGCCCACCCTCCAGTTGGGTGTTTGCTCTTCTCGTCGGTTTGTTTATCGTTGCTTGTTAATGAGTTAATTAGTTCGTTAAGTGTGTAAGACTCCTCTAGTTTTTGTAAGTGAATTATACTCTCTGTCAAGAATGCAATTTGACTTACTGCTGAGTCTCTCTCTCTCTCTCTCTCTCTCTCTCTCTCTCTCTCTCTCTCTCTCTCGTAATAATTGATTCGTAGTGCAACTGCGAGGTTTTCCTCCTGTTACACCTTTCAAACCTTTCCACTGACAATTTCCGTTTCAGCGCTGAATGGGCTCAGTTTCCCCAGTGCTTGGCATGTGTGCCATAAGTCTTTAAATAAATCAATCAATCAACCATGGAGAGACATGCCAATAGAGATGTGTATTTCTGGTGATAGAAGTTCGGCCTACGTTCTATGTTCTAGTCTAATCTAAGGAGCATCCAGACAGCTATACTGTTCAGTGAAGTTTGCTTGAGAGAAGGTCTGCTTCTGCGATGTTCTTATTATTATTATTATTATTATTATTATTATTATTATTATTATTTTATTATTATTATTATTATTATTATTATTATTATTATTATTATTATTATTATTCCATTTCAGCTGTGCTTTCGGGTGTTTTGCGAAGTGGGCCTTTTTGAGACTTTTCGTATTCCTACAAGACAGTTCCTCAACTATTTCCATGCTTTAGAACTCGGCTACAGAGATATACCTTGTAAGTATGAGTAGTTTTAACTGGAATGTATCACTGGGCGATGGCGGATATCATCACTAGTGGATCCAGAAACATTTCATGAGGGCCCCAACAATTTTCATATTATACATACATACATACATACATACATACATACATACATACATACATACATACATATATATATATATATATATATATATATATGTGTGTGTGTGTGTGTGTGTGTGTGTGTGTATGTATGCATATATGTATGTATATACATATATATATGTGTGTATATGTATATTATTGTTATTATTACTTTTTCTATAAATTTTATTATTTCTATAACACAGTTTTTTCCCAATTTTTATATTTCTCATTTATGTTATCTTAATCTTCAGTATTATTAATTTGTTATTATTTTTCATGGGGTCTAAGTGCCCAGATGGTGGCCCCCCCAACCCTCCACCCTGGATCCGCTAGTGAATATCAGTATCATTACTATTATAATAGATTCATAGCACCTGTGCATCTGGTGTCCACGTCCCTTAAGACGCTCCTGATTGGCTGTTGATAAGCCAATCACAGGGCTGGAAACTCTTCAGTGTCTCGAAAGTTCACATAGTCAGCATCAACGTTCCGACCTCTCCTGACAGATATGTCTTTTAAAAGTTAAAACTTTCATTACACCTCAGTTTTACCAGAACAAAACTAGTGTTTCCCAGTTTTATCGCTAAACATCGTCAAGCCAATGATTTAAGGATTATAATGATATCATTAATATGTACTTCAGTAAACCTTATGCTAAAATGTGTATAGTGAAATAGACATGAAATCTTTAATATTAAATATATTCTTTCATTCCTCACATGGCAGCGCAGTACATTCATCATTTATTGTCTTGTATTTCATACAGTTTTGTAGCTTGAATGCCATGGATGACAATGCTACCAAAAAATTATAGGTAGGGCTATCAATATGAAAATAACAAGCCAAAGATTAAGAATATTGTTCTCTCTCTCATCTTCGTGTAGTCACGTCCTTCTTAGTCGATGAAGTCATCATCGATAGAATAAGTCTCATGGGGGAAAAAGATAGACTTCATTATCGTCATCTGCTTTATCACTGCCACCCTTTCTCATATCCTATGGTGGAAATCTCTACATAAAAAAAAAAATCGTTAATTAGAGAGATAGTGGTAACTTATGGTGGAAATTCATTCATCCCATTAAGTTTTCTTTCTCTACATTCTTTTTTCCCATCTCCCTTTCATTATTCCTTTCTATTGTATATATAATACATAATTTTTATATCATTAAATCACTGGCTTCACGATATTTAGTGATGAACTTGGGAAACGCTACTTTTCTTCAGGTAAACTGAGGTGTAATGAAAATTATAGCTTTTGACAGACATATCCGTCAGGAGAGGTCGGAACGTAGATGCTGACTATGTGAACTTTCGAAAGACACTGACGAGTTTCCAGCCCTATGATTGGCTTATCAACAGCCAATCAGGAGTGTCATAAGAGATGGGGCTGAACACCAGACGCATGGGGTGTGCTGTGAATCTATTATAGAAAATGTAATAAATTTAAGAGGTCAAAAATCTTTTTCATGTACCTTGTGTATAGTACATTGCATATTCTGTAAATAAGCTGTTATTTTCGCTTGCTCGGAAAGTAAGCCTATAAACTATTTTCTTGTTGTTGTTTTGTTGCAAGGTTAGGAAAGGTCTATGGAAAAGCCTAAAAAGGTCTGGAAAGGTGTTTCGCATTGAGTTAAAGATACAAGAATTTACATAGGATATTTATGATTTATTTATTAGTATGAAAATGTGAAAATAAATAATGTGCATTTTAAACAGTACAGAACAATGATTTCTAATAAAATATAGCGTATTTATTTGAATTTTCGTTGGTGAAACAACGCTGTATTTGACCGTACGCACTCTGAGTAAGCGGGAGGTGGGATCATGCCTTGTTATTTTTATTATTAAAATACATTATCACAAAATAGTATCCATATTACAGTTGTTCTGCTTCTTCCCTTTATTGTCTTATATGCAGTGCTAAAGGTGCAGCCCCTCCATCCAATTGCTTTAAACGTAGAATTATTTGATCTGATTACTTCGGCTTTATCCCCTACAGGGGATTAGTGCTGTCAGTGCACCCCTTGCATTGCATTGTAGGTATTACTTAAGGTTCTTCGCAGCGCCCCTTCTACCCCTAGCTGCAAACCCTTCCATTCCTTTTACTGTACCTCTGTTCATATTCTCTTTCGTTCATCTCACTTTCCACGCTCTTCTAACAATTATTTCATTTTGCAACTGCTCTGAGGTTTTTCCCTGTTACACATTTGTAAGCTTTGACTCTCAGTTTTCCTTTCAGCACTGAATGACCTCATAGGTCCCAGTGCTTGGGATTCTTTTGGTTGCAAAGCCCAGTGACTTCTGCTATTTCAAGCATCAAGTTGAAAGTTTCGAACAACATTAGATTTTTTAGTGAAACCTCATTCATTAGGAACACCTTTGGATGCACCATTATTTCAGGCGTACCTTACGTGCGTACTTGATGTGAATTATGTCGCCGAGACTTTATAAAATTCTTCGAAAAATTATGCTGATTGAAGTTTGCGCTGCTCTAATTTGATCAATATATGGACAATTCATTGTCCTTTATGTTTGTTGTGACTAATATGACAATCTTAACTTTTTATTGTGGTTTGTTTACATCTAGAATCTGGGATTCGCTTTCTTCGTGTTTTGTGAATAATTTGTTCCCCTTTTTTAAGTCGTAGGTTTGCCTTCACTTGAGAAGAAACGTCTGTTCGCATTTTTAGTTTTCTGTAAAAAAAAAAAAATAAATAAAACTTTTGTGCAGGCTTTGTCTGTCCGTCCGCGCTTTTTCTGTCCGCCCTCAGATCTTAAAAACTACTGAGGCTAGAAGGCAGCAAACTGGTATCTTAATCATCCACCCTCCAGTCATCAAACATACCAAATTGCAGCCCTCTAGCCTCAGTAGTTCTTATTTTAACGTTAAAGTTAGCCATGATCGTGCGCATAGCAACGCTGTAGGAGACCACCACTGGGTTGTGGCTGAAAGTTTCATAGGCCGCGGCTCATACTGCATTATACTCTGTACAGAATACTACTGCGCCGAAGTTGTTTTATAATATTTTTTTTTCTTTTTTTACAGATCACAACAGCACGCATGCGTCGGACGTGCTGCATGCTGTGTACTACCTCACTTCCCAGCCTATTCCAGGGTTCATCATGTTGCCTCCGGAGCCGGGCTCCCTGCTCGACAAACATGGTGAGGAAGTCTTCGACATGACAGTAGCATTTTTTTTTTTTAGCTGATGGCGTATTGATATCGTCCATGGCGGCGAAGAGAAATATATTAAGCCTTCCAATCTCCGTTTTCCCTTCTATGGCATAACTTCATTCAAAACTTCAGGTGCTTAATTTGGCACTCTTGAAGAGAAATATTTTGCCCTCAATATTTTGTTCCAGAAGATAGCGTATTGAAAATGGCTATATAATTATTATTCAACTGGAAATCATAATTTATTCAATTCTGCATTCACGTCAGACCTTAGTGAAAGTTGCCATCATTTCTCAGTCTTTGCAACACTGCTTGTTTGGGCAGTCCAGATAGAAATGGATTTTCACCAGGTAAATCCATTCGAAAATATAACTTCGATACTGGAAGTAGCGACGTTTAATTGTATGTTAAGGTAAGGTTACACTAGGCTTCACCCCAGGCTGCATGCATAAGACTCATCACCAGCTCCTCCCAAATTCTTGTTAGCCCCGCCTACTGGACTGCTCAGCAGGGTAAGTTGGTGGTGTGGCGTGACTCTTGATGAGCAGTCCAGTAGGTGGGGCTAACGAGAAATTGGGAGGAGTTGGTGATGAGTCTTACGTATGCAGCGTGGGGTGAAACCTAGTGTAAACTCACCTTTAGACTGTTAATGATTTAGTAACGGAAATCAAGAGGATAAGGTTTAGGGGAACGTCAACAAACTTCATATCCGCCCAACTGAACTTGTGACTTGAAGTACAGGTGGCTTGAGTTGAAGAGGAGAGCAATTACATAGACGTTAAGCAGATCAGATGATTTCCAATGTCGCCATGTCTAACCAGGAGTAAAAGCTGACTGGAAATATATTTTTAGAGGCTACGGTGTGTAATATAAACACGTAACTGTAGTGACTCGGAAATAATATTGGCAAGTCCCCCTTCATGGGACACCGCGACCGTTTTCGGTTTTGAAATTTGAATACTGTTCCACTGCTTGTCATATTGTTCATTATGTTGCCATACTGTCCATAATGCTGTCATATGACAGCTTTATGAGCAGTATGACAGGCTATGGAACATTTTGAGCAATAATACAGGCAGAGGAACAGTAAGAGCAATAAGAAAACTCAAATTATTATTATTATTATTATTATTATTATTATTATTATTATTATTATTATTATTATTATAAGATAATTATTATTATTATTATTATTCTTATATTATTATTATTTATTATTATTATTTTTATTATTATTATTATTATTATTATTATTATTATTATTTATTATTATTTTAAAAGTAGTTTAACCAGACCACTGAGCTAACTTTCAGCTCTCATAGGTATGGCATGACAACTCATAATTCTCATTTCATTTTCCTCGCTGAATCATGAACAGTATAAAAAAAAATCTTCATTCAATTTTCAAATTCTGGAAGCGATCGCGGTCGATTATGAATAATTAGAAGGGGACTTGCCATTCTTATTTCTGTGTAATACACACAGTGTGAAGATTTCACTGCCTGCCATATTACTCATAATGCTGTCATATTGCCCATGGTATTCCACTGCCCACTGCCTTTTATATTGCTCATAATTCTGTAATATTGCCCATACTGTTCCATTGCCTGTCATATTGCTCATGTTCCTCTTATAAAACTGGAAACGGTACTTGAAAGGTTTCTTACTAATCGCCCACAATTCTAAACTGAAAATAACCCGCTACTTTTAATCCCCATCACAGAGGACGGCTGCGGATCTCCTCGTCTCATTCACCGTCAGAGCTTTACGGCGGAAGACACTTACGGCATCCTGGGTGCCAACCTCCCAGCATTGGAGCTCATGGCACTCTACACGGCCGCTGCCATGCACGACTATGACCATCCGGGCAGAACCAACGCTTTCCTGGTCACTACAAATGCTCCACAGGTACTCATTCCCCCTCTCACATTTTTTTAAAGGATTTGTTTTTGCTTCTTTTTCCCTCCTGAAGGTTGTTTGAAATAGCTTAATTTTTTATCAGAATTAATCTTGCTTCTTTTTTTCATGTTTTGCAACATTTGCATTCAGTGTTATAATTCTTTCCTGCGTCACATATTTCCTTCTGTTTTATCTGTCTGCTTAATTTATGTTTCTGTATATTTATATTTTTATATTTGTTTTTTTTATTTTGTAAATGGCTTTAGTATACATGAATGAAACTCTCATTAGCAAATGTTGGTGAAGTTCAGTGTTCACATGTTCGCATGATGATGAATGTTGCAGAACGAGTGGGTTACGAGATATATATATCCTCATCATTGCACCTTATAGACAATTATTATTTTCCAGCATCTGTGACTAATCGATCTGCCTTATTCTCCCACAGGCTGTGCTATATAACGACCGAAGTGTCCTGGAGAACCACCACGCAGCCGCTGCTTGGTCGCTGTTCCTCTCGAAGCCCGAGTTCAACTTCCTGTGTCATCTGGACAGGGCAGAGTTCAAGCGCTTCAGGTTCTTGGTCATCGAGGCCATTTTGGCGACTGATCTCAAAAGACACTTCGAGATCCTCGCAGAGTTCAATGCAAAGGTTTCGAATCCTTTAATGTCTGTGTGTTAGATGTAAGAATGTGCATTACTTTCTGTAAAGATGCAGCACGTGTCATTGAGTACATGACATCCTTTGAGTTTGATGTAACGAACAGCCTTGTTTTTCCTAGTGATCAGAGATGGGTCAATGAAACAAAATTGCTTAATACACCAGTCATAATATAGATTTCAGATTAAGACCCGTGGTAACAATATTTTGATGGCTGAGATATTTCTCGAGATTTTGTCGAAAGTGTAGTAGATCTCCCTTAAGTTAAAATTTAAAAGCTGTTAGGTTGCAAGTAAAAAAAAACCGTGTCCATTTAGGGGATCCCAAAATAAAGAAAGAATGAAATAGTTTTGAGTGAATGAATCTTTGAAATGATTTTTCGATAAATGTCCCTGAGGAATCATTGGGTGCTTTACAGGGAAACTCGTAAACAGATGAGTATTACGCGAATACTTTTTTTATAAACATTCAAACTCGAGTACTACCGCAAACGTGTTTATGAACCTTTTCATTCTGAAGTTTTTAACATTCGCAGGCAAATGAGCCCGACGCTCCAGGTCTCGACTGGAATTCCGAGACTGACAGACTGCTGGCGTTGCAAATGTGCATCAAGCTTGCAGACATCAACGGACCTTGCAAGGCTCTGGATATTCACACACAATGGACTGCAAGAATTGCCGAGGAGTTTTACGAACAAGGTGAGGAAAAGAGAATTCAAGAAAGCGAAGACTTAATTATATCACATAAACTTGTTCGTCCGAGTAGCCCGTTCAACTATATTCTGGAGCAGTGGTTCTTAACCTTTTTATTACCCCCCCACCTCCCCCCTTGGATCTTTGAATAAAATTCCCTCGCAGATTTAAAGGAAAATTAAGTAAGAAAGAGAAAAGGAAGGGGTTTCGAGGGACAGGGAGGGAGGTAAATAATTACAACACAAGGTAATCCCAATGAGTCTAACTAGAGTCGTAAACTATAGGAAACTAATGTTACAAGGTGATACTTTTGGAGTATTTCATGAACTTTTGAATATTAATTCCTCTCTTGTGAAGAGAATAACGAATATGATTAGAAAATTCTTTATTTTTCCCCAGGGCTCGTGCCTTCCCTGGAAATTGCTGCCATCCCCCAGTTTAAGATTTTCTGTTGACAATCTTCCACTGGGAGACTAGTTTCTCTTTACGTTTTGTGGTCCTATGGCAAGTCATTTGTGGTGATTGCGTTTCTCTCTGATGACAACTCATTGAAAAGTCTGTTTATTCGTATAATTCTCCCTCCCCCCACCCCCCCAAAAACACTTGCAGTTGATAATAGTACAAACGTTAGCCTATTGGGTAATCCGCCACTGCTCCACTTTATCTAAGCAGAGTTGTTTTGCCTTTGCCTGGTTGCTGGGTTGTGTGCGATTCAGTTTTTCTTTTAAAATACTCTTGAATAGCTCTGACACTAGTCGTCAGACGTTTTATTACACTCTTTCCTTGGACTGTTAGAGCTGTCTTCGTATCTAAAAAGAGTGTAATGACATCTCTGGTTTTGTGGAATCAATTCACAGAGCAGCGACATTAGTGTGCAACGCAGGAAAAGAATGTTGATTTAGAATTTTGGATTCTTCAAAAGATATGTAGAAAACACTTGCAAAGGTAGATACGGTTTTTTTTATGAAAAATGAGTAGGCAAGTTTTTCAGGCATATCAGCAGTAAATGTTTAATTGCACATTCCAAATTCACATCATATCTATCCTGTAGGAACATAATGAGACATTCTGATAAAATGTAATCGATCAGAAAATACATAGTATTTAGAAAATACATTTAAGATCGAGGTTTTTTTTCTCTTCTGATTATTATTATTATTATTATTATTATTATTATTATTATTATTATTATTATTATTATTATTATTATTATTATTGATTATTATTATTATTATATTGCAGGTGATGAGGAAGAAAAGCTGGGCTTGCCCATATCGCCGTACATGGACCGTACTAATCCTCAGCTGTCGAAACTCCAAGAGTCCTTCATCAACCACCTGGTGGCGCCCCTTTGCAATGCCTACGGCGAGGCGGGGCTCATGCCGGGCGTCTGGCAGGACTCCAACGACGAAGATGGCCCCACCCCTGAAATCACCCTTGATAACTACGATGAGGAGGAGGACGATGACCCGCCAACCAGCGAATCGGACACCGCCACACAGAACAGCGGCCGAGCGCGGAAGATCTTCTGCTTGCAAACTCAGCATTTGCAGGAAAACCACCAATACTGGGTCAACAAGATCAAGGTAAGAGGGCGTGACGTCACGTTCATGTTACGGGAGAATGACATTACCCTAGATTACGATTAGAGCAAATGGTTATCCTCGGTCATGTTTACCCTAAATTACGATTCGAATATCAAGTCATCTTCAGTCATTTTTGTCGAGACCGTTTCAGTATTGGTGGGAATTGAAAGTTGGGTTAGTTGATATCTCTTTTTAATGAAGTGAGGCAGAGCCTTGTGCTTGAGGATCTCCCGAGAGAAACGCAGATGCTGTATGGATCAATTTATCTCCTAAGATTTTTTATGGAACAGTTTTATTTGAATTATTATAATCCAAATACAGTTGCGAAGTCTCCTGCAATGCTATTAAGTTCATTCTTCTCACACAACGAAATCATATTGCATTTCATTTAGAATACTTATTGCTATAAAGTTCAATGGGGAGGGTAAGTGTTATTTCCATGTGTGTGTATATATATATATATATATATATATATATATATATATATATATATATATATATATATTACAAAAAGACAAAGTCCATGGACAGGAAGTCGAAAGGCCTAGCAATTCGCCATTGTTTCACTTTCCTTCTGCGGATTTTGTCTTTATTTATATATTCATCTTGATCCATATTTTCGTGATTCAGTGTTATTTATACGTATATATATACTGTATATATATATATATATATATATATATATATATATATATATATAATATATATATATATATATATATATATAGTGTCAAACTGTCTTTTCTTGTGTCTTTCATTTCCGATGGGCGAGATTGTACAGTATTTATCAAATACAAAACTTGTGTGTCCAGGGAGACAACAAAGTTGGTTTTTCTAAAAGTGTATTAGTTTCCATTTAAGACAAGAGAATACAGTCTATGTCAAACAAATTTTGATTTTACGTTTTCTAAGCTTCTATTGAACACTACTTTAGTTTGCCATAGTTCTGTAGGTTGTCTTTTCCTTGGGGTTGTGGTGTTGCTGCTTTGTACACAAAATGTCAGTTCCAGAGGTCCTTTATTCCTCACACCGCCGGACTGTGGAAGAACAGCCTCCCAGAGGAAGTCGTGCAATTGGAACTACAGAAGTTCAAGCAAAGGTGCAATACATTACTACCCTAATAATATTCTTGCATTTTGATTTACTACGCATTTATCTATTCCTTTATTTATTAATTTTCTTTCCTTTTTGATTAGTGGGGTCTCTTCTTTCTGTATTTCCCTTTACCTCATCTTTTACTTCTTCCTGATGAACACCACATTATTTGGAAGCTTGAATTTCAAGTCTTTGGCCCCTTTGGTGGGCTTGTTCCATATGAATAGGTTTCATCTTGTGAATTTGATAATAATAATAGAATGACTGAAGGTATTTGGAAGTCTATAAAATAGGTCTACCTTACCTCAGGAGGAACAGCGGGTGGGGGAAGAAGACGAGGAAGCAGATTCAGGATCCGAAGAAGAAGTCGTCCTCCAACCCACAGCGGAGGCTAACAACCCCTGTGGGTTCTCTCCTCAGCCCATGGTCCTTAATCTCAACAACGGAGATGAACCCATGGAACCCATTGAAGAGGAGAAGACCCCAGCCTCCATCTCCTCTTCCCGTAGCTTCAGTTTTGTAAGTTGAACAAGGATCAAGCATTGTGTTGTTGGAAACTGTTTTGTATATATATATATATATATATATATATATATATATATATATATATATATATATATATATATATATATCTGTATACTTGATTTCAAAAAGTACACTACTATAAACTTGTTAGCAACACATTGCTTTTGGTAGATTACAAATGAGAAAAGTACTTCTGTCATAGTATGTTTTCGTCTTGACTAATTCTTCTTCTTCTTTTTGTTCTTACAGGAAAAAGAGGACTCGAAACTTTGATGCCCGGCCTGTGTCATAGTCTAATAGTTAGAATTCTTCCATTATTTATTATGAAATAGGCTATTGATACAGGTGTAAATGAAAGTAAGTGAATTTTGTGATTAAATGGAAGAGTTGCCAAAAGGTGCTGGGCTAGAAAGATCAAATAAAAGTGAAGGCTGTGGCATTGCTCGAGTGCTCTGTATATGATGATGATAACGTGAATTCGGTGCAAGCAAGATAAATATTGGATGTGAAGGTAAAGAATCACGCGTACGAAAAGTTCCCACGTCTATCCCTGCAGCAGCAGATGGAGGCTTTGGGTGCTTGGCAAAGCAAGATGAAGAGGGAATAATGGGCGTCCCTACAACCATCAAGAGTCACTTGCGTTTCCTTGGAAGAGAAGTTCTCCAGCAGGACTTGGGGACTTCGCCGTGAAGAAAACAAAAAAGAAAAGACATGAAAGAAGATATCTTTGTCGGTCAGGGATTTGCAGGAAAAGTGACCACCTCTAGATAATTATAGATGCAGGTCATCCTAGAGGGAAACAAAAGGACGCTAGAGCAGACTTTTTTTTTGCGAACACCATGACGGAGACGTAAAAGAGTACTACAGAGAACGAAGAGGTGTGGCGTTGCTATTGACATGGAGGTCCCATTCGCTTGACCTCCTCTCAAGATGAGTCTACAAGCCTGGCACCGTGACCTAATGTATGCGAGAGAGCTTTTGCTGCATCAAGTACATTTTTAGCATTTAATAAATCATATGCATTTACCAATACTATAAAAAAGCAAGGTTATATTCAATTTTATGCAGTCGGGACATTTGTCCCCGAGGTGACATCCAAGGTTAGGAGGACTCAGAGGTTTACGAGATGGGATTTGAGGAGGCTTGGTAGAGGGAGACAGGCAAAGCAGAGTTCCCCTACCAGTTTTGTTTTTTTATTTTTATTATGATTCTTGTTCCGCTTCCACTCACTAGATGGAAGCACGAGACGGTTACAAGCACAACACAAAGTCTGGATGATGTAGAACTTTTGTAATAATCTTGATGATGTAGATATAAGACAATTTAAATATTTTTTTTTCTTTTTGGAGGAGATTTATGTGCTATACATAATATGGTGTTTAGTGACTGGAGAAACTACGTAAAGAAGATTCATTTTCCTCATCTGTATAAAAAGTTCCAATGACTCTACTTCAAAATGACAAGATAGCGACGTCCGTCAGTCGCCACGCTGAAAGGCATCATTGAAATTCTTTTATCCGCCAGGAGATCTCTCTCGCCGGAGAATAATTGTAGTATACTGCCTTACCAAGATTTGATTGCCCGATGAAAAGTCTTGAGTCCTGATATTTGTGGTGTGCATAGTCAGACTGATGCTGATGTTTTCCCCGATGTTTCTGATGTTACCATTCTTCCTGTGGTTAACATCCGACGCTAGGTTCTTTATGAAGTCATTTATGAAATTAGAATCACTTTTTAGTGTTCAGGAATTCCTTGTTTTTCCAACTAAAAACAAAAAAAGGCTTATTGTTCAACACAATTGTTTCTCGTTGAACATGAGTTGGACTTTTCAGAGACGTTCGTTATTTTTCACATAATCCTCACAAATCCTTTGCATAATGTTCCGGTTTTTCTTTTCTTCGCTGCCAAGATGTCAAAGTGCTATAGATATGCATATACATATTATATATAATATATATTTTCTTCTTTCAGTTCTTGTCATGTAGGTGTCCGAAACCAACTGATATCTTCCGATGCTTTATGAAATCAGTGCCATACCTTTGCTGAGACTTCCCTGACTTCCTTTGAGGTATAGACATTTTTTACTGTCACATATATGTATATATATTAATATAAAAGAATACATATGTATAACACTTGTGCGTGTAAGAGAATCTTCTACATTCTCGAAACTTGAAGGAAGCGGGAAATGTTGTCAGTACTGAAATAAGTTAGGTCTGTATTTTTACCAAACCTTTAGTGTCAGATAGAGTTATCAAAGCGATATTGTTTTCATTATTATCACTGTATTGTAGAAAAAATACATCCGCCATTTTATTGTGATCTTCCATTCATTATATTCTCTCGTGAAGGCTGTTCATGACATGACTCGTTTGTTGTCTCTCTTTCGTTCATCTCAAATGTCACGTATTGGTCACTCCAAGATTCAGTCGCTCGCTCTCGTTCCGTCTGCTTCCACCGAACCGGACTAATCAACTGGCAAAGGTCAGGAGGTGTCGCACCTTGCAACCTTGCAAGGCGGTTGCCGGAGAGTGAGTGATTAGCTGGCAAAGGTCGACAAGTGTCGTGCCTTGTAAGGTCACTGGTAACAATACCAGTGCAGGAAGGGAAAGCTAGAGTTGAGCTAAGGTTCTCTGATCTGCTAGTTATTTCTAAAGCTACGGCAAGGACCAAAGAGCTGGATAAAAATGATTTCTCATTCAAAATCACTAGAAAAGACCTTGCCATTTACTATGAACTCACGGTGATACTTTGAATTGTAAACAGGAATCAAATTGCAACTGGACAATTCGGTCAGGCATTGGAATAGAAATTAATTCAAAAGGAGTCTAAGAATTTCTAAATCTAACTTATATTTGTGTCCACTCGTATTACTTAGTTACTAATTCCTTTGTGTACAGGAATACTCGACTTACTTATGATCCTATGGACAGTATCCAGTTCCCTTGATAATGGCAATTCCTTTGATACTGACTGTTAGTGAGTCATTTATTTTCTGAAGGACAGTGAGTTTGCTCATGAAAACAGAGGATACCTTTATTATAAGAAACTAAACTGATACATCAAAATATATGGAAAAGATGAACTAACCCTGGAAGTATTTCTTCAAGTACAAAATGGAATTGTCTCAATATCTCTTTGAATATTTCATTCTGATTTTATTTTTATTTCAGAAAAGTGACTATATAAGTCTCCTCACTATTAATGGGCCTGTTACAAATAAATCTCACCTAATGCTTTGGCTTAATGAAGCCATTTTATTCATGCAATAAGCCATCTCACCGTGTCCTTAAAATAGAAAAAAATATGAAAAAGGCATTACATGATTGGTTGATATTCTCAAGGAGAGAATATTTGAGGCTTGGTAACAAACAGTAATGTATGCACGCTACATATAAGACTTTCTCTTTCTCTTACGCACACAGACAATCAATCACACATACACACAAAATCACACGTTAATTATAAATAATCTTTGGCCTGTCAGTCACTTAATTAAGTCTTCTTTCCCACCATTATCCCTTCATTAATTAAGGGGTATGTTGCCTGATGCACCTTCTCCACTGCTACCGTCAAAAGCATCATTAGGCATGGTTTTTTGTTTGGCAAAAGGGGTTTTTATGACCGCATGCCCTTGCGGTCATCAACCACAGTTATTGGCAGTGGGTCTCGCCTGTTATTAAAAAGTACGACTGCAAGTCAGTAGTTTCCATAGTTATTGGCGGTGGGCCTAGCCTTTTACTAAAAAGTAGACTGCAAAGCAGCAGTTTCCATAGTTATTGGCGGTGGGTCTAGCCTTTCACTATAACGTAAGACTGCAGGACAGCAGCTGTCCTTTTAGTTGCCTTTTACGACACGCAGGATCTACGGTGGTAGTATTTTTACACCCCTACCACAGGATCACAGTCACTTAATTATTTATTTGTAAATATACTGCAATGTAACGATTATCCCCTTTGACAATTTGTCTGCAATTGAACGGCACTAATTTTAGAACAAAACAAGATGTATATTCAGTAATAACAAATCGGATGGCTGGAGGTTTTAGAGTAGCGGAAAGGGTATCCGGGTATGATGATTCAGGATGTATAAGGACTGCCCTCTCTCCAAGTAATTTGATAAGACTGACAGGTAATCTTTAACACTTTGATTCATCTTCACATAGTGTTGTATTACATTTCTCCTAGTAAGGATATTCACATATAATATTCTCTCTGGATCAGATTATCGTAATGCTTAAATTGTGAACCGGAGAGCGTGGGATAAGCGAAATCAATTTCCTTTTCCAGTGGTCTCTGCCAGGACCTGAGTGAGCTGCTCGTGCAGTAAGCGTAAGTCGTCATCTCGTTACTGCTAACTTGTGAGTGATCAATATGGTGAGGTTTTGAACATTCCTTTCTAGCTAGAAAGGAGCAAGGAAGGGATGTCCAGGGCTTTTTAAGAACATTCAATTGAACGGCTTTTGTTTTGTGCGAGTGACGTATATTTATCAGTTTCAACAGAAGAGGTACCCTTGTATATGGAATATTTTCTCAAATTATTGTTACGTAGTTGTTCCTTGTAATGGTAGAGTTCAGTACTCAGAGTAAGGGACGAATTTGGTGTGCTGCTGGTCGATATATGTATGATAATGATGGTTCAGAGGCGATTGTAAAGTCAGCTAAAATGTTATTAAGATTCTTATTTGCAGGATATTTTTATCGAGTGTCATACTGATTCATTTCTGGGATTCTGATGCTCATCTGTAATGATGATGATGATGATGAGGACGAGCGAGTATTGAGATGAAGTTTAGCCCTGGGATGCCTTCCACCTAGCCTCTCTTTCTCTCCTTCTTCGTCTGACTAACATTCTATCTATCTATCTATCTATCTGTCTATCTACGTGTCTGTCCATTTGTCTCTCAGCAATCTCTAACTCATCCTCTTTCCTCATATGCACCCCCCACCCCCCTCTCAACCTCTCAGTCTCCAAGATGTGTTTCACAAGTAGCCTTTGAGATCTCACGATGACCCGAACCTTCTTTCTAAGACAGAGTAATATCATTTGATGTGTCAGAATTGTTGCAGTGGGATCATCGCCCTCTGCGAAATTATTTTTTTGGTGATCCAGCTGTATTTATGTATGAAAGTGTTAGCATAATATATCAATGATAATAATAATATTAAATAATGTTAATAACAATAATAATCAGGTGGAATTAAGAAAAAAAGTTTATATTTTCATGTAGTTTGAGATGTTCATGTACTGGGTTCCAAATATCAGTGTGCTGTATACGTGCTGGATGAGGGAACTGCTCTCGAGTCTTCGCCGTTCACTTGGGCTTTGCCTTCTGTCTACCGAATGATACACTTCCCTTTTCTCGCCGTAGTAAGAAGAGGGAGCGTTCTTTCTCGCTCTCTCTTCCTCGCTCTCCTTCGTACACCTCCGTGTACAAGCGATAATAATAATAAAGAAAAATAATAAACGAAGAAATGGGTTACAGGTAGAGTGTAGAAACACAATGGCCAAGTCGACGGCAAAAACTCGCAGATCGCTTCCTATCCGAAATCCAAGCCCTAACACTCTTCAAAATGGGCAAATGGCTGTTCGAAAAGCGGGGCGCCGGAATGAATTCATGGCGGATTGCACTTCCCGCGATCTCGTGGATCCTGAACCCTATCTTTCGAGGATCCACGGACGTTTTGAACTTTTCGGTGGTTCGCTTTCCCCTCAGCCATTTCTCACGTCATCAAGTCCCCTTGAAGTATGTCACCATCCCCTTCGCCCCAGGTGTACTCAGTGCTAGAGGGGAGGGAAGCCAGTCTTATTTAAAGGGGACTGCACCCTTCTGGGGAGGGAATCTTTTTGGGAGGGGAGATGTGTACGTGTTATGTATTAAAGGAGAAGTACAGCTCAGAGGTTTCATTCCAACCTGTCAGTGTTGCCACTCTAGTAATTCATTCATGACCCACCGATCATCCTTTGCCTTTGCGGCACCACAGTAACAGATTTGGTGAGTTTTACACCTTATGAAACAAGACGTTGAACATTCAGCTCAGTCATAGTTCGAAAGAAAGAAAACCTAGTTTAGATAAGGAAAAGAAAAATGAGTCAGGTTGAGATTTTTTTTTTTTTTTTTTCTTTTTAAGATTCAACCTTTCAGGTCAACGCCACTTTATTACAATTTCTGCGGTTAAAGGAACCATATGCATTATTATTTCTTGTGGTTTATTATCAAGACATTTTAAATCACCACCTATTTGACACTGCTGTCATTTTGTTACTAACACTGAAGTGAAAATTAAAACGAAGAAATGTGCAAGAATCGCTTCGTTTCATTAGAGCGTTGAGGAATGAACTGAACCTTCTCAAGGATTTTGCTCTATGGTAGTCGCCCTTCAAATCGACAGTCAAACTCAACGTCGTTTCACTTCGCAGATCGAGAAACCAACAATGCAACAAATGTATTATGGCTTCTGATTGGTGGTAAGTTTCCTGGGGAGTTCAAGAAGAACAGTTAGTCCTTTCGTATTTTAAAGGCTGCAAGAGTGCAGACGCAGCCACGCAGATATGCCCTGTGAGTGTTTGATACACCAGAGATAAAGGATAAAATTGCGCAATTGTGGACAAAGAAAAGCCTGTTTCATCGATGATAGAGTGCTTGAAGCTGTTCACCTTGAGGAGGTTCATGCTAGAATCTGTGCAGATTCGAGTATACAAAATATTAAATTAGTTGGTTATTAGTAGCCCCTTTATGGTTTCCAAGCACTCGACAAATCCTTCACTTTATTCATCTTTCTTTATTTCAGCCTTGATGAGGCAGATCAAATAAACTACTGCAGAATCCCAGACAAATGATCACTCCACATTGCCTCAGAAAGCTAGCATATTTTGTTTGACTGCCATCAATATGAATTTACCAAAAGAAAAATTGCCTGGGGTCAGGTTTGCTTCCATAGAGTATGTCTAGAAACGAAAGGTATTGTGAAAGTGTTTTGTTGATGTATATAAGCTGGAAAAATGGAGGAAGGTTTCAATAGAATTTCTGATATTCATTAATTCTAATATTTTCATTTTTTAACTCGTTCTGTGAGCTTTACCTTGTATGAAATGCAAGCACTTAGGGTAAGATGGAGCGAGGTTTCTTTCCCTTTTGCTTTTCGAATTTAGAAATGCCTTTGACTTGTCTTCCAGGGCTGTAATACCCATTTTGGTATCTTGCACTTTTGAGTTAAAGTCATTCGGTGCTGTCGGTATTTTTTTTTTCTTACTACACAATATCACAAAACGATCATGGGTTACAAGAAATACATATAGGTAGTGATAATTTGACTTCAAAAACAAGATATGGGGCAAACTATAATGACAATATCAAACGCTTAAGCTTGGCATCACAGGCAAATAGATACTACAGTAACTGCTCAAGGAGACCGAAGTAGTGTGACTTGATCACCTCCGCTCTTTGCCTGGCCCACTTGTCTGTTTTCGGAATAAATGGGGCCGAATTTGAAAAGGCCAGAAAATCGTTTATAGAGACCCATATATTTTGACTGAGAAAATACCGACAGCACCGAATGACTTTAACTCAAAAGTGCAAGATACCAAAATGGGTATTACAGCCCTGAAACATTTTGTGAATGTGCGTTAGCTGTTGTTTGAGTTATTTGGCTCTAAATATAGCAATTTGTGCGATTCTCGTGATTCCACAATAAGTAGAAAGCGCCTCAGTGGCGTGGTCAGTATGGTGTTGGCGTACCACCTCGGTGGCCGCGATTTCGATTCTCGGACATTCCAATGAGGCGTGAGAGATGTGTATTTCTGGTGATAGAGGTTCACTCTCGACGTGGTTCGGAAGTCACATAAAGCCGTTGGTCCCGTTGCTGAATAACCACTGGTTCCATGCAACGTAAAAACGCCATACAAACAAACATAGTAGGTAGGAAGGGTTACCTTAGTTTCTACGATGTTGGCTGCTCAGAAAAATCCATAGTACTGATGAATCGGTAAGTGCACGTAGCCTGGCCCTAGGATTTTGGTAGGCCTAACCGATCTGCGTCTAGCCTACTTGACTTTATTGTGAACGTAGCATATACTATTTGCCTTTTCTTTCTTAGTGTGAAGCTGGAATATATGAATTTGTTTTTCACTTGAATAGAGATTGCCATTTAACAGCTTTAGTACAGTACTACTGACTACAGTGACTTAACTGAATTATTAGGCTACACTTTGGTCATTTTTCGGAAGACTCCAACTAGCCGTTTTTGCATGAATAACCATTTTGGGGTTTTCATGCAAAAAATTACTAGGAAATGACAGGGCAATAAAGGAACCTAAAAATACCAGCCTAACGTAACCTAGGGTGTGTTCAGAACTTTGCCGTATTACCCATTGTGGGGGGGGGGGGGGGTGCGCCTGTGTTGTCTTACCTTATAAGTAGTAATTTGATTTTTTTTTTCTCTCTGTTATTAAGCATTTGCACAAGTTATGTATTGAGAAGAATTTTTTGTTTGGGTTTGTTTTACCCTAGAAAAATATTTGAATTAATGATATCGGAGATGGCTGGATTCTTCTGAAAAATAACCCCCTAGTCAATTGATTTTTCTTCATGTAAAATTTAGTTTTCTTAGATTTTGCCTCCAATTTTTAACCACTAGCTTTTAATCATTGTCAAAACTGGGAGCATTACCTTTTAAGTGGTACTATGTAATTTCGTATACTTATGACGATTGTCATGGCTGTATTTTACGTTCCATTTTTATTACTGCCATTACTATAAGTCAGAAGTATAAGGTGCAGCCTTATCTAAATTACTATAGCCAGCTCAGTCATACCTGAACTAACCTAATCTAACGAAGCCAGATAAGATCTATTGTAAAAGCGCCAAAGAAACGGTCACTCATTTGCGCAAACAAACGAGTGTGCAATCGTTAGCTTAACGCGCACATATAAAGTTAGGTTTGCGCATTCGTCAGTTACCGTCCTCAACGAGACGAGACGAAATGAATAAGATCGCTGCTTGTATAGCGATTAATTATTCTCGTTCTTCAAAGCAACTATCGCAATAGGGCCTCAGTGGCGTGATCGGTATGCTTTTGGCCTGACACCTCGGTGGCCGCGAGTTCGATTCTCGAGCATTCCATTGAGGGGTTAGATATGTGTATTTCTGGTGAAAGAAGTTCACTCTTGACGTGGTTCGGAAGTCACGTAAAGCCGTTGGTCCCGTTGCTGAATAACCACTGGTTCCATGCAACGTAAGCACATCATACAAACAATCAACGGTCGCAAGAAAACCAGTTGTGGATGAAGGATTGGTATGTAAAACGTTCTAGATTTACTCATGGTAATCTCATAAAAGAATTAAATGTGTCCTCCCCGAAGGAATTATGAGAACTTTTTTCGCATGGATCAACCTACATTCGCCGATTTTCTAGAAAACGTGATGCCGCTCATCAAGAAAGATTATTCAAATATGAGGGATGCAACATCGGCAAGTGCCAGACTTTCTGGAAAGCGCCCTTCGATTTCTAGCAACTAGCCAGTCATTTGATGAGCTGAATTTACCACAGCAATATCCCCTCAGAACCTTTGACGCATAATTATGGAAGCATGTACTGCTATCATATCTGTTGAAAGATTATATTAGGGTAAATATATCTGAATAACCATAGATAAAAAAAACTTTTATTTACATCAACAAATTATAGAACAGGACTTGTTGAAACAAAATTCATATTAGTATACTCTTAATCAAATTACTGTATATTTATCAAATACTTATTACTGAAGTGCATGCACGTTGAGGATAACAGTATGAAAATAAAGAATATTAAAATTAATTAAATATATCAAATATGGATAATTTTTATATTTACAATAAAGAAATAGATATATTTTATTTAACCTTTTACATCCCAGATATAGAAATCGCTAGGCAAAACCAATGAAATTTTTTGAAAATATCTTATTGCCATAAGTGCACAACTGTAGAAAAAATTATGATATTACTTAAAGGAGTTCCGAGTTATGGCACTGTTCCCACTCTGGGACTACGTGTGCTGAAATTAGCTTGTATTTTACCAAATTTTCAAAATTCATACAAAAACGTTATAGTAACCGTTTTTCTCTTTCTACTTGGCAAAATCTGAAGACCTAAAATAAAAAGTCATGTTATTTGTAACAATGTTACAAGTGTAGCCCCTATTTTGACAGTGTGGTAAGTTAATGCACACACTGTACATTTATCAAAATTCAAACGGTCTATAGGCATTTAATACATGGGTCTTGCATTTTTCTTGCAAACAACGCAATGCCCGTTTATCATATTACTAGACAGAGGGTTTATATATATATATATATATATATTATTATATATATAGATATAATATAATATATTATATATATATATAGTATTATATATATAATATATTATTATATATAATCGAGTTCCGGACTTTTCACTGTTAGTGACCTTTAATTTCCTTCTGTAATTTGAGCGGAAAGAGTTCATTTGACGTTTGGCACTATTTTCTTAAATTTGTCAATCAGACTGGTATATCCTTCAGATTTCAATGCCCCGTTTTTATAAAACACAATTTTAAGCTTCCACAAGGCTGGTAAATCAAGATAAATGTCCGAAAACTCGGACCAAAATTCCTCCTCATCAGCTCGGCCCGGCATTGACGACTCTGGTTCAAATGAGGTGATTGCGCATAAATCGCTAGGTACAGACAGTACATCAGTAATGGGCATTCCTTAGTCTAATAGGAGAAATGGCGAATCACCTACTTTTACCAACGGACAGCGCTACTCACGACGGTAATGTATGTAGTACAATCACCAGTTTTGCGCATTTATGATTGACCGTCTATTTGGCGCTAATACAGTTTACACCAAAATAACAGCCTGTGCTTCCTAAACTGATCCAGCCGAACGTAGTGTATTGTTTCTACGTAAAGTATTTCATTAGCATGATAGTTGTTGGAAATTTATGTGTACAAAATAACTTTAACTTAGCAGCGATTTGAAAGAACAGTTAAATCCTTATATTTATCAAATTAATCAAATAGTTTTGGTGAAAGTAATCATATTTTAAATGTTAGTAAAAATAATCAGTGTTTAAAATGCGCTTGAATTCTGCTTGGCTCACAAATAACTATACCCCGTTCTCTTTAGTGAGCCAAGCAGAATTCAAGCACAGTTTATACACTAATTATATTTTTACTAAAATTTAAAATTTTTACTTTCACCAATAATATTTGATTAATTTAATAAATATAAGGATTTAACTATTCTTTCAAATCAGCCAAGAAATTAATTTAGTGATAGAGAACTGTTCACCAGGGCTTTTTTTTTTCCGCGGGTCTAGGCCGATAGCTGATAACATGTTTTGGCGGTACTGTAAATCCAGGCAGCATGGTAGACGGATGTATATACACGCGTTAATCGACTTCAAGTTCTAAAACAAAAGATTGTTATTTATTACTTTATAAGAGTTTAGTGAAAAGGATTGTCACAGAAAATACAGACTTCCAGAAATTTGAACGACACCCCACCCACCACTCCCCCCTCGGTACAGGCCTGTAACCCCCCCCCCCCCCCCCACCACCAATATAATTTCCAAATTCTTATCTGTCGGGATACAAACAAAGAATTGAAGTGGCCATCTATTTATTTCCAGGAACATAACAAGAGGTCATTGGTTTTTACTAACCTAATCGATAGGATTTGTTTCAGTTTAAGGGTCTGTACGTTTCAACTTAGGGCTAACTTTAATGCAGGTCGATATATGATACCTACTAGATTACTATGGGTTTCACAGACAGTGCAAGCATGTTTTATGGCAATAACTCTGTAGCAAACACTCGTATCAGTACGAGATTTTGCTAGTGCTTTACACCCAGTGCCGTAATTTATAAGAGTATCATGAATCACTAATTGTGAAGAATAAAGACACTTGTCCCTGTGCCAAGAGGCAAAAACTCTATTACCCAGAAAGGGATACGAACACAACAGTATAAAAAAAGCTCCGCCTACCCTCTCCCTCCACCTCCACCCCCTTCCTTCTTCCTTCTGTCACATGCCCTCCCCCTCCCTTCTCTCTCTCTCTCTCTCTCTCTCTCTCTCTCTCTTTCTGAAGGTTGCTTAAGTTTAAACTTTTGTTATTATTTTTTCTATCTGTTTATCTCTCTAATAATTTACAATGATCCACTCGGTTGTTACCTGCCAGTTGACTGACTTATTTATGCATTGATCCGCACATAAAATAAACATCCATGACTTAAAAACATATGCATGGGTATAATCGAGGCTTTAACTCTAATGAATGTCCGGTAGAAAGGCTTAATTTTTATTTGTAACACAAAGTAACTATAACCAGTTACCTATTCAAACCAATCTGAAGGCAATTGGCGATTTTCTCTTTGCTAAAAAAAAGTTGAAAAATTGCGAGACAAACTCATTTCTGCAACCATGCCGACAGTTCGGTTCCGAGGTGGCCATCTCTTCTTCACCTTCGTAATACAAGTCTATGCCTGATGCCCGAGTCCAAATGAGAATTGCCAAGAAAGTAACCAAAGACAAGTATGTATAACAGTCGCTTTACCATCAATCATAGTGTCTATTGTTCTACTACTCCACCATACATTCATATTTCTCTCACTAATAACCATTTCCAGTACCACTACCACACAAACACACCACACAGAGAGGGAGAGAGGAGCGGATCATTGCATAAATTAGTCAACTGGCAGGTAACAACAGAGTGAATCGTTAGATATATACACCAATAAAAACTATTATTAGACAGATAAATAGGAAAAAATCGTATAAAATATGTTTTACCTGAAGTAACTTTCAGAGAGAGAGAGAGAGAGAGGAGAGCGGATCAGTGCACAAATAAATCCTTCAACTGACTGGATCGTTAGATATATAGAACAGTGTATATTATTAGACAGATAGGTAGATAAACAGAAAAAAAAAATCATGCAAAATAAGTTTAAACCGAAGCAACTTTCAGAGAGAGAAAAGGGAAGGAAGGAGGTGGGGGGAGAGGGTAGGCGGAGCTTTACTGTTGCGTTCGTATCCAATTCTGGCTAATTGAGTTTTTGCCTCTTTGTACAGGGACAAGTGTCTTTATTCTTTACAATTAGTGATTCGTGATAATCTTATAAATTACGGCACTGGGTGTAATGCACTATAGCAAAATGTCGTACTGATACGTAGAAGTGTTCGTTACAGAGTTATTGCCAAAAAAACGTGCTAGCACTGTCTGTGAAACCCAAAGTAGGTCACCATTGTCTTGGACAGGCGATTTAACTTTACAGTCGTTTGATAGGAAGCAGTTTCGCCAATTAACGTTTTACTCACTTGTTTTAAGTACTTAAAGAACTGTTTTCCTTTATTTACTTCTTGTTATAATATTGGGGCTTAATAAATATACACATACCGTATGCTATATAAAGGATATTTACTTGAGTTATGATAACTTTCAGTTTTGCCTAACTGACATGAGTATCTGTTCTGTTATATGTAGTAATTGGGCCCTCTCAGGTGTTCTATTAATATATTTCAGTTGTCCGTAAGTGTTGACTGTGTGGCCGGTGTTTTCTAAAATTGGAATATGCCACAGCATCTGAATTATGGCAAAGGACTAGTTTCCCATACGGATTAATGTTAGTTTTTTCCACTTGACTGAAAGATCTGTGCGAACTTCTGTATCTGTTTATTTTGTGGAAATTATCGCTCGAACAGCAAGATAAACATTCGGTAAACAGAGTTTTATCAATCCTAAACTTCATTATTTAAGTGATTAAAGCAAAACCTCTTTACAAGAATTCTTGAAAAGAAATAAATCTACGAATATATGCTTGGACAGGCAGGTATGAAAAGCACAGAAATCATTCACAAGACAGCGTTTTTAAAGCCTGGGTCACGAATTGGTGATTTCAAACAGCGCGTGTCGTAACGGCCGAAATTTTGCTCATTACGACCCCACTACGCTCTCATTACAACCAATTCGCCATAAATCGTAACCAAGTCCCCGAGTTTGATGACTTTGCGCCAGGGATGGCGACGATGCAAGGCTGCCTTGCATAGCCGCCGTCATTCCACGACTCTGTCAAAAGTTGCCATGTCATGGCGCAACAATTTCGTAATGGCCTCTCGACTTACAGCATTTGATCACGCAAGTTGTAACTAGCAATGGCGAGTTACGGCATTCAGTACAAAATACGTCATGTACTTGGCAAACTCACAACGTGCGCAGTAGGGCTGCGCAATGAGTCAGAATGTGTCAAATGAGTCGGCAGCCTATAAATGTAGTTCAAGGGCTTAGTTAATTGCCCACAGCTGCCTCGGTTTTGGATTCAAGATTTTCTGTATTGTTGATTTAAAATAAAAACTTCAGATATAGCTAAATATGACACTGAATACAACTTAAAAGAAAATATATCCTGTAATATTGATAAAGATGAAGTACAACTTTTATTCACGAAATTTACAGTTTTTTAACGTGATTTTCTTTAGAGAGTTCAGTGCAATCAGAGTCAATATATTAGCATGTTCTGAAGTATAAGAAATGAAAAGGCATTTTCTGTTTTGAGTAAAATATATATTGCATTAAGATTATCAGTAGGTATTCTCGATATAATTTGAGAACTTCAGATATACGTAGATAAATATGACACTGAATTTAAAAGAAAATATATTTGGTAATTATATCAAAATTTTTTTAATTTTAAGTTTTATTCAGGGAATTTACATAGCTTTTCAACATGTTATCTGAAGCATGAAAATGCATTAAAAAAATTTTTTTTATTAGCATATCATTGATTCCTGCCGATAAATGAAGCCTGAAGGGGTGCTTACATAATCACGAAGACGACCTCATGTGTCACTAGGTCCTCTCGTTTGGCCTCACCCCTGACAGTCGGATTTTTTAAAATAAAAATTAAGTTGTGCAACACACAAGCGGCTAATACCAAGGACTCGATACGATCATGAAGAAGATTTATGGGGGGTTCTGAAACACACCGAATCTATGGAAGATAAATGGAAAATATTGACTTAGTTATTAGACTTTATACACACACACACACACACACATATATAATATATATATATATATATATATATATATTATATATATATATATATATTGGCAGCATCCATGACTCATTTCAACTTGCACAGTGAAATATGAGATATATATATATACACACACGTTAAGGCGCAGTAACTTGAAGCAGTTTTGCTTTGTAGATTTTGTCTTTCATATTGTTATGACGTTATTGAAACAGTCGCTGAATTCCCTTGTTATTTACAATTTTAAACGTCTGTAGCTCTACTTTATTTAATAGTACATCAGACTGTTGAGTTTAATCCTTGCCCATTAGCCATTTTTGCAATAAGAACCCCAGAATTAATATTGTCAGTAAATTTCTACTTTACTTTTAACCCTCACCCTTTCATTTGTCTGTTAATGAGGCAGAGCCTTGTTATTGGCTTTGACAACCAGCTCTTCCAAGGTTAACAATACTTAATGTTCAGGGCTAATCCAACATATACAAGCTAGGTTTTATCATCAAGCATGCATCCATTGTTTCCCCCAGTGTTCTGTTTGGGGATTTAAGGGTCTCTAGCGTAATGTCTTTCATTTTCTGTAAGGATTTGCAAACGAATAAATGTTCGGTGTTGGCGTCCTGTACTCTGCAGATATCACAAACCTCGTCCTTGTATTTATTCGGAAGTTAGCCTTCAAGTCCAATATATTCGCCTGGTTTTTATTATCAAGCAGACATGGGTTGTTTTAGGTACTACATGACGCACTAATTTTCCCGGGAGTTTAATATGAACCTCAGCATTTTTAGTTTCTTTCTTATTCTCTTCCAAGGTCTCGTTAATTCTTGCATAATTTTTTTTATCTTCAGTTCCATTTTCAGCGTTTTCTTTTTTTACGTACACTCTCATTTATCCAGCACAGTCCATAGTGGCCTCTTAGTTTATCTATATATCTTAATTAATCTTTTCCTATTGGAGTTTAGTATTTTATGGAGCAGCATAAGATTTTTTATACTCTATTCTATAGGCTACTGGCCATATGCCTGACTCCGCTATAATTCCCCGATTCGCTGTGCCCTTTTGCTGTTCGTACATTCCTCAAGAGATCATATATTGCATTTTCCTTAGGGTATTCGACTCGTTCTCCGTGGTATTACTCCATGTGTCTTAGGTTGTCAAATAATGTTAGTACCATTGCTGCTTCATAGATCCTTTGCCTCACTTCTGTTGCCATATTTCCTACTTTCTTATTAATGTCCTATATTTTATTATTTCTCGTAGTAAGTAGTCTTTTTTATTTCTCGTTTTGATATTTACTTCCTTTGAGCCACATTCAGTATTTGTGACAGCGGAAAGTGTTCAGACTTAACCTTGGGAACTGGCGATGAGTACTAGTCTTCGTCTCGCACCCTGAATATTTATGAACCTCCATTTTAATTCTGTGCATTTGCTTGTTGCTCCTTGAGATGAGGTCACGTCTGTCTCTGGGGATGCCTTGGTTAATTGGCGACTAACAGTGAAGCTGGTTGAGAGTAAAACTAATTCTGCGCATCGTTATCTGAATGGTGTGTTCCAGGCAGTGCCTTCATATATAATGCAAGTGGTAGTAGTCATTTTACTAGTAAAATTCATATGGAAAACTGATATCTGTTTGATCAGAGGTTGCACGGAAGCCACTTCCCTAAAACGTCTGAACTTACAAACCATTTTTTTAGAATAACCAAAGTCTTTTTAACAAAGATATGTTAAACTTGCAATTTCTGACATCACTCAAAGCACTCCTACAAGAACAGTTTACAGGTTAATGTCCATAATCTTTGAAAGGTCTTCAAGCTGAGGAACACATACTCACATTCAAGTATTTATCGACCACGTTTCAAATATTCCCAGTATCATGCAGTACACTGTAGGCATTACTTAGGGTTCTTTGCAGCGTTCCTTCGGCCCCTAGCTGCAACCCCTTTCGTTCCTTTTACTGTACCTCCTTGCATATTTTCTTGCTTCCCTTCTTACGTTCCACCCTCTCCTAACAATTGACCATAAATGCAGCTGTGAGGTTTTCCTCCCGTTACACCTTTCAAACCCTTTACTGTCAATTCCGTTTCAGCGCTGAATGACCTACTAGGTCTCAGTGCTTGGCCTTTGGCCTAAATTCTATATTCAATTCAGTTACAGTTCAAAAATTCTTGCTATACATTAGTAAAAACATCGCTCTTTCCTTTTCCTTTCTCATTTACTTTAGACTATTCATCACAGTTAAATAGAAATTGACTCGTTTTTAGTGCCTAACCCATTATCCACTCAGCGACGGTGTTTGAACAAAATTGTGCCATTTTGATGATTTCTGTTTAGAATCATTTTCATGCCGTGTTATTTCTATATAACGAGTAACCATTAATGATAATGGCAATATTATGTATAAATATATATATATATATATATATTATATTATAAATATATATATATATATTATGATATATATATCTATTAGATAGTGACCAACTATTCCATATAGAAGCTTCTGTCTTTATATGCCTGTTAAGCTTTTCGTAAAGCCTAAGTTCAGAATCTGAAGACGAGGTACTGTTGATATCGTCACAAGGTCAGATTCGTATAAATTTTAACTATACCTCTGCATCTGTATTTACATAAACAGACGGCGTTTCTGTCTTGATGTCGTTTAAACTACTCTTAATAAATTTTGTATAAGTCTTAGAACATGGAAACGAGATAACTTCAGAATCTTTGCGAGGCGGGATCGTAATGCTATCAGTTTCGTCTCGATTATGGCTCCCGGCGCTGCACAAGAGATAAAAATGCGAAATGACCTGTTTTAGGTCATTTGTCCTTCCTTGACTAGAGTACTGCTCTCCGGTGTGGAACTCTGCGTCCGCCAGCGTGGTTCCTGGTGGTAGGTGTCTGTTTCCTAAAATGAGCCGTTATGACTTGGATCATCTACGGAAGGTCTCTTGTTGTCAGCTATTCTCAGAGGTCGTATTATAACAGCTCTTTCATATTAACAGTTGTTCACTGATCATCTTTGCTGAATAGCAGCACAAATATGCATTAATTTGCCTCGATGTCGAACTTCTCAGTTCCAGAGGACCTTTACTTCTCATACAGTTGGACTGTGGAACAGTTTCCCTGAGATGAAGAAGAAGAAGGCATCGTCACAGGATACCGTGTTTACATTCGCTCTGTACTTTAGCCTTTATTTTTTGGTGATGTAATGTACTCAAGCACTGATAACAATGCATGGAGCATCGTGAAGTGATGTGAGTACACAGACTTAATTGGAAACGTTTATAAGTACAGGAATAGTGCGAAATAGAGATTAAAATAGACGGGGTACTTGGAAACGTTTGTTTATACCCCAAGGCGTTTGCCTTGGGGAAGGTCCGTTTTTTATGATAAAGTTTACCCGTTCTCTTTGTTGTTTTATGAGATACAGTACTAAAACAACATGGATTCGTTTCCAAGCTTTTTAAGGAGAAAGGACTCCATTGGTTTACAGTTCCTGGGAGGTTATATGTCCATCGAAAATGTATGTATTGTGTTATTCAGAGAATTGAAACTTGATATTGATGACATCTTGGGTGTACAGAATGTGAGCAGGAATAAAGTAGTAGTTAAGTTCAGCTCAGAGAACAAATTCTTGGAAATAGTAAGACAATTTGAGGATAAGCAGATCAAGATAAGTGAGGTAGATAGCGTGAAAGTTGTAAATATAAGTACCTCGTATACATATGTATCGATAAGGAATGCACCCTTTGAATTGTCTGATGAATTGATAATAAACATTATGAGCAGGTATGGAAAAGTGGATTCAATAAGAAGCAACAGATTCAGTATGGGACCCCTGAAAGGCCTGCTGAATGGGATACGAACAATAAAGATGAAGATTAGAGACAATATCCCTTCATCGATAAGTGTATCTGGTTTTAACTTAAGTATATTATATAATGGGCAGAAAAGAACCTGTTACAGATGCGGACAAGAAGGCCATCTAGTGAAAGATTGTAACATCGATATTATGGAAGGAACTAGTATGTGGAATGAAAAAGACTTTCCTGACATAAGCAGGCAAAGAAATGATAATAAATCAGAGAAGGATAATGGTGATAACAGAGAACAAACAAGAGAAGGAAATAACATTGAGGGACAAGAGGTAAAGGATAGCCAAAGAGGAATTGATATTAGTGAAGATGAAACCGATGTATACACAAATAGTGCAGCTGACAAAGGTCCAAGAGAAAATACTCAGGAAAACCAAGAAGGAAAAAAATAAATAAGGAAGAAGGATTAGAGGAGGGGAATGAAGATTATCGAATGAGTGAAGACAGTGGCGACGAGATATATGCTCCTTTGCAGTTATCTCCTGATGACATTGTGCAAGTAGAAACAGAAGGAGAAGATGTGCACAAGGAAGAAATTATAAACGGAAGAAAGGTGGAATACGAAGACAATATGCAAATCGTAACCGAAGAAATAGTCAACAGTGAAGAAGACGAGCGAATGTCAACGGAAAAACTTCATAAAAGAAGGAAAGGTGAAGGTGAAAATGGTATGGATGTTGAGTCTATGAGGAATATTCCTAAGGAAACCTTAATAGGGAGTGGAAAGAGAGGCAACAATACAACTAAAGAAAAGGGTAATAAGAATAGGAACGGAGATAAAAGTCAAATACCAGTACGACAAAAATGGCAAGCAACTGTTAACGACAGTTCAGGTGTAAAAATTACCATTAAAAAGGACAATGGACAGAAAAACTTAAAAGTATTGAATAATAGCGAAGGAGAATGTTCCGTTTTTTCTGAGATGTCAAACCCCTTAAATGAAAGCCAGGATATGTTTGTTGTAATGTATTAGATCATGGTCTATTTAGTGTCAGACTCTGGTAAACACAAACATGAGGATGATGATAGTAGTAATGGTAAAAATAAATGTTCTAAACTGGCTAAAATAGGTAAATAATTGGTATGTATTTATTTTAATATTTCCTTAAAAATGGCTTTAGTCACTGCTTCATTAAATATTTGTGGTTTGTTTAAATGAGCTTAATAAGCAGTTGAAAGTAAAGATGTTAGTTGATCAATATAAAAATTGATGTATTATTTCTTCAAGAACATAATATTAGAGATGTGAACAGGATAAATACTTTTAGAGGACTACTTTGAGGTTGTAATGAATATGCCTACTAGCTTTAAAATTAAAGGTGGCACGTGTTTTCTGTTTAATAAAAAGTCAAATATTTCAGTAATAACAGTGAAAAGGATGACACTGGAAACATATTATTCACAAGGATACGGTATAATGATATAAACCTCTCCTTATTGAATGTATACGCACCATCAGGCTCAAGTAAAAAGAGAGAGAGGGAGAACTTGTTCTCTGTGGATATCTTGTATTATTTAAGGAACAACATATCAAATTTGATTTTTGCTGGTGACTTCAATTGCGTACTGTCGGGTAGAGATGTTAGTACAGGTAATGAGAGGTATGTATCAAAAGGTCTTAAATCTTTAGTACAGCATTTGGGATTGAAAGACGCTTGGTTTTCAATGAACAATATTCCCGAATATACGTACATTCTAGGTAATTATGCTTCAAGAATTGACCGAGTGTATGTGACTGATTTGTATAGTAATATTAAGAATTGTAAAAATATTCCATTATCTTTAACAGACCATAATATGATATTAACTGAATTTCTGCTTAATAATCGTTGTAAAATAGGTAGAGGAATATGGAAGTTAAATGTTTCATTATTGGAGAGGGACGACTTCATGGAGAAATTTTGAAAGATTATGGCACTTTTTAAAAAAGGAAATAATTAAATACTCCAACATTATGGAATGGTGGGATACATTTGTGAAACCAAAATTAAAAGAGTTTTTCATAAGGCTGTCTAAACAAGCTATACAGAGAAATATGGCACTCTAAGATTTTTGCAAAATTATCTTGAATACTTATCAAGTAAAGCCTCTGTAGGTTACAATAAATTTGAAGAGATGAAGGCTATAAAAGATAGAATGAAAGCAATAAAAGATGAAATATGTGAAGGTATAAAGGTTAGGTTAAGGACAGAAGAGAGAATAAAAGGAGAGAGATTATCTGCAAATTTATTAGGTAAAGAGAAACTCAGAGGGAAGCGAAATAGTATTAGGCAACTGAGGTTAGAAAGCGGTGTGACGCTCGACAACACAGAGGCGATAGTCTGTCATGTAAAGGATCACTATGAAAAACTGTTCACAAAGATAAATACTGATGAACAGCTACAAGATAGTTTCCTTAATTGTATAGGGAGCACAATAAATGATGAGACAATGAAATGTTATGTAGAAAGGTATCTGTCGATGAGGTATTAAATACGTTAAAGATGATGAATAAAGGCGGAACTCCCGGTGAAGATGGTCTTCCTCTGGAATTCTATTTAAAGACATGGAATGTAATTAAGTCAGAGTTCTCTGAAAATGGATTAAGGTTTGCGATAGATTTAGACCTTGAATTAGGAAAAAAAGCCCAAAAAAAAAAGGGTATTTTTGAAATTAGTACCTAAAAGTGGTGATTTATGTTTAAAAAACTGGAGACCTATTTCTTTACTGAATACCGATTACAAATGCATTGCCAAAATTTTGGCTAATAGATTAAAAAGTGTCCTTCATAAAGTTATATCACGAGAACAATTTTGTTCGGTTAAGGGAAGATCAATAGTGAAATGTAATACTCTAATTAGGGATGTAACTTATTATGCAAATGAAAATAATTTGGATTGTGCTCTAATTAACCTGGATTGGAGTAAGGCGTTCGATAAAGTTAATTTGAGTTTCATGTTTAAAACACACTCACGGATGGGTTTTAGTGATTTGTTTATCATGAAAATGAGAATGTTATATACTGGATGCTTAAGTGCAGTTTGTGTAAATGGGATTGTTAGCGGCTTTTTTCCTGTTGAGAGATCCATAAGGCAAGGATGTCCGATGTCAATGATAGCATATATATTGTTTCAAGAATCTTTATACAGAACAATTAAACAAAGCAATGAAATTGTGCCAGTGAACCTCCCTAATGGGTTCCAGTGTTCTGTTGTAGGTTTTGCTGATGACAGCTCAGTTTTTGTTAGTAAAGAAAGAAGTATTAAAGTAGTTTTTAGTATTATAAAGCAATTTGAGCTAGCTACTGGTGCAGAACTAAATAGAGATAAGAC
This sequence comes from Macrobrachium nipponense, assembly GCF_015104395.2. Classification (NCBI taxonomy): domain Eukaryota; kingdom Metazoa; phylum Arthropoda; class Malacostraca; order Decapoda; family Palaemonidae; genus Macrobrachium; species Macrobrachium nipponense. The sequence continues at coordinate 13,205,824 of NC_061106.1, forward strand.
TTGTGTCATGGTTTAGGTAATTGGAAGAACAAAAATGTATGGCCACTTGATTGGATACAACAGAAAATAAGTGTATGGTATTAGGCATATTGATAACCAATGATTAATAAGGAAATGGTAGATGAGAACTGGGATGCTTTAATCAATAAAGTTAAGGGTAAAAAATAAATATGCTTTCGACTCGATACTTGTCTTTATATCAAAAGTCTATTATTGTAAATGCCCTTATTTTAAGTAAAGTCTGGTACATGTGTCATGTATTTCCATTAGGGAAAGAGAAAGCAAAAATTATAGAACAATCTGTTTTCCGGTATTTGTGGTGTGGAACTTACCAACCAATTAAAAGGGATTCCTTGTATCTGCCAAAAACAGAAGGTGGTATTGGGGTTATTAATGTGTTTTATAAAGCAGCAGCTATTTTAACAAGTACATTCTTGAATATTATGTTATCTGATAGTTATGGACGAGAATTAGCCTTATATTACACATGCATTAGAACAAATTTGTTGTGGGTTGTAGAAGATTGCCTTAATATGTCTTATGTTGCTACTCCTTTTTATAATATCATTATTGGTAATGTAAGGAAATTATTAAGAATGCCTAATTTTCCATACGTCAAAAGTAAGAATATTTATCAGTATTTGATGCCAACCCATAAGCCCATTGTAATTGAGAGATACCCGTTGCATAATTGGGGTAATATATGGAGTAACCTTGTATGCAAATTCGTTGACCCCTATCAAAGAAGTATTATGTATAGATTTTTGTATGAATCTTTGGCTACTAAGGAAAGACTGAAGATATTGAATATTGCTGATAATAATTTTTGCAATAAATGTATGGAAAATGAAAATCATCTGCATATTGTCTATTTTTGTAAATATGTTAAAAATATTTGGATGTGGTTCCAGAATTTCATTGAAGAAGTATGTGATATAAAAGTTCAGTATCCAATAAAAGTATTGATGTTGGATTTCGATTATAAAGAAAAGAAGAAGAACAATACATTAAGTATACTTATTATTGAGTATGTAAATTGTTTGTGGTACAGCAGAGAAGAGGTGTTACAAAGTCAAATAATTTCAATATTAAAATGTAAAATAAAGTACACAAGATGGGTATTATCAAATGCATATGAACTTGGAAAACAATTCACAAGTATGTGAATAATATTTGAATTCATATAATTGATGTACTTAATATGTAATATTATTGATATAATTATGAAAATTTTGTAAATAATTAATTGATAATTGTAATAAGATTTTAATAAAAAAAAAAAAAAAAGTTTCCCTGAGTCGATGTCCCCTATGGGCTTCTTCCATATGACTAGGGTTCAGCTTCTGAGTAATACTAATAAGAACAATAGTAATTAGTATAATAAAAGCTCTCACCGGGTAAAAGATGAGAGAGTTTTTCATGCTCATCTAATAATAACAATAATAATAATATTTCTAAAAAATGGGAAGTTACTTACGTGCAAACCTGTCTAAAAAAAAATCAGGAATAGCAACAACATTTGCTATGTTGGCAGTGTGCATATTTGAAGCACGTACAAGAAAACGCCTCCGTTTGGAAAGTAATTATAGATCCTTTCTTTCTTCCTTTAAAGGTGCAACATGGCGTGGTATTAAGGTGCATGTATTACGCTTTCATAATGGTAAAAGTTTAGAGTTATTTGTGCCACGAAACCAAGAGATAATAGCGATGTATTTTTTCAAATCATCTTTTGTCATTTCCCACTTGGGTCGCTTCTGTTCATCATATGAAGTTCTACTGCTCTCATGTCCCGTTTGTCGTTAGCTATTGTAACTATACGCTCACATATACATGTATAAAGGTGTGTGTAATTATATATATACAAATTTTATATGTTTGTATATACAAACTAATTTTGTCACCTAGACCCGCGTGAATTTCTTATATTCTATATTCGCAAATATTTCACAATATCGAATTCACTTTTCCCTTGGGATTAACTTATACCCAAGGTGAAATATAACTGATATTTGCATATGCCTCGGCTGGGATACGAACGTGTGACCTTGGTGTAGCTACAGTGATAAACAGTAGAATTCGACCATTCGACTATCAAAGGGGATATACGTTGATATCGACTCTAGTGAACACATTCCTGTCGAACTCAAAAGTTCTGTAATGAGAATCGACATCATTCCATCTCTAGACAATGATAGTCGACTGGTAATTTTTTTTTTATTATTATTATTCAGGCGATGAAACCTATTCATGTGGAACAATCCCACAGGAGCCATTGGCTTGGAATTTAATCTTCCAAAGAATATGGTGTTAATCATTAGGAAGAAGTAAGAAGAGGTAAAGGGAAAGACAGAAAGAAGAGATCTAGGGAATTCTAATTATCGACACGTGCATATGTCCCAGCCAATACTCAAACTTTGGCATTTGGTTTCAATACTTACCACATACTTAAATACCGTATATATATATATATATATATATATATATATATATATATATATATATATATGTGTGTGTGTGTGTGTGTAATTACCTTATTGCTTACAGCACGTGGACTTCCGAGATAAGTTCTGAAAACATGCGCGGACAAATTTATCAACTTTCGCCAACGCACTAGTAACTAGGCAGTGGGCAGCAATAGGCAGTACACAGCGATGTCACTATGCGAAGGTCCGTGGGCCCTATTTATCTGTGCTTGCTCGGTCTTTGGTTTAATCAGTTCGCTCTGAGTTGTAGCGGCCGAAGGTTCGTCAGCACCACCAACAACGGGAAGAAGTGAAAGATGGAGTCGGAAACGGAGCGAGTTGCAAAACTGGTAAGACTAACAAAATTACGTTTTTAATATGTTTAGGGTTCTCACTAAAGTTTCATGTTTCTTATGGATTTATTGCGATCTTGATAGCTTGACGATAATGATCTCTGATGAATACATAAAAGCATTATTGACATTTATTGTCGATAGTGTCTCTCGAATGTACTACTTGTGCCTTCTGCTAAGTCTGTTCTGAAGCCTGAGGTTGCCTATCGACATTCTTATGTAGCTATTGTTTCATAATTGCGTTCGTGATTTTCGATGACTTATGAATTCTTTAGCTTTCCTTTGATTTAGTCATTTTCCCATTGCCGTTCAGAGTTGGGGGGCTAAATTTAGGGTATTTTTATCCGTAACTTCTACGGAGAGCAGGGTCAGAGGTCTGTGTGCTGGAATGTAGAGTGACTCATAAATTGAACGGCTTTTTTTTTATTCTTTCTACCATCCTTTTACTCTATAAGTATAGAAGGCGTAAAAGCATTTATGTCTGAAGAGTGTTCACGTCATTTTGATACTTTCAGCATTTTCTTTGGTGCCAGTCAGTCCTGCCGTTGTTTCTTAATGAACACTGGCATTGCGAAAAAAGAAAACGTGCTACATCACCGAAAAAAGGAAAATGTTAGGAGTTGTAAGGGTTTTTCAGTATATAGTGCCAATATCGCCATGTTATACATTATTCTTCGCTTTCGCTATAAAGAAAAATCTGTACTGTGTCCCTCTTATCAATCAGAAATTTTGCAGAATATCCAGATTGGCTTTCACTGACTAAGTGTTTTCGGCCTCTATTTTCTGCACGTAATATTGCGTTTCTTTTTTAACGCAACGTTACCTGAAATGTTAAATAACAACGCAGCAGACCCAGAGACAATAGAAAGTTTAAGAAATTGTCTAAAGAAAACAGAGGAGTGGTCAACAAGATGGCAAATGCCTTCTAACTTGGATAAGTGTAAAGTTACAAATAGAAACAAACAACCCTCAGGCCAACTACATGCTGCTTGGGAATGACATAATTAGTGTAGAACATGAAGAGGACCTTGAAGTCATTAGTGGAAAGGACTTAAAATTCACAAAGCAGTGCATAAAAGCTGAAAAGAAGACACAGAAACTAGTATGATACATAAAGAGGCAGTTCAAATACAGATACAAAGAAACGGTGCTACAACTCTACACATCAATAGTGAGACCTCATCTTGAATATGCGGACAGTTTTGGTCACCAACACTAAGAAAGGGCATAAATAGATTAGAGGAGTTACGAGCAAGAGCTAAAAAGTTAATTCCATCCATCAGGCAAATAGTTTACCAAAGACGACTTGAGAGCCTGAACATGTATGGCTTAGAAAAACAACGATTACGAGGACAACTAATAGGAACATTCAAAATACTGAAAGGCATAATAAAAGTAGACAGTAACCTATTTACGTTAATTAAGCGAAAACCTGACAAGAAATAATGGATGGAAACTAGAGCTGAAGAGATACAACACATCCCATTGTGGGAACTCCTTTAGATACAAGATATGTGACACTTGGAATATACTGGGAATATACTGCCACCAGAAGTTGTAAAATTCGTTTAAAAGAAAGCTAGACCAAATCATTATGAGACTGTGAATGAACAGTAAAACCTGCTCCTAGAGATAAGTGAGCACACGATGTCTCTTCGGATGGACTAACAAGTCCTTGAGACGTTCCAATCCTTGTAACTCAATAAATTAATCTTCCAAATGGCGCTGTCTGTTAGCATTTAGTGTTTCTATTTTCTCAAGGGCAATATTAAGCATTTACATATTTAGTATCCGATGAGTAGAACGATAGATAGTCTTCTCTTACAGAAAGAGAATGAATCATGTGGTATTTAGGCCATAGCACTGGGGGGTCACTTTCAGCCGCTCAGCGATTAGAAAAGTGATATGGGAGAGTTGGAATGATTAGATAACAAGATAGAGATAAATAAGGATGTAGATGAGCAGAGGTATATGGATCGAAAGTGAAACAGAGAATACCCCACGATTACACCAAGGAGTAAGATTTGGAGAGGTTGAATACTAGCAGGATGGAAAAAAGAAAGCAGGAATGAATGTTGCGTAAAAGGCTAAAATGTTGGGTGCTAGTAGGAGCCAAAGGGACGCTGCGAACGCCTCAGTGGCGTGGTTGGTATGGTCTTTTCCTGCCACCTCGGTGGCCGCGAGTTCGATTCTCGGCTATTCCACTGAGGGATTAGAGATGTGTATTTCTAGTGATAAAAGTTCACTCTCGACGTGGTTCGGAAGACACTAAAGCCGTTGGTCCCGTTGCTGAATAACCACTGGTTCCATACAACGTAAAAATACCATACAAACAAACAAGGGACGCTGCAGATACTTAGTAATGCTTACACTGAATTGCCAGAGGTGAACTGACGGCATTAACCCCTACAGGCCTCCGTAAAGATGAACCCTTTTGTTTCGTTTTAGTGCTGTAGGGAAAAATAATGAAATGGCCTCCTATTTGTCGTCCATTTGCGTCCTTGCTAAACATTACAGGTATTTGGCATCCTTGAATACCAAATATCCTCTGAAGCAGTGGTTCCCGACCTTTTTTGGCCGTGCCCCACCTAATCACCTCAAACATCATGATGCCCCCTGTGGTAATACATAATTCTTTATATTTTCACGTGGAGGAAGCCTAAAAGGCCATTAACTTGGTTTAAACATTCTTGAATTGGCCCCATTACAATAAGATTACCCCCCTGGTGGGTCGTACACCCCACATTGGGAAACACTGATCGAAAGTGTTGAAAAAAAAAACAAGCCGATGCAGTATAGAGATCTGGTTTGATATGGTTATGAAATACACACACACACATAAATAAAAGGTATTGCCAAAGAAATCTTTTATTAAACTACTATTCAACAATTTTTTTATTGCGAGAAATACGTGAGTTTGATGATAACGATTGTGCAGTAAAGGATGGTCCTGGAAACGTAAGAGTCGAAAATCGTATTTTATCTATTTTCTGATACGCGGAAATATTTGGCTCTGTACTGGACCTTAAAGCATAGTCCACCCCTACTGGCCAGCGCTGGTTAATACAAAAATAAACTCGACAATTTTGTATATATATACATATATATATATATATATATATATATATATATATATATATATATATATATATATATATATATATATGTCTAATGTCTTATCGCTTGGCGATAGACTTTTTGTTCTTTCCTTACGGCTGTCATCCGTAAGTAATGTTTGGTTCCTCTCATCTCCCTTGGATATCTTAGTAGAGAGGTTCTTTCTTGACTAGAGGAGATGATTCAAACAGGCTAGTTGAACAAGTTAACAACTTTATTCTGTAACTCCATACTAGGAGATGCAGCTCGGTCGGACACGACCGATATGTTTGATAGTTGGCGTGGAACTGCCATTCTAAAGCATCGCGTCGATAGCGGAACATTAGCTATCTCAGCAATTCATATAAAAAACACATACGTAGTTTGCCGGCTCGGAAGTTACAAGTTTCCGGCGCTAGGTTAACAGGGTCAACCTCTTCCCATGGAAGTTGTTGTGCAAAGTTATCATAACATAAAAATGTTGACAAAGCTGTGAGCTAGATCAGGCTACTGCAGACAGCGCATAGCGTAATCTAGGTGCTGCTTTGGTCACGTAGAACCCTTCCTAATGGCCATGACCCCATGGTCAGTTGGTTTACATTTACAGATCTTGTAAATTATATAATAATGTAATTATTACATATGTATATATATATATGTATATATATATGTGTGTGTGTACGTATATAACAAGGATAGGTGACAAGTAGAGACCCAGTTATCAGTTAAGATAACTTTTATTCGATAATGCGTTTCGTAACGTCATGTTACATCTTCAGGTCTGCAAAAGAACAATAAAAAAAAGAAATTAAAGCACATGGGAAAAAAACTACTTAAAACAATAGAAATTAAAATTACAGTTAAAACTTAAGTGTTTGCAAAAACAGGAGAGTTAAAAAGCACCTATCATATGGAAAGTTGAAGACTGGTCGAATAGAGTACAGTGGGTTAAAAGCAAAAGAAAACAACAATCATTTAGGCCAATTACAGTTAAGCAGATGAATAAATATTATCTTAATTGATAACTGGCTGTTTACTTGTCACCTAGCCTTGATGTGTACTACGGCCTTCTTCGGCCTAACCACTCCGTGTCTGTATATATATATATATATATATATATATATATATATATATATATATATATATATGTATGTATGTTTATATATATATATATATATATATATATATATATATAGAAAGGGAAGTGAAACCGGAGACTTGGAGCAAGTACTTTCGTAGTATAACAAACTGTGACCCCGCCCCCTCTCTGTTTTTGCATATAAATGTCTGTCAACTTCTGTTATATTTAGTGTGAACTTGAAAATGTAGAATAAACTGCGAAGCTACTTGTTCCAAGTGCCAGTTTTACTTACCTTTCTACCGTGGATTTAAGGATATTCTCAGGTACGTGTTCCTTCGTGCTACATTGGAGATATATATATATATATATATATATATATATATATATATATATATATATATATATATATATATATATATATATATATATCCGTTTGTGGTATATTTTTGACTTTGATGTATTTATAGTAAATGATTTATTTCTCCAGCCTTGAAGAAACACCAATTGATGTGAAACGTCGGCAATAAAACTGTACATACGAGAGACATGACTACCTTTTCACCATGATATATATATATACACACACACACACACACACATATATATATATATATATATCATATATATATACATTTTTTTCAGATGGAAAAGACTGCACACATGACCCCAGATGAGCGCAATGCTTACTTGTCTAATTTCGAGTATTTCCACTCGGGAACAAGCCAAGAACAGGTGATCAAAACTTACAACCAGTGGGCGCCAACATATGTGGAGGTGAGTACTTCATTAACTGATTAATTAATTAAGGAATATGTTTATCAAGTAACTAACTACTGATATTCCCCTATAATACTTGTATTGTCTTTTGTTATTTATTATGCATTCCATTATTCATTATTCTCGATTTTAACTTTGACCGCCCGCAGGATAACTAACTTTGTCGACGTGGACAACTTCCTCATTATAGGGATTAAATAAGTCACACATAAATAAACTCTCTCTCTCTCTCTCAAGGAAAAATTTAACGGAAAGTAAAATGTTTGAAAAGCATCATCAACCAGGGAGGTATATTTGTAGATCTTGACTAGTTGTCTTAAGGGGAGAAGGACCCCCACCACCATGCCAATTAGCAGAAGTCAGTCTTTATAAACTGGTTTATTATTAAAATATACTCAAAGAATCAACCAGAGCCTACGTTACTACTAGCTCCGTAAAGGAGGAGAGCTGTCAATTCGCCTCACGTGGTGCACTGTAGGCATTACAGAGTCTTTTGCAGCGTTCCTTCGATCACCCCAAGCTGCAACCACTTTCATTCCTATTACTGTACATCCATTCATATTCTCTTTCTCCCATCTTACCTTCCACTCTATGCTAACAATTATTTCATAGTGGAAGTTCTCCTCCTGTTACATCTTTAAAACATTTTTACTCAAAATTTCCGCTTCAGCACTGGATAGCCTCATAGGTCACAGCGCTTGGCCCTTGGCCTAGATTCTATATTCCTTCCTTCTGTTACTGCTACTATGTAGATTCCCATCAACCGTGAATCTGATGTATAGGCAAGTCCCTTACGACGCTCCTGATTGGCTGTTGATAAGCCAATCACAGGGCTGGAAACTCTGTCGATCTCGAGAGAGACTGAGAGTTTCCAGCCCTGTGATTGGCTTATCAACAGCCAATCAGGAGCGTCGTGAGAGACTGGCCTAGACATCAGATGCACGGTTGATGTGAATCTACTACACCAAGGTCTAGAGAACACTAGCACCATCCAGAGCCTTCTCATCAGGCACTGAATAAATCAGACCAAAGTCAAGACAGAATAGATAACTTTTATGTCTTCCGTCCAACCCAGACTCTGCGTTCAGGGGGTTACACAGGCTACCTGGTAGCCGCCGAAGAAGTGGAGTCTCGTGTGCCAGAAGACCAGCGTCATAGCCAGAGGGTGTTGGATGTGGCCGCTGGCACTGGAAGCGTCGGGGTCGAACTCAGCTCCAGAGGCTTCAAGTAAGTCCCGTTATGCCTAATGCAGTACGCAGATGACTCCGTATGATTACTTGTATGCTTCCTTTGTTTTTATTTCGCTGTCACTGCCTTCGGTCTAGAATGTATGCAGTATTCTATCTATTTACCTCTCCTGGAAAAGTACGCAGATGGCAGCAATTCAGACGACATCTGAATATGATTGTAGATAAGAGGTTAAATCAGTTTGTATGGCTATCCATGCCCGGGAAACAATTGATTCGCGACATAGTGGAGATACAAGCTTCTTTTTTAGTGATGAAATAACAAAAGTTCTTATGGCCTCTGTGTAAAAACATTTACCTGTCTCCTTACAGATTAATCGACGCACTTGAACCCTGCGAGGGAATGTTGGAGCGTCTAGAAGCAACCGGAGTTTACACGAAGAAATACAAAGAGTTTTTAGGCGATGGGGCAAAATCTGTTCCAAGTGGTAGGTATTAAATGTGCAGGTGTGTCGAAATGACTGTGGTCTTGCTTGGGAGCTTTTGAAGAATAGCGGTCCCATACAACCCTTTTGAAGAATAGGGGTCCCAGTTGGACCCTATGAATATAACATTGAAAATGAATAAACTATTATGAAAGTACTTTATTTTGTAAGTATAAAAATTACAAAAAGTATGTCAAATTAAAAGCACACAATTTATTGTAAATAAAACTAAATCAGTTGAAATTAATTGCACACATATTGTTTTGAAATTTCAGAACAAAAAGAATCAAATAAAGTTTCCTTATAACGTTCACGAAACATAAATTCCTGTAAATAGGAGTGTAAGAATTCCCTTTGGCATCCATTCATCTTTTTTATTTCACCTTTCTGCTTGTTCCAATAGGATTCTACGTGCTGCGTATGAACAAGTCTTTTTATCAACAAAATTTAAGGAATGGTTCACAGTTTCATGTTGGTATCCTATGTTGCTGATTTTCTGATATGCTTTCCATTCGTCTGAGTGAACAGTCGATCCTTGCCTAACTACTTTTTCAATTATTGGCAAAAGAGTACCAGCATCATTTCGCTCAACTATTTCCATATATCCTATGGCTGGTGTTATTGATGTGTCTACAATTCCAAAAACCCAAATTTGTGAATGGGGAGTTCTTCCTCTGTGATGTTTGGGTTTATGTGAGAAGCAAGACTCGTCCACTTGCACTGTAATACCTGGCCCACCTAGTTGAACTGGGTTAGTTTCAAAATGCTTAGTGCATACTTCACGAAAAAAAACTATATAAATCAATCATAGTTTTCAGCGAGATGTTTAATAACCGAGATGCACTCATTTCTCCAATTTCATCACACCAATAAAAAAAATGGCTTTAACCCATTTTTGAAGTGTCAATTTAGAATTAAAAAATAATGATATTTTTCTGATTGATGTCTTATGTTTGTACTTTGCACAGTCCTTATTTTGGCACTTCCAAATATGTTTATCAAGATTTGAAACACATTTCGTCGAGTTCAATACAAAGTTGCAGCAGCTGCATCTCATTTCACGAGAAATAAGTTCGTTCTTCTTCATCCATGTAATCACTGGAATTGTGTCTTCGATTACTAATGGTTTAATTTGACGTTCAAAAAAGCTGCGATCCATGTCTGCTTAGGGTTTGCTCAATACTGAAATACTTGATAATAGAGTGCGAAGTAAAAAAATACAGATTTTTTAAGGCCTCTTTGGTACTGACAATCAAACAAGCAGTTGTTTGCTTATCTTTAGGTTTGTTCATCACTGACAACCAATCTTGTTGTTACTTGTTTTCCTCGTTGGTTGTTCTCCACTAAATACTTTTTTAACAATACGGACCCCAGTTTTATCCTTTTGAAGAATAAAGGTCCCAGGTTCGTATGGGACCACTATTCTTCAAAAGCTCCCCTTGCTTGACTGTCTGTAGAATGGAGAAGGAATAGCAACGAAAGTATTTGTTCTCATCAACAGTGTTGTAATTGAATTCAGAGCCCTCTCTCTTATTTAACCCCTATATTTCGTATTGGCAATTGCTAAAGATTTTTTTTTCTTGCCCAATTTGAAAATTGGCCATATGTAAAGGAAACTGAATATTTGATGACCCACACAGGAAAAATTCTATACTTATTATTTTACCTGCGCTACACCAACATATTTTGAATTAATAAATCAATACGATGTGACCACCTAACATTCTCTTTCTTTCTTAGACGCATACGATGTTCTCGTCTGCGCCGGAGGTATGTTGGCGGGGCACATACCCATCAAGGGCATTGATGACATGATTAGGGTCACTAAACCAGGTGGGTCATGGTGATTTAGTTTTTTTCTGGTAAAGAGGGGTTTAATTGCTGCCTATCTTACCTTTTTCTCAGAAGTATTCATGATTGTAAATTTCTCGTATAATGAATAAGAAAATATTCGTATTTCTGTAGATCACTTACCTTGGCATACATGAAATGAAATGTCCATTCAGACGGAATTTAACTCTCCGGCTGAATTCATAAAAGGCTTTGCTGTTTTGACTAACAACAAGACATTACCTCCTGAGATACAGGAATCGGCTGACTGTTCTGTATGACTAGATAAACCCGTGATTTGCAAATTTCTCTGTATTCTTTCAATATCACAGGAGGACTAATCATCATAGTCATGAGGACGGAGTTCTTGCACCTGGTTGAGGAATATAAGGAACTTGGGTGTCACATGGACTCTTTACAAGAGAAAGGCTACTGGACGAAGGTAGGGGAATTATTTCTCACTTCGGTAGCTATCTGTTTCTGGACTTTCATTGGTTTCATGCATTTCCAAGTAAATATTTTAACTACATTACGAATATACTTTTTATCCCAGGTAATGTTCCTCGTCCATAGGACTGGTAAAAATGTTATGTTACAACAGAATTCCATCTAATAAAAGAAGCCAAAAAAAACGCCAAAATATGGAAAGTAATTACTATATTCCAGGGACCTACCTGAAGAGGGAGACAGACAGCCGTCTATGAAATATAGTACTTAATTTCTATATTTTGGCGTTTTTATGGGCTCCTTTTATTATATGTATAATATATACTATACATACAAACATACATACATACAAACATACACACACACAATATATATATATAATATTATATTATTTATATTATATATATATATATATATATAATATATATATATAGATATATATAATATATATATATATATATATTTATATATTCCAATGATTGTCTCCCGCTGTACGGTAAGAATGGTGTCAGAAAGGCAAATTATCGAGATAACCAGGTGATAAAGAGAAGTCAAGTACCCAGTACAATGGGCATTCAAAAGAATATACAGACGATGGCGATAAGATTACTGATATCTAGAGTTGAATACAATTTTTTTGTAACTAGCAATTCTCTCCAGAATTTTATGCAGAAGTGACTTTCCATCGTCTTGCCTTTCTGTTCGTGAAATTTTGAGGTTTTGTCTTATCATGATTAAAAAAAAAGACATTCTTCAAGGGTAATTATTCTCTTAAATAGGTTTTTATATATAATGTTAAAGGTGCAAGATTTGAATACGCTTCGTCTTTCCTTTTGTATAGGTTACAGTCTGGGTCCTGGTGACAGTATACGTTACACAACAGGTTTTTGTATGTCGAAAAGAATCCCATATATTAATTTATAAAACTCATTTCAAATTCAATATATAAGACACACTGTCAGTGGAATTTGGGTAAGTTTAAGAATCTTTCTAGAGGCATCTGTTTCAACGCCACTGCATACTTTACTGCATTACTTATGCCTACTAAGGCTATGTGTTGTATTGTTTTAGCCTTGGCCGTGCACATTTAGCCTACTGTCTGTGCGTTAAATGCCTCGGCAGAGAAGGAACTATTTTTAATTGAACTTGGTGAAACCAATTGTTGGATAATCCCTCCAGATTAAAAGCCAGTGCTGGCATAAAAGACCAGCTTAATCTAGATCGAATAAACGAAGATTATGAAAGATATCGATGTAGATTTGACCGTTTGTCTTCATGTGCCCATTTTAAACTATTGTATCGGCAGTTTTTTTGGGGAATTAATTGTTCTGTAGAGGGAAACATGTCAGTGTTCCTATCACGTTTTAGTATTACTTAATAACTGTCGGTGAATTTAACTTAGATGGTGGAAAGGTGCATGACCAAGTATGTAATCATTATTCAAGATCATACTTCATGTTTGGTCTGTTTACGGTGATGCGTAGCGTCGTTGTTTTTGAGTAGGGTAGCTTTCTGTTCAGTGATCTTTATGTTTCTGATATTCGTCAGTTATACCCTATTTTTACGATATTTTCTGGTGAATAATCTAAAATTTTCATGTTCTTTCCAGGTGGAAGTGAAAAAAGTGTCGAACTACTTTACTGGCAAGGATGGAAGCGTTTTTATCTATAGGGTTTTGTAAGTTTGTCTTCAAAACACATTCATGTATGGACACCATAATGAATTTAGCACTGAATTTGGGAGTGAGGTTTGATTGTTGTAAGTGACCTTTACAATAATTGATAATAATTTCTGTTCATTGTAACTTGCTCTATTATAGATAAAACTTTACTTGATTGTGTATTTTTTCACTTTTAACCTCTGTAGTCTTTACGGCAAGTGTTTGGCTGCTCCTTGAGATCAGATTGTAAATTAAACTGACAATAAAATAGCAGAGAATTTCTTGATAAATAACGGCACCTAAGTAACGATGAATTTGCAAGTAATTATTAAAACTAACACGGAGATATTATAACTTAATTTTCTTCCCAATTTTCTTAATTCAGAAGATCGACTCTGAATAACAAATACTCTTGGTAATCTCTTGTGACATCTAATCTGTCCTCTCACTACAGTCCTTCAAACCAAGATTTAAACTTTGGTTAGACGGTCACCACCAAACGTAATTAGACAATTGGTTATCGGGTGTTGATTGTCAGTTGAAGAATTTTCTTGAATGCTGCAGACTAAACATACATTCCACATTTTTATAAGTGACATACAATCACATCTCCGTAAGGGATGGTTTCGTCAGTGCGCTTCACCCTCCTAACACTTATCTCATAGTGAAATTGCGAGGTTTTCCTAACGTCAAATACTTTAATCCTACGTATTCTCAATTTCCTTTCCACAGAGAGAGAGAGAGAGAGAGAGAGAGGGGGGGGGGGGGGGCAACATATGGATTTGGGGTAGGATCTGTAGGTACTCAGAACTTCAGATATTTTTTTTATTTAGGAAACGTATGACCTCTTTGTTAACATTAGCATGTCTTAATTTTCAGCTGTTATTAGAGGACCTTTTAAAGATAGGAGAACACTAGTTATGTCTTTAGCATTACAGATTAGAATAAAATCCACACTTTCTATATCGTAAGCAGGATTTTTTTGTGGATTTAATCAAATTAATCAAACGCAGACAACATACCTTTGAAGTTAATTTGCATACCCACAACGAGCTACGTTATCTGGATTGAATGATGCACATCAGCTTTATATAAATGGCCCCATACATGAATGATTGTCTGTATCGTTCGCAAATACATTGTGTATGGCCTTGTCTGAAATCTGTCACGAACCAGGCTGCTGCACGTCTCTTCTTGAGATGATGTCATGAGACAAAAGCTTTTTTCAAACTGGAATCGGTGCGGAGATCGGTCATACCAAGATGGAATAACATAAGGTGTGTTTACCCAGGGATCCGATCGCTAATTTCCCTCTCTCAGTGACGTCACTGGAGCACATCGACTGGGCGATGCATTTGTCACTCCGCCAGTTGCATTGTTGCAGTTCACGATTATGGGTGTGTATTCCATATATGGGTGCACTAATAGTTCCAGACAGAAAGGGATTTGTTTTTACAGGTTCCCTACAGACCCCAAGGTGTCCAAAGTATGGATTAATGCATGTAAAAGAAGTGATAACATTAATGTTAAGGGTGCCAGGATTTGTTCTGTCCATTTCCGGACAGAAGATTACGAAAGAAATCTTCAACATGAACTGCTACTACAACTTTACCAGAGAAGCTATCACAGATTAAAGAAAACCGCAGTTCCCTCATTAAATTTACCTGTTAAGGACGTCAAGTCAGGTATGGTTCATACTGTCTGGATAGTGTGTGTGTTTGTCGATGACGACAATCGTTCAGCGCAGAGTCGGCTGACGGCTCTGTTTCAATGTATGGGGTCCCTAGCAGTAATGGCAACAAGAATATTGATAATAATCCAGTGGAATTAAGTATTGCGCTGGTGTTCGAAAACCAGTGTAACATATACACTATTATCTGTTTAGTAACAAAAGGTTACTATATTTATCATTGCACATAAAATTTTCTTGCGGTAAATGTAACTAACTTCTAATGAAGGAATCTGCAAGGAAGACCTTTAGCCTGAAACTTGGCAAAAATACAATGGAAAACTTACTCAGTTTTCAAATGGATATCACATAGATATAGAGTGGACCCTTCTATATCGATGGGATATCACGAAAATCCACTGTAATTGTTTTTACATGTGCCGATATTGTTATCCTGACACTGGCGGATCTAGA
Source organism: Macrobrachium nipponense (assembly GCF_015104395.2). Classification (NCBI taxonomy): domain Eukaryota; kingdom Metazoa; phylum Arthropoda; class Malacostraca; order Decapoda; family Palaemonidae; genus Macrobrachium; species Macrobrachium nipponense. The sequence continues at coordinate 13,221,345 of NC_061106.1, forward strand.
AATCTTTCAGGGGGCCCCCACTTAGGATGATCACACATATACCTATTTAATATGCTCACACACACGTCCATAAATATCAATATTTATATATATGTATGCACACACCCATATAGTTATTGTATACAGTTGTTATGGAAATCACAAAATAAGCAAATCTATAATAGGTACTATGATTGAAAGAAAACAATGTTCTATCATTCATATCCATGGAGGGGCACGTGACCAGATGTCCACCCCAACTTAAATCCGCCCAGTGTGTCGTGACACATTGTTCATCATACTGTACTCATAATTGTCATTATACATGCGTTACGTAATAAGGAAGGGTGGGGGGAGGCGAAAAATAGAGGGCGTCAATGGAGAACCATAATTTGAACGCCCGGCAAATAAGTGTTTGTTGTCCGTCATCAGCTGATCGGGTTTGTGACACTTGACGTCTTTCTTTGACATGTCTGACTTGCACGAAGCAAAACTTATCGAGGGAGACGCCTGAAGGGTAAGATTTCATTCTAATTCAATTGAAATAAGTATGAAATAAGCATTCGTAATGTATCCGAGAAGGATACGACAAAGCGACGCTCGAGAATGGGAAAATTATGCTTCAGCGAAGCCTTCGCATTGCTAGGCTAGGTAGACATTGCAGAGGGAACCTGGGCTTCATTAGCATATGTTACGCGTACGTGAAGCCATTCGGAGTTTACCTATTCCCATTTTATTAAAAACTGAAGCTCCTAAACAACGTTTTGCCGTTAGTCTTTCCATTCTAGCAAAGCCTATACTTGGTTACCTAGTAGGTAGCTATACCTAGGTAGCAGGCTTGTTCATAGCCTATAGCTAGGTTGTACCATTTTATTAGTAATAGCTAGCCTAGGCTAGTAGATTTGATATAGTCTAGGCTAGTAGTATAGGCTAGGTACAGTTCGTCAGATATTGAATATTTCTGGTTAATCTAAGCAAATTTGGGTAGGTACAGATGTGCAGGTTTCGTTTTTGATGAATCCTTGCATAGCCTAACTTTAGTCGCATACCGTTAATATTCATATCCGGTCCAAACTCCAATTCCATGTGACACATTCTTTAAAAGCGCAAAAAAAAATATGCCAGAAAAACCATTCACACTTGGGCTAATCCCCCCAGGGACCAGGACTAGCACAGCAAAATACAGTTGACCCCCCAATGGCTAGTACTAAACCTGAGCGAAATCTGGAAAAACCTTTGTTGTGTTGGATTGCCGTTCAGACCAGAAATGAAATTTTACCCTTTAGACTAGGCCTAGACTAAGGTAGCACACTGTTATAATTGTGACGGAGTAAGTAGGCGTAGCCGAGGCAAACCTAAGCTATCCATGGCTCAGGTTTGGTCAATACTGTTTAGATTGGGTGCCTAGGCCTATGCATCATTTTCACAATATTTTCTACATATGTAAATCCCCAGTCAGTTATAAAATGAAGTTCTAAAGTCAGCGTGATGCATGTTAGGTCTAGCTTCATTTCACTGGAGAGAGCGAATGTTTATGTGATGATCATAATGCTACAGTGCTAGAATAGGTTACAATGAAGAGAAATATGTTACCTAACTTTGTATTTTTTTGGAAGACCCCAGCCAGCCATTTCGGAAGATTCCAGCCAATCATTTTTGCATGAAAACCATTTTTGTTTTTTCATGCAAAAATGGCTAGGAAATGATAGGGCACTGAAATAACCGACAAATACCAACCTAACATAACCTAGGAGTGTTTACTGGTTACAATTTTGCTGTATTAGCTATGGAGGGGGCCAGGGGGTTGGTATTGTCTTGCCTTATAAGTCACAATTTCATTCATTTTTTTTCTTGGTTATTAAGCGTTGCGCAGGTTATGTGGTGCCTGGAGTCTTCCAAAAAATAGCCCCTAACTTAACCTAAGCTAGGTGGCAGCATCCTATCAAACTGAAAGGCTTTTGATACTTTGGATGCCCCTGTAGCAGTTACAAGTGGTATACAGTGGTCCCCCTGTAGTATTCGCGGGGGTGCGTACCAGACCCCCCCGTGAATAGTTAGTACCCATGAATGTTTGGAACCCCTATTAAAACTTAAAAAAACTAAAAAAAAAAAACCCTTTGTTCCGACACGGCATACAAACCTTCGTCCTTTTACATAGGAAGGTACTAGCGGCAGCTGGATAGGTCGTAAGCTTTCGAACAAGGGGTTCGGTAGTTAACTGCTTGCTCCGACAGGCGCGCGCTCGCGACTGGGAGGTAAACAAACCACTTTGCTTTCGGCCTGCTGGCGTGTGGACGTGTATCATCGCTCTCTGCCCGCTTCATCGTCGTTTGCTTTCGCATGATTGTGTTTTTCTTTCTTTTTCTATGTATCTAGTGAAACTGAATTGTAAGTACAATCATTTCATTGAATTCAATTGTGAATTAAAGGATCTTGGTTCACAACACTCCGATTACCGAGTGCCGGGACTGAAGGGCGTAATTGCGGGAATTCATTTTCCCAGAATGATCCTCGGATTGGGTATGCTCGGTGCCGAGGGCGGGAGCGCTCGCTCCGAGCGTATATTGGGTTGGAAATGTGTAGATGAAAATCGTAAGTAAGTGCTCTTTTCATTTATATTTTTTTGACCTGTATGCCCGTTGCCGAACGAATGCGCTCGACACGGAAACTTATTCAGTATGAAAGTGGAATCGCAAGTACAGTATTCTTTTTCATTTTCATATATTATTGTATTGTAGCAATACTCATTTTGGATCAGTTTCCGAGCTTACCCGGAGATTGATCCTTCCCCCTTTTTATTTTTGAATGAAGTGAAATCGCAAGTGCAGTTCTTTTCATTTTCATTTTTTTTATTGAGATTGCATTGTTGACTGGGATCAATGTTCCGCTATTCACGGAATTGATCCTTCCCCTTTTTTATTTGTATGAAGTGAAATCGCAAGCGCAGTAGTCTTTTCATTTTCATATATTTCTTGATTGCATCAATTCATTATGGATCAAGGTTTCCAGAAACCTTGATCCATAAAGGTAAGGAATGAAACCTTTCACCCTTGCGCTCGGTGCCGAGGGCGCGAATGCGCTCGATCCGAGCCCTTATTCTTTGTGAAGTGAATCGTTTTGCAAGATTGCATTTTCATTTGTTCCTTATTATTGATTGCATCAATATTATTTGGTTCAAGTTCCGCTCAGTCAGGGAATTGATCCTTATGCCTTGTATTCGTGCCGATGGCACGATTGCTCTATGGGCTCTTATTTTGTTGTTGGGTACATGGTACTGTGCGGGGGGTGGGGAACGAGACCCCCCCCCGCTCAGTTCCCACAGATGGCTCTTCCCCCTTAGGGGGGGGGGGGAGGTTATCGGCGTTCTGCTCCGCGCCCGATCCGTCGAGCGCAGGGGAGGGCGCTCGGGTGCCCGATGTACAATTGTATTAGGGGTCTTCCACTCGTTCGGGAGGGATCAAACCCCCGCACGAGGGGATTTCCCCCCCATTAATCGCTACTTACTATTATTTCCGCAGGTGTGCTACTGCCACGAGAGTGGACCTTGGTGAGGTATGGGCGTCCTTCCAATTGCAGAGCGTGCTGGTGTCCAGGGGCTGCGGTTCTATGTCTGGGCCTACTGCGGTCACCCATGGAGTGGTGACCACGCAACCAGGTGACGACGTCCCTCCTCACCTGGTGTACTCGCCTCTACGTGGTACAGTCTGCCTACAGCCGCTGTGCGTGCCGTTCGCCGTACTGAGAGGGGGGCGTGCCGCCGCCGCTCGTGGTTGCCGCGCTGCAGCGACCACACTTCCGCTGCCCTAGAACTCGCCCCTGGACCTGCCGCCGGTACCAGGATGTTGCTGGCTGCTGCTCCACTTCCGGTGTTTCCGGTGCTGCCTGCCGTACCTGCCGATCTGGGCTGACTGTCCATGCAGTTACTGCGCTGGCTGTCCCTGCCGTTGCTGCGCTGGCTGTTCCTGCCGTTGCTGCGCTGGCTGTCCCTACCGATGATGTGCTGGCCGTGCCTGCTGTTCCTGAGATGCCCATACCTGCTGATGTCGTCCCTGTTCGTGGTGGTACTACCCCAGACTTTGGTCTGTCTGTACAGGTGCGTCCGGGCCCTGTGGCTTCGGCTACAGCAGCCCCGGCTCCGCCCTGGATAGCAGATCTTCACGTCTGTCCTGCGGAAGCTGACGAAGAAGAGGAGGAAGGTGTCGTGGTCGTCGTCTTCATCTTCTTCATCGTCGTCGGCCGCCGCCTCTTCCCCTTCGACTTCTAAGGCTTTACAGCCGAGGAAGAAGTGGTCGTCCCTCCTCCCTCCTAAGAAGCTTCCTCGGGAGCTTCTCGGGACCCGTCTCACCTCGGTGGGACGGGAGGGTTCCTTCCGCTGGTCCTCCTGCTCCTTCTTCGAGCGGGGCCCGTCTCTTCTTCCGCAAGGAAGAAGACTACGGGGACCAGAGGGGTACCAGGCTAACACCGGTTTACTTCCTCGCCTGGTGTCAGTGGTTCTGCCACTGCATCAGGGTCCCGTCTCGGCCTCCCGTTCTCAGGGAGGTACCGAGTGTACGGTCGCCTACCAGCGACCGTGCAGCCAGGAACCAGACCTCTGAGTCCGCTCAGCGTCAGGTTCACGGCACGGGCGGAAGACTGGTGACAGCCGCTCATGGCGACTCTCACCAGACCAGCTCTCACTCTCGCGGTGAACAGCTGGCTACCCGGGGGGACGTGACGGTCCACGACCGACACGGACTGAGGCTGGGAAGAGGTCCTCCCGTTTCGCCGGTGCCAGCCACGGCTGGAACCAGCGACGTGACGTGCCGTGAGGACAAGCACGGTCTCACTGCAACAGTGGAGCCTGCAGGTCGCCTGACCGTCGCTCTCACAGAGAGCGATCGGGTACGGCAACCAGCACCAGCTCTTCTGACACTCGAGATCAGTGCCGCTGTGCTCAGTCCAGCCGTTCTCCACAGCGAGACGGTTCGACCAGGCCTGCAGCTCGATCGTCACCACCGCGGGTTGAACGATCGCCTGCAGCCCTCCAAGCCTGCTGGTCCTGCCAGCGAGCGACGAGGGAGCGTCAGGTCTGCCTCTCCCGTACCTTCAACCTCCTCGGGTTACACCGGGAGGAGCGAGGTATTGAGGAGTGATCGTGAGGGGTGCGCCCCTCATGATCCCACCACGACGCCCTACGTGCCAGGCACGGTTCTTGGACCGGCCAGGACGTATGCGCAAGTGGATGGGGAAGACCGAGAGGGCTGTCGCTGTTCCCCCGCCCTTCTTAGAGGAAGGTTTTCTCGGAATATGCTCTTGTGAGAAGGCTTAACGGTCCCACTCTGCAAGATGCTGTGACTTCCGAGATCCAGAGGAACTTTGCCGAGGTTACGGCGCTGATTATCGTCAGCACAATGACCTCGTGGAAGGATCGCCGCTCCCAACCAGCAGAGCCACGTCTCGGCTCGAGTCGTTTTTGGGGCCCGAGAGGGAATCCAATCGACGGTGGGTCTGCCGCGATCGGAGCTTGCCGACTGGGTTGAGCCAGGTAGTCTCTCGTCTCCGGACAAGGAGGCTCTCTCGGTTCTGGACGGTCGAACAAGCTCCTTCACCTCCTCTACTGCGACAGAGGCGTTTCTACGTGTCTTCGGACATCGTATATATATCCCTTCGGTCCTCCTGAGGTGTTTCGACCTCGACGAGGACTGGAATGAGTCGGAGCGGTATCACGCTCTCTCCTGTCAGGTGTCGATCAGCCCCACCAGACGACGTTCACAGTGGCGGCAGACCCTTACCTACAGTGAGAGTTCGTAACCTCCTCTGGGAAACGTTTTCCTCCTGACGATACGTTTTCCCGAATCTGAGAGGCCATCGCCGCAAGGCGATGGCTGCTCCTACTCTTCTCCAACTGCTAGTTCCACTGGGAAGGCGAGCGAGTATCCAATTCCTCCCCCATTCCCTCTCTCCTTACGGCTACGAGGGAAAGGGGAGGGATCCTACAGAGATTTCTCTGTAAGATCCCACGTTAGGGGCTGCGCTACCGGGGGGACCTTCGGGTCCTACCTGACGTAAGCCCCGGTCATTGAGGAGGGATCCTGCCAGCCATTGGGACCCGGTCCAACAGCATGGCGTACGTTCCAGGGGCATCGAAAGGACGTAGCATTGAGACGGAGATCAAGACCATGCTGAGCAAGAGAACTGTAGAAATCGGTACGGATCAGTCACCGGGCTTTACAGCCGACTCTTCCTGGTGGAAAAGTCTACAACAGGCTGGCGCCCAGTGATGAGATCTCTCTTCCCCGAACCGGTTGGTTCGCCAGACCCGGTTCACGATGGAGACGGCACGCTCAGGTGCTCGACTCTATCAGGGAGAACGATTTCATGCTTGCAGTGGACTTGAAGGATGCGGATCTACAAATACCCATTCATCAGTCCTCCAGAAAGTAACCTCCGCTTCATCCTCGACGGGACGTGTACCAGTTCAGGCCACGTTGCTTCGGTCTCTCAACCGCCCCACAGGTGTTCACGCGAGTGTTCACTCTGGTGTCTGCTTGGGCCCATTCGCACGGGATACGTCTGATGAGGTATCTCGACGATTGGTTAGTCCTGGCGAGCTCCCGCTCGCAGTTGCTACAGGACAGGGATCGACTGCTCGAGTTCTGTCGCGATCTGGGGATCGTTCGAACTTCGAAAAGTCCGATCTCGAGCACAAGCAGAGGAGGAAGTACCTGGGTATGCTGATCGACACGGTAGCAGATTCAGGGAGGCAGCCAACCAGTTCCTGTCTCGGCAGGAACAGGTAGCTCAGCAATGGCAATCGTGATCGGACACCTGTCGTCACTCGGGAAGCCGTCCCTAACGGGCGTCTTCACCTGCGGTCTCTTCAGGGAGACCAAAGGAGAGTTGGTCACAGGCGACGGATCCCCCAAGCCTTCCATGGTCACTGACACAGGTAGGTGAGGCAGGACCTAGCCAGGTGACTGGACGACAGGAACCCCTTAAGAGGAGTGCCTCCGGGCACTCTCCCCCCGGACATGCAGCTGCTCTCAGACGCATCGACCGAGGGATGGGGTGCACACCTGGAAGAGTTTGCGGACTTCAGGAGTGTACGAGAACGACAGCACCTTCACATCAATGTACTGGAACTAAAGGCAGCGTTCCTTGCTCTCCAAGAGTTCCAGGACCGCTTGATGGGACACTCAGTTGGTGTTGATGTACGACAACACCACGGTGGTGGCTTACGTCAACAAACAGGGGGGGCCTAGTGTCCTCTCCCGTTTGTATCAGTTGACCTCGGCAGGTGCACGAGTGGCCGAGGCACACTCAATAGAGCTGTCGGCACGCTACATTCCAGGGAAGGTGTAGTAGCAGACACGCTCAGCCGTCGGGATCAGGTGATAAGGACCAGAATGGTCTCTACACCAGGACGTGGCGGAAAGGTCTCTTCGACCTGTGGGGGCGACCAGTCGAGGATCTGTTCGCCATCCGGCACATCAGGAAGCTCCAGGTGTTCTTCTCGGCCGTGCCGGATCCATGGGCAGCTGCAGAGGACGCTCTTCAACACCCGTGGGACAACCTCTTCGCCTATGCCTTTCCCCCGTTCAGCCTGATTCACAAGGTGATCAGTCGAGCACTGGTCATCCCGAATCTAGGATGATCCTGATGGCTTCCAAATGGCCACAGGCCATTTGGTATCCGGACCTGCTGGCTCTTCTCGCAAGAGAAACCGAGAGAGATTCCCATTGGCACAACCTTCTCGGCCAGCCACAACGTCGAGCGGTACCACCGAGCAGTCCAGTCCCTACGTCTTCACGGCTGGCTGTTATCCACCTTCTCTTGCGTACGAGAAGCTTTTTTCGTAGCGCAGCAACAGAGTGGCTGGAAACGTCCGTCAGTCCTCTGCAGCTGTGTACCAGGGGAAGTCGGCCGTCTTCGGTGGTTGGTGTCGTAGACGGGGCCTATCTCTTCTCAGAGCCAATCTTCAGCAGGTAGCGGATTTCCTCGTTTTTTCTTCGCCGAGGAAGCTCCTCTAAGTTCCCACAGTCAAGGATACAGAGCCGCCTTGTCGCTCCTCCTGAAACTGACGGGATTGGACATCTCGAACTCGTTCGAGATCTCCTTGCTTAGGAGCAGCTTCCAAAGGTCTTGCCAACCCAGGGAAATCAAATGACCCTCGTCTTGCTGGACCTGGCATCGGCGAAGAGAGTACGGGGAGCGTCATGCAGATAATTATGTGGATGAGATGCTGCTTTGTCCTGGGAGGACGCTACGGCGCTATCTGAAGAGAACTCGACACCTCGGGCCTGAGTGTCGACGCCTCTCTCCGTTAGCAAAGGGTCAACAAGAAAGAAGTATCAAGAACACTCTTTCGTCCTGGCTGCGTGAGGTCTTCAGGAGGGCGTAGGAGGCTGATGGTAGTGACGAACATCCGTACGTCCCGTCCGAGAACCTCACGAAGTCAGAAGTATTGGCCCCTCGTTGGCGTTTTCGTAAGAACTTCTCTGTGGCGCAGGTATGGAAGGCGGGGGTCTGGTACAACCAGACCACCGGCACTTCCTTATACCTCTTGGATATTGCCCATAGGTCCTTGGATCGGTTTCCTTAGGACCCGTGGTGGCTGCTCAACACGTCGTCTAGCTACCCAGACCCTAGCAGGCTGAACAGCATCGAGTCCTGGTGTGACTGTATGAATAGATAGTGATGAGAAAGTGACTGGCTTCTCTTTCTATCTTTTTCTTCCCCTCTACCTGTGGGTAGAGGGATACGGTCATCACCCTGCTGGATAAGGACGAGATGCCGGTGAGCTATATGACAGAGCCCCATCCTATCCCTTTCACGAGGGATGGGAGCAGAATATCCACCACTTCCTTCTACAAGGGGGGGAAGTGGATGCCTACAAGAGTCAAAACCATGACTTTAACTTTGCTCCTGTACAGGAACAAGTTCTTACATTGCTGGTACGAAGAGATACGCTTGCCTCTCTCTTAGTACTCGGTCCAGAGGTCTGACCATTGATCCTGCGGTGCACACGCCCGATCAATCGGACAGAGGCTTGGATCCCTCCCTCGCTCTTACGACCAGGGAGGCTTCCAAGGTTGGGCGAACACCAGTCTGTTCACAAAGACTCAGATTCCACCCACCAAGAAGTGAGTCTTCCTATTGTAAAAGGACCGAAGGTTTGTATGCCGTGTCGGAACAAATGACAATTTGTCTAAAATTGCATTTTTCCTAACTATACAAACCTGAGGTCCTTTTACACATAGCCCCACCTCATGCCACCCCTCACTCTGCAGTTTTTGCTTGGGCCAAAAGCAAAAGTGATTTGTTTACCTCCCAGTCGCGCGCGCGCGCCTGTCGGACAAGCAGTTAACTACCGAACCCCTTGTTCGAAAGCTTACGACCTATCCAGCTGCCGCTAGTACCTTCCTATTTGTAAAAGGACCTCAGGTTTGTATAGTTAGGAAAAATGCAATTTTAGAACAAATTGTCATATTTTGTTAGTGAAAACTCAAGAAAAACCCACTAAAAATTTTTATACTTGGTTTTTTTAATAATTTTAACACAAAAAGTGCATTTGTTCCGATACGTAATACAAACCATCGGTCCTTTAACAATAGGAAGTAGCTAGCGGCAGCTGGAACGGTCGTAAGCTTCGAACAAGGGGAGAACGGTAGTTAACTGCTTGTCCGACAGTCGCGCGGCACTTTTGCTTTCGGCTGCGGGTGTGAAGGACGTGTTCGTCATCGCTCTCTGCCCGCTTCATCGTCGTATGCTTTGTTTATATTGTGTTTTTCTACTAATGGTTTTTTGTTTGACTTGAAAAATGAAACTGTAAGTACACTGTGGTTTTTCATTTTCAATTACTTAACTTATGAACCAAACATGGAATTATCGCCGTAGATGCGGCGATTTCCTCTCTTTTCATGAATTGAACCCTTGAATTATGTCTCGGTGCCGAGGGCGGGCGCGCTCGCGCCGAGTCATGTATTTTGGCGAAAGTGTGTAATTGAAAATGTAAGTACTCTTTTCATTATATTTTGCCTGTGCGTTCGTTACCGAGATGTGATTGCGCTCGGCACGAGCCCTTTTAATTTTGTATAATAGGAATGCAATGAAAGTGGATTCACATTGCAAAATTCTTTTCATTTTCATTTATTTATTTGCATGAAATTTAATTTGGATCAATTTTCGTTCTTACCCGGGAATTGATCCTTACGTTTTTTTTTTTTTTTTTTTTTATGTGAAAGTGAAATCGCAAGTGCAGTATTCGGTTCATTTTCATATATATTTTATGATAGCATCATATTATTGGATCAAGTTTCCGTTCTTACCCGGGAATTGATCTTTTCCCCTTTAGGTTTTTTATGAAGTGAATCGCAAGGGCAGATTCTGTTTCATTTTCTATTATTACTTTTCACTGCTGTGCGGGGGTAGGGAAGCGAAGGTCTGCCAGGAAGTCGTCGGAAAGCTCTCCCGCGACTCCCTTGGTATCCGATTCTTCGTCCTCCCTTCCTGCCCCCCGCTCACTTCTTCGTTGTATTTTGTATTTGGGTCTTCCTTGCGTTCGGGATGGGCATGTCTTCCCCCGTGCGTGAGGGAACCCCTCTTACTATCTATCTATGTTACCGCAGGTGCTACATCCGTGGGAGACGACCTTGGACAGGTATGGACCACCCGCGGCGGCAGGGCGTGCCTAGCATCCACGGTCTGCTGCAGCGTCTAGCGAGGTCTGGGGCGGGTCTCCACTACTACCACGGCCGCTTATGCTGCTCCCCCCCCTCCTGGTCTACACTCCCCATGCTGTGTCGATGACGCCGTCTGCCGCCTACTATGGGCCGCCGCCGTACCGAGGTGGGGTTGGCCGCCGCCGCCTGTTTTTCTTCGTGTTGCCTGCCCCAGACTTCCGCTGTTCCAGCAGCTCGCCCCCCTGGACCGGCCGCCAGGACCCAGGTTCCGCTGGCTGCCGATGATTGCTACGAGGCGATCGCTGGGCCTGCCGTACCTGCCGCTGATGTGATTCCCGCTGTTGGCTTGGCTGTCCCTTCTGGGTCTACCGCTGCCGCTGTTCCTGCCGCTCCTGAGCTGGTTGCTGTTCCTGTCGCTCCTGGTTCCTGAGCCTGTCCATGCTGGTCCTGCCCACGGTGTGTCTTCCCCAGTCCAGGTCCTTCCGGACAGGTGCAGTCGGGCCGTGTTGCTTCGGCAATAGCCCCGGCTCCGGCCTGGACCTGGAGGAGGACCTGACTGACTGTCCTGCTTTGCTGAGCTGACGAGGAAGAGAAGAAGAGAATCTGTCCATCTTCGTCTTCATCGTCTGCTGCTGCCTCTCCCCTTCGACTTCTAAGGCCCAGAAAGCCGAAGAAGAAGTGCCTTCCCCCCCCCTAAGAAGTCCTCCTTCGGGACTTCTAAGGGCCCGTCCACGGTGGACGGGGGGTCCTTCTGCTGGTCCTCCTGCTCCTTCGGGAGCGGGGCCCGTCTCCCCTTCCGTAAGGAAGAGATAGACGGGGACCAGAGGAGTATCGGTTAGCTCTGGTACTTCCTCGCCTGGTGCTAGCGGCGATGCCGCTACGTCAGGTTCCGGCCTCGGTCTCTCGTTCGTGAGAGATCCCGAGTGTACGTTCTCCCTCGGGAGACCGTGCAGCCAAGTTTCGGCGCCAGAGTTCGCTCGGCGCCAAGACGCGGCACGGAGCAGAAGGCTGGTGAGAGACGCTCAGGTGACTTGCCAGGCCAGCGGCCGCTCTTGCAGCGACCAGCTGGTAACCCTTTTCCCCGGGTTTTCCCCCTAAGAAGGCTCCTTCGGGACCTTCTAAGGGCCCGTCTCGCTCCGGCGATTCGGGGAGCTCTTCTGCTGGTCCCCCTGCTCCCTCGGGAAAACAGGGCCCGTCTTTTCTTCTATCAAGCAAGGAGAAGAAGACGGGGACCAGAGGAGTACCAGCTTCGGCTGGCACTTCCTCGCCTGGTTCTAGCGGTTCTGCCGCTAAACCAGGATCCGCCTCGGCTTCTCGTTAGCGAGAAGTACCGAGTGGACGGTCGCGGGAGACCGTCCAGCCAAAGTCTTGACACCCGAGCTCGCTCGCCGTCAAGACTGAAGCGCGGAGCAGAAGACTGGCGAGTGTCGTGCAGACGACTCTCGCCAGGCAGTGGACGCTCTCGCAGCGACCAGCTGGCTGCTCGGGGTTGACGTGACGGTCGCTGACCAGCCACGAGTTGAGGCGAGGAGGGGCGGGTCCCCGCGGCCGTCGGTACCAGCCACGGCTGGTACCAGCGGCTCGAATCGCCGACGAGGACGCTCGCCGGTCTCTCCGCGACAGCGAGCCTAGCAGGTCACCTGACGCCGCTCCCCATCGGGGGGACCGGGCGGAGACGGTAACCAGCAACAGCTCGCCTGACGCTAGAGATCAGCGTCGACGTTCTTAGCCGAGCCTCTCGCCCCAGGCGAGCGGCAAAGCTAGGCCTGCTGCTCGATCGCCACCGCGGGTGGACGATCAGCAGCAGCCCTCCAAGCACGCTGGGTCCTGCCAGCGAGCTAGGGGGGAGCGTCAGGTCTGCCTCTCCTGTACCTTCAACCTCCTCGGGCTACACCGGGAGGAGCGAGTACCTATGAGGGATCGCGAGAGGTGCGCCGCTCGCGATCCCGTATGACGCCGTATGGACCAGGCACGGTTCTGGAGGACCGACCAGGACATACGCGAAGTAGCTGGAGGCGACCGTCAGGGGTCTGCCGCTGTTCCTCCTTCTGAAGGAGGAGTATCTCGGGATCTGTTCTTGTTGGAGGGACTGGACGGTCCTACTCCGCAAGACGCGGTTACTCCCGAGATACAGAGGAATTTGCAGAAGTCATTAAGCTGATTCGTCAGCATAATGACCTTGCGGAAGGATTGCCGCTCCCACCAGCAGAGCCCAGTCTCTGCTCCGAGTCGTTTTGGGGCCCGAGAGGGGAAACCAAACACGGTGGGGGTCTGCCGCGATCGGAGCTTGCCGATTCTGTCTCGAACCAGAGTCTCTCGTCTCCGGACAAGAAGGCTCTCTCAGTTCTGGCCGATCGATCAAGCAACTTCACCTCCTATACTGCGACAGCGGCGTTTCTACGTGTCTTCGGACACCGTATTTAAATACTCCCTTCGTCCTCCTGAGAGGTTTCGGAGGACGGTATCGGCTCTCTCCTGTCAGGTGTCGATCAGGCCCCACCCAGACGACAGTGGCGGCAGACCTTACCTACAGTGAGAGTTCGTAACCCTCCGCGGGAAAACGTTTTTCTCCTGACGATACGTTTTTCATATTCAACTTACCTGTCAGATATATACATAGCTATAGACTCCGTCGTTCCCGACAGAATTTCAAATTTCGCGGCACTCGCTACAGGGTAGGTCAGGTGATCTACCGCCCTGCTCTGGGTGGCAGGACTAGGAACTATTCCCGTTTTCTAATCAGATTCTCTCTGTCGCCGGCTGTATCAACATTGTTGTTACTTCCTCCTGACTAGAATTCGTTTTTCGCAAAGCTTTTGATCATCTCTCGCTGATATTTGGTGACGTACTTGGATCGTTGTTTGCATTCGCTATCGTGGACTGTTTTTTGGACTTGCTTTTTGGAATTTGTGAATATGTCTGATTCTAGTGTTAGTTTCAGAGTGTGTGTAATGAGGGGCTGTAGGTGAGGATTCCGAAGCTTCGGTAGATCCTCACACTAGTTGTAGGGGGTGTAGAATGGTTGAATGTTCGATTGAGAATACGTGTAACGAGTGTGAGAAACTGAGTGCACAAGAGTGGAAGAATCTAACTTCTTACTTGAAGAAGTTAGAGAAAGATAGAGAGAGGAAGGCGGCTTATAGAACCCGCAAAATGTCTGCCTCTCATGATTTACTATCTAGCTCTGTAGCTTCTTCCTATGATAATCATGACCATTCTGTTTCAGCCCGTTCACAAATTGCTAATCCCTCTAGTTCTGCTTCGGAAATAGCAGAACTTAGAGCTTCCCTTCAGAAAATGCAGGAAAAAGTCGCAGCATTGGTAGGTAAGGAAAGTGAATGTGGTAGTGATATTAGTGTCCCCAGTGTAGTGGAGGGGCGTCTGGTCGTCTCTGCGACGCTCCCAGGCCTAGACCTCTTCCAAGCTCCCTGCCCGGAGGAGAAGGAAAGTCGAAAGCCGTACGGGGGTTGTGGAGAATCCCCAACGATCAGGCGTCCCCTTCGGCAGAATCGATCGTATCGACTGCCAAGGACCGCGTATAGGAAAAGCGTCCTTCGAGAGTGCTTTTCGTCGTCTAGTTCGCCTTCTCCGAGAAGAGGATGGAAGGAGTCGAATCTTTCCCGTCCGCTGAAGAGGAGTATGAAAGAGCATGAGCTCAATTCGAGTCCCGAGCGCTTCTCAGAAGGAGGAGCGCCTTCGGGAATAAAGAAGGCGAGAATACATTCAGACTCTGGGTCTGGAAGGGATCCTAGAGCGCCTTCCAGATCTCCTCTCCTAATTCGGAAGATTCCTCAACCAAGAAAATTTTTGAAGAATATGCAAGAGCATTAGCCTTGTTAGTAGGAACTCGTTATAAGGAGCCTACTCGTAAGAAGGATGATAGGCTTCCTATTAAAAGATCTAAATACCTATCTCCTGCCAGGCGCGACGCATCCTTCAGGGGAGTTGTCGCACAGGCGGCCATCTCTGGGGGGGGCGGTGCGCTAGACAGGAGAGAGGTAAGAAAGGAAGCTACTCCTGTCAAGAGTAGGGAGTCAACCAGAAGCCAGGCTCCGAGTAGGCGCAACGAGCCAGTACAACAGTCAAGATCTTCAATCAAGCGCCAAGAGTTAGCTGAAGAGGAAGATCCTGTTAGGAGTAGAGCACTTGTGAGACGGAAAGCGCCTACCGGAATCAATACTCCTACTAAACAGACGCATGCTAGGGATCAGGAGTATTCGGAACGACGTGCTCCTACCAGACACCAGGAGTTGTCGGGCCTAGATACTCCTCCCAGGCGCCAGGAGTATTCTGAACTAAATACTCCTCCCAGGCGCCAGGAGTATTCCGAAGTTTATACTCCTCCCAGGCGCCAGGAGTATTCCGAAGCTTATACTCCTCCCAGGCGCCAGGAGTATTCGGAACTTAATACTCCTACCACACGCCAGGAGTATTCTAAACAAAATGCGCCTACTAAAAGCCAGGAGTATTCGAGGCGCTCTGCGCCTGCCAAGCGCCAGGAGTATTCCAGGCGCGTTACTCCTCCCAGGCGCCAGGAGTATTCCGAAGCTTATACTCCTCCCAGGCGCCAGGAGTATTCGGAACTTAATACTCCTACCACGCGCCAGGAGTATTCTGACAAAATGCGCCTACTAAAAGCCAGGAGTATTCGAGGCGCTCTGCGCCTGCCAGGCGCCAGGAGTATTCCAAGCACGTTACTCCTCCCAGGCGAGATACTCCTGCTGTACACCAGGCGCATTCCTCGTATGAAGAGCCTGACACTCGTAAGAGAGTAAGAGAAGAGTCAGTAGAAAGAAGAGAGCCTTCTCCTTCCGAGCCTATCAACCCAGAAGATGCCTCGGAGGATGAAATGAAGGAAGGATCTTCTAATTATAAAGTTCTTTCGTCCCTTCTGTTGGAGGAATATGGAGACTCTTTGACGCCAGCTGCTCCCCCTTCTCCACGCTCGCAGTTTTCGAGCACGAAAACACTCAAGTCTTCCTCTTTCCTTAAAATGAAGCCTGCTATTTCTATGAGGAGAGCTCTACAATCTCTGACTCCTGGTTCAAGAAGAAGAAGGAGTTAGGAAGGACGGTCTTTTTGTATGCCTCCCGCTAAACTTACAGGGAGGAGAGGAATTTGGTACGAAACGGGAGAGGATATGGGATTATCTCTGTCCGTTTCAGCTGAATCAGACTTCTCGAGTTTGGTGGATTCGTCGAGAAGGCACGCCTTGAATGCAGCGAAGGTTACATGGGGGCTTTCGGAAACGGACCACCTCATCAAGGGACTTTTTCACACTTTAGAAGTTTTTAACTTCTTAGATTGGTCCCTTGGGGTTTCTGGCCAAGAAATCTCAAGCGGCCTGTCCACGGCTCCTCAAGTCTTCACAGACGTAGATGAAAATGTAGGCAAGGCACTTACATTTGAAAGGGATAAATGTCTCCCTGTACCTGGCGACTGGCTCATCAGAGCCAGGTCTCAAAAGCAGTGGTTTGGAGGACCTGCGAACAACACTGGAATTGACAAAGTCTTTGGGATTGATCGTGAACCTCGAGAAGTCTCAGATGATCCCCAGCCAGAACGTGGTTTATCTGGGGATTCAGATGGATTCTCGGGGTTTTCGAGTTTTTCCATCTCAAGAGAGAATAAAGAAGGCTGTGCCACAGTATCGAACTTTCTAGGAAAGAGCGCATTCAGCGAGGGAATGGCTGAGCCTTCTGGAACCCCTTTCCTCGCTCGAACAGTTCTTTCTCCTAGGAAGATTACATCTTCGACCGCTTCAGTTCTTCCTAAGAAGAAGTTGGAGTTGGAAGACAGGTCAGCTCTCGGACACGTTTCCAATCTCGGAAGAAATAAAACATCATTTGAAGTGGTGGTTGGTTCCATTAAAGGAAAACAAAGGAGTGTCCCTGCAAGTACGGAACCCAAGCCTGACATTGTTTTCAGACGCCTCGGAGGCGGGCTGGGGTGCAACATTGGGACCCAGAGAAGTGTCAGGCACCTGGTCGGCAGAACAGGTGTCATGGCACATAAATTGCAAAGAGCTCTTAGCAATTCACCTGGCGCTAAAGAGCTTCGAACACTTAGTCAGAGGCAAAGTCGTGCAGATAAATTCAGACAATACGACAGCTCTGGCTTATGTCAAGAAGCAAGGAGGGACGCACTCTTTTGCTCTGTACGAGCTGGCACGGGATCTACTGATTTGGGTCGAACCAAAGGAAGGTAATTCTTCTAACAAGGTTTGTTCAAGGGGTAGAGGAAGTGAGAGCGGACAGATTGAGCAGGAGATTCCAGGTCCTTCCCACAGAGGACACATCACTCAGAAGTCTGTCAGAGCCTTTGGCTCCTTTGGGGGAAGCCTCAAATAGATCTTTTCGCCACATTCCTCTCCAAACGGATAGATACATTTTGTGCCCTGGTGGAGGATCCCCGGGCTTATGCAACAGACGCCTTTCTACTGGACTGGTCAGGAATAGACGTTTACGCTTTTCCCCCGTTCAAGATACTGGGGGAAGTAGTCAGAAAATTCGTGGCATCCGAAGGAACCAAGATGACTCTGATCGCTCCGTATTGGCCAGCTCAAATTTGGTTCACAGAGGTGATGGAATGGACAGTGGACTTCCCCAGATCTCTTCCAAACAGAATAGATCTGCTCAAACAACCCCACTTCGAGAGGTACCATCAAAATCTACCCGCTCTTGCTCTGACTGCCTTTCGACTATCGAAAGACTTGTCAGAGCGAGAGGGTTTTCTCGCCAGGCAGCAAACGCAATTGCTAGAGCCCGCAGATCATCTACTAGGCGAGTGTACCAATCGAAGTGGGAAGTTTTCAGAAACTGGTGTAGGTCGAAGAAGCTGTCCTCTTCCAGTACCTCTGTGACCGAAATTGCAGATTTCCTTCTGTTTCTTAGACAAGAGTCGCATCTCTCAGTACCAACTATTAAGGGTACAGGAGTATGCTCTCAGCAGTCTTTAGAAACAGAGGATTAGATCTAACGAATGATAAGGATTTGCACGACCTCATTCGTTCATTCGAAACATCTAAATCACTTGAACCTAAGGTTCCAAGCTGGAACTTAGATGTGGTTCTTAAATTTCTTTCATCAGATGAATTCGAACCACTTCACACTGCTTCGTTCCGTAATATCACTAGAAAGTGTTTGTTTCTGATCTCTCTTGCAACGGCAAAAAGAATCAGTGAGTTGCACGCCCTTGAATCAAGAGTTGGCTTCAAAGGAGACTCCGCAATTTGTTCATTTCAGTCCCTTTTTCTGGCCAAAAATGAAAACCCTTCGAATCCCTGGCCCAGGAGCTTCGAAGTGAAAGGACTTTCTAGTTTGGTGGGCAGAGAGGCAGAAAGATCCCTTTGCCCAGTCAGAGCTCTAAAATTCTATCTGGACAGGAAGAAGCAGTTGGGGGGTTCGCAGAAAGGTCTTTGGTGCTCAGTGAAAGACCCCAAGAGAGCAATGTCCAAGAACGCATTAGCCTTCTTTGTTAGAAGTGTTATCACAGAAGCTCATAAGAAGTGTCCAGATGATTCTTTTAATCTTCTAAGAGTGGCAGCCCACGAAGTTAGAGCAATCGCAACCTCGGTGGCATTCCAAAGAAATATGTCACTAAAGAACATTTGGACACAACTTATTGGAGATGCAACTCTGTGTTTGCATCCCATTATTTAAAAGACGTGCGAGTTACGTATGATAAATGTTTTTCGTTAGGTCCGTTTGTGTCAGCACAGACGGTTCTGGGTAAAGGAGAAAGCACCAATCCTTAAATTATGTACGTAACCCTCTTGTCGGATGTGTTCTCGGGTTTTCGGTGTATGGGAGTGTCAGTAGTCGCACAGGCGGCCTTCACTTCTCTTCATTTGAAAATCGAGTGACATCTGACTATTAGAGGGGTACAAAAATTTTGTTATTTTTTGTATGTATGAGTTTTCGAGTTTGTGTGTTTGCAAAGAGTTTGGGGATAACTCTAGGCAATCTTAGAACTAACACGGGTTAGGATCGGGTGATCGGGATTGGTTGTGTGCTCCTTAAATTAGCGCGTGTTGTCATATAAGCGGGTGTGCTCCCATTGACAAACGCCAGTTAGGATTCTGTCGAGTAAGTGGAAGAGACCCCATCGACAGATCCCCACAAGAACTCTTGGCCACAGATCACTATCTCGCTAAGGCTCTTGAGATGAAGCGACTCCTGGGCAGTAGCCACGAAGTCTTCCATCTAAAAAGGTAGGAACTAAGGTATTAATACCTACACATATGTTGTTTACCTGTCTAGTCAGTTGGTTAGCTGTCTCTTGCCCTCCACCAAAGGGTGTCAATCAGCTATGTATATATCTGACAGGTAAGTTGAATGTATGAAAATGACATTGTTATGATACAATAAAGTTTCATACATACTTACCTGGCAGATATATACAATTGAAGACCCACCCAGCCTCCCCGCAGGAGAGGTGGTGAAGAGAGAATCTGATTAGAAAAACGGGAATAGTTCCTAGTCCTGCCACCCAGAGCAGGGCGGTAGATCACCTGACCTACCTGTAGCGAGTTGCGAAAGTTTGAAATTCTGTCGGAACGACGGAGTCTATAGCTATGTATATATCTGCCAGGTAAGTATGTATGAAACTTTATTGTATCATAACAATGTCATTTTCCCAGACTGAGAGGCCATCGCCGCAAGGCGATGGCTGCTCCTACCCTTCTCCTACCGCTAGTTCCACTGGGAAGGCGAGCGAGTATCCAATTCCTCCCCCATTCCCTCTCTCCTTACGGCTACGAGGGAAAGGGGAGGGATCCTACAGAGATTTCTCTGTAGGATCCCACGTTCGGACTGCGCTACCGGGGGGACCTTCGGGTCCTACCTGACGTAAGCCCCGTCGTTGAGGAGGAATCCTGCCCCATTCTCGATTTCTACGGGAATCGAGAGACCACCAGCCGATATCGTTTGACGAATTCGGTGGGGGTTTCGCAGACTGCTTAGAATTCTACGGAATTTCTAGCGCATTCAGTGTTCGAGTTTTTTACGATCTCCAAACACTTACGCGAGACCACGGTCCAACGTGAGCGAGACGAGAATCCCCGATATACACGATAATCGGGAACCTCGCTATGCTCGAATTCCTGGAATTTCTAGCATTGGGAAGAAGACTGCTGCTGAAAGAAACTATCTCACAGTGCCCCGACCAACCTGGAATAGAGAAGATCGGACGGGAATATCCAGTTTGGCTTGAACTATCGTCTTAGTATTCTGTTTCACCATTGAAGCTTTCCTTCGAGGAAGACTTCTCCTTCACTCTCTTTGATAGAGATCGAAGGTGGTCGATCTCCAATCCTTATTTTGTTTTCTTGAAGGAACGAATTTAGGATGGAGATCGTTGTTCAGAATCCTACAAATATACAACGTATATTAACCTCGCGACATGATTCTACTAAGCAGTTGAATTGTCCCGAGGGGTAGGCGCATATCCTAGTTTATCTACGGATTGCGACTTAGAAGAGAAGTATTCTAATTGAACTGCAACTCGGGGTTGTCTGCAACCTCCCAGGAGTTTTCAGTTTCAATTTTATATACTTATGGTTTTGTCACGACAACACCATTTCAACTTTTATATTTACCGAAATTCGTTTCGCCTAAATATAATTGCTCGAGCATATCTTTTATGCTCGGTAGTTCTAGCCGACGCATTCCTTCGTGGAATAATGGATTACATGGCAACTCAGGATGACGAGTCGGCGAGAGCTCAGGCTCAACTACTGCGTATTGAACTGCCTGACAGCAGCTTAGTATCAGCTGGGCCTCCGAGATGCACGGTCAGTTATGTCTCTCTCTCCCTGGTTTGATTGACTACCGAACCGTATCTCTGCCCAACAATCATGGACTTAGGTCTCTGATTAATGGGGATTCTCGCAATAATGAAGGACCATCTACTGCTGTGACGCTAGATTCCATCGCCTTCGACATTGCGAGAATTTTCAACAGAGATATCTCTTGGACTCTTCATCTTTCTGTTTACCGCACGGTAACAGAAGTCTGTACAAGTCTCCGCTGCATCGCACTGCGATAATGCGAATGATTTTGCAGACATCTGAGTTTGTCTTCAAATATCTCTTATTCGTAGGTGTACAATTGTTCATTGTTCAACCCGAATTACGAGATGTGTCAGAAGACATCGCCTACTCTCCGACCTGACAGCTCTACTTCCAAATGTTCAGCCCATGAGAAGCAGTTCTTCAGGCGGCTTTCCCCTGTGTTTTCATTACTGAAGAACGCCCCGCTTTCATTGCAACTACGACTTCTCACCGGACAGCAATGAAATAGCGGTTAGCGTTTTCAGTCATTGTAAGCACAGGTTATGAATCTTGAGAATCCTTCTCTCGATTCATCTGTGAAGACGTAGGTTGCATTCAATATCTACCTTCGTCTTCAACGGTACATAGTGTTGTTTCTCCTTAGCTGAGATTCAACAACCATGAGATGTTTTACCTTCAGGGACCTCGGTCTCTAGAAGGCAATTGACTTTCGCCTGTTGGGCACATGCCTTAAGAGAATCATCACCTCGCTGTCCGGCATTGGTGACAAACAAATACATTATTTGTTTGGTCTCTCGGCATAACCCTTTTTAAAGGCGAAGGTCACGTGACTTACTCGGATGCTTTGACAACTTGCCTACCTACCGAACGCAGTCAGTCGGCAGCTGTCAGAGCGGCCGAGTCAGTTACGAACTACGCTGTTGACTTAGTTCGGCTTGTTACACAGCAATCATTACTTCGTTTTAATAGCTTGTCACGAGTACCCATACCATTGACACCCACCATGGAGTGTCGGTGTCCTATCCACTACCGAGAACTTTGCTGCATGGGGATAGGAGGATGCGAGTGACTTCGTGGCAAACGGACATACCAGTATGGGTACTGGACATCACCGAAGTAGAGAAGAGGGATAGGTCATGCGACTATTTCCTTCTTTTTCCTCTGGAGGAACTGCCATGACTTCTCCTGCGAAGTCAAGCATCCAGGGGATGGGGGATCCGTGACGCTCGATTCGTACCGAACTTCGTAGCGAAGACTCAGAACCCTTCGGTCCCTGACGATTGGTTCGAGTCGTTCACAATCCCCTCCCTAATGGACTTCACCGCCTTCGATGCGAAGGAGATGCTGCCTTGTCCGCAAGAACTTCTCCGTGGCGCAGGTACTGAAGGCAGGGGTCTGGTCCAACCAGACCACATGCCCTTCCTTCTACCTTCGGGATATTGCCCACAGGTCCTTGGATCTTTTTCCTTGGGACCCGTGGTGGCTGCTCAAAACGTTGTGTAGCGAACCAGACCCTCGCAGGCTGAACAGCATCGAGTCCTGGTGTGACCGTAAGAATGGATGAGTGAATGATTTAGTTGTGACTGGCTCCATCTTCCCATCTTTTTCTTCCCCTCTACCTGTGGTAGAGAGGAACAACGGTCGTCACCCTGCTGGATAAGGACAAGATGCAGGTGAGCTACTCAACAGAGCCCCATCCTATCCCTTTCACTAGGGATAGGAGCGTATATCCACCACTTCCTCCAACAAGGGGAGGAAGTGGATGCCAGCTGGGAAAAACCCATACTTTATGTTGCCTCTTGCAAACAGGAACAAGTTCTTGCTTGCTGGTACGAAGAGATACGCTTGCCTCTCTCTTAGTACTCGGCCCAGAGGTCTGACCATTGATCCTGCGGTGCACACCCCGATCAATCGGACAGAGGCTTGGATCCCTCCCTCGCTCTTACGACCAGGGAGGCATTCCAGGGATGGACGAACACCAGTCTGTTCATCAAAAGACTCAGTTGTTCCGATACGTAATACAAACCATCGGTCCTTTAACAATAGGAAGTAGCTAGCGGCAGCTGGAACGGTCGTAAGCTTCGAACAAGGGGAGAACGGTAGTTAATGCTTGTCCGGACAGTCGCGCGCCGCGCGACTGGGAGGTAAACAAACCACTTTGCTTTCGGCCGCGGGTGTGAAGGACGTGTTCGTCATCGCTCTCGCCCGCTTCATCGTCGTATGCTTGTTTATATTGTGTTTTCTACTAATGGTTTGTTGAAAATGAAACTGTAAGTACACTGTTTTCATTTTCATTACTTAATTATGAACCAACATGGAGTTATCGCCGTAGATGCGGCGATTTCCTCTCTTTTCATGAATTGAACCCTTGAATTATGTCTCGGTGCCGAGGGCGGGCGCGCTCGCGCCGAGTCATGTATTTTGGGCGAAAGTGTGTAATTGAAAAATGTAAGTACTCTTTTCATTATATTTTTGCCCTGTGCGTTCGTTACCGAGAGTGTGATTGCGCTCGGCACGAGCCTTTTAATTTTGTATAATAGAATGCAATGAAAGTGGATTCGCAATTGCAATATTCTTTTCATTTTCATTTATTTATTTACATGAATTTAATTTGATCAATTTTCGTTCTTACCCGGGAATTGATCCTTACGATTTTTTTTATGTGAAAATGAAATAATCGCAAGTGCAGTATTCTGTTTCATTTTCATATATTTTTTATGATAGCATCATATTATTGGATCAAGTTTCCGTTCTTACCCGGGAATTGATCTTTTCCCCTTTAAGTTCTATGAAGTGAATCGCAAGGGCAGTATTCTGTTTCATTTTCCTCATATTACTTTTCACTGCTGTGCGGGGGTAGGGGAAGCGAAGGTCTGCAGGAAGTCGTCGGAAAGCTCTCCCGCGACTCCCTTGGTATCCGATTCTTCGTCTTCCTTCCTGCCCCCGCTCAGCTTCTTCGTTGTATTTTGTATTTGGGTGGGTCTTCCTTGCGTTCGGGGTGGGGATGTCTTCCCCCCGTGCGTGAGGGAACCCCTCTTACTAATCTATCTATGTTACCGCAGGTGCTACATCCGTGGGTAGACGACCTTGGACAGGTATGGAACCACCGCGGAGGCAGGGCGTGCCTAGCATCCACGGGCTGCTGCAGCGTCTAGCAAGGTCTGGGGCGGTCTCCACTACTACCACGGCCGCTTATGGCTGCTCCCCCCCCTCCTGGTCTACACTCCCCATGCTGTGTCGATGACGCCGTCTGCCGCTACTAGGGCCGCAGCCGTACCGAGGTGGGGTTGCCGCCGCCGCCGCCTGTTTTCTTCGTGTTGCCTGCCCCAGACTTCCGCTGTTCCAGCAGCTCGCCCCTGGACCGGCCGCCAGGACCCAGGTTCCGCTGGTGCCGATGATTCTTACGAGTTCGATCGCTGGGCCTGCCGTACCTGCCGCTGATGTGATTCCCGCTGTTGGCTTGGCTGTCCCTTCTGGGTCTACCGCTGCCGCTGTTCCTGCCGCTCCTCCTGAGCTGGTTGCTGTTCCTGTCGCTCCTAGTTCCTGTGCCTGTCCATGCTGGTCCTGCCCACGGTGTGTCTTCCCCCAGTCCCAGGTCCTTCCGGACAGGGTGCAGTCGGGCCGGTGGTTGCTTCGGCAATAGCCCCGCTCCGGCCTGGATGGAGGAACCTGACGAACTGTCCTGCGTGAGCTGACGAGGAAGAGGAGAAGAGGAAGCTGTCATCTTCGTCTTCATCGTCTGCTGCTGCTCTTCCCCTCGACTTCTAAGGCCCATAAGCCGAAGAAGAAGAAGGAAGGCTGCCTTCCCCCCTAGAAGTCTCCTTCGGGAACTTCTAAGGGCCCGTCCCACCTCGGTGGACGGGGGGGTCCTTCTGCTGTCCTCCTGCTCCTTCGGGAGCGGGGCCCGTCTCCCCTTCCGTAAGGAAGATATACGGGAGGGGACCAGAGGAGTATCGGTTAGCTCTGGTACTTCCTCGCCTGGTGCTAGCGGCGATGCCGCTACGCCAGTCCCGGCTCGGTCTCTCGTTCGCGAGAGATCCCGAGTGTACGTTCTCCCTCGGGAGACCGTGCAGCCAAGTTTCGGCGCCAGAGTTCGCTCGGCGCCAAGAACGCGGCACGGAGCAGAAGGCTGGTGAGAGACGCTCAGGTGACTCTTGCCAGGCCAGCGGCCGCTCTTGCAGCGACCAGCTGGTAACCCGGGTTTTCCCCCCTAAGAAGGCTCCTTCGGGACCTTCTAAGAGCCCGTCTCGCTCCGGCGATTCGGGAAGCTCTTCTTGCTGGTCCTCCTGCTCCCTCGGGAACAGGGCCCGTCTTTTCTTCTATCAAGCAAGGAGAAGAAGACGGGGACCAGAGGAGTACCAGCTTCGGCTGGCACTTCCTCGCCTGGTTCTAGCGGTTCTGCCGCTAAACCAGGATCCGCCTCGGCTTCTCGTTAGCGAGAAGTACCGAGTGGACGGTCTCCCGCGGGAGACCGTCAGCCAAAGTCTTGACACTCGAGCTCACTCGCGCCAAGACCGAAGCGCGGAGCAGAAGACTGGCGAGTGTCGTGCAGACGAATCTCGCTAGGCCAGTGGACGCTCTCGCAGCGACCAGCTGGCTGCTCGGGTTGACGTGACGGTCGCTGACCAGCCACGGGTTGAGGCAAGGAAGGGGTCCCCGCGGTCGTCGGTACCGGCCACGGCTGGTACCAGCGGCTCGACGCGCCGAGAGGACGCTCGCCGGTCTCACCGCGACAACGAGCCTAGCAGGTCACCTGACGCCGCTCCCATCGGGACCGGGCGGAGACGGTAACCAGCAACAGCTCGCCTGACGCTAGAGATCAGCGTCGACGTTCTCAGCCGAGCCTCTCGCCCCCAGGCGAGCGGCAAGGCTAGGCCTGCTGCTCGTATTGCCACTGCGGGTGGACGATCAGCAGCAGCCCTCCAAGCACGCTGGTCCTGCCAGCGAGCTAGGGGGGAGCGTCAGGTCTGCCCTCTCCGTACCTTCAACCTCCTCGGGCTACACCGGGAGGAAGCAAGGTACCTATGAGTGATCGCGAGAGGTGCGCCGCTCGCGATCCCGCTATGACGCCGTATGGACCAGACACGGTTCTAGGACCGACCAGGACATACGCGCAAGTAGCTGGAGGCGACCGTCAGGGGTCTGCCGCTGTTCCTCCTTCTGAAGGAGGAGTATCTCGGGATCTGTTCTTGTTGGAGGGGACTGGACGGTTCTACTACCGCAAGACCACGGTTACTCCCGAGATACAGAGGAATTTGCAGAAGTCATTAAGCTGATTGCGTCAGCATAATGACCTTGCGGAAGGAGTTGCCGCTCCCACCAGCAGAGCCCACGTCTCTGCTCGAGTCGTTTTGGGGCCCGAGAGGGAACCAAACCGACGGTGGGTCTGCCGCGATTCGGAACTTGCTGATTCTGTCTCGAACCAGAGTCTCTCGTCTCCGGACAAGAAGGCTCTCTCAGTTCTGGCCGGTCGATCAAGCTACTTCCACCTCCTCTACTGCGACAGCGGCGTTTCTACGTGTCTTCGGACACCGTATTTGAATACTCCTTCGGTCCTCCTGAGAGGTTTCGACCTCGACGAGGACTGGAATGAGTCGGAGGACGGTATCGGCTCTCTCCTGTCAGGTGTCGATCAGCCCCACCCAGACGACGTTCACAGTGCGGCAGACCCTTACCTACAGTAGAGTTCGTAACCCTCCGCGGGAAAACGTTTTCTCCTGACGATACGTTTTCCCAGACTCTGAGAGGCCATCGCCGCAAGGCGATGGCTGTTCCTACTCTTCTCCAACTGCTAGTTTACTGGGAAGGCGAGCGAGTATCCAATTCCTCCCCCATTCCCCTCTCTCCTTACGGTTACGAGGGAAAGGGGGAGGGATCTTACAGAGATTTCTCTGTAGGATCCCACGTTCGGGACTGCGCTACCGGGGGGACCTTCGGGTCCTACCTGACGTAAGCCCCGGTCGTTGAGGAGGAATCCTGCCCCATTCTCGATTTCTAACGGGAATCGAGAGGACCACCAGCCGATATCGTTTGACGAATTCGGTTGGGGGTTTTCGCATTTCGACTGCTTAGAATTCTACGGAATTTCTAACGCATTCAGTGTTCGAGTTTTACGATCTCCAAAACACTTACGCGAGACCACGGTCCAAAGTGAGCGAGACGAGAATCCCCGATATACACGATAATCGGGAACCTCGCCTATGCTCGAATTCCTGGAATTTCTAGCATTGGGAAGAAGACTGCTGCTGAAGAAACTATCTCACAGTAGGCGACCAAACCTGGACTAGAGAAGATCGGACGGGAATATCCAGTTTGGCTTGAACTATCGTCTTAGTATTCTGTTCACCATTGAAGCTTTCCTTCGAGGAAGACTTCTCCTTCACTCTCTTTGATAGAGATCGAAGGTGGTCGATCTCCAATCCTTATTTTGTTTTCTTGAAGGAAAGAACTTTAGGATGGAGATCGTTGTTCAGAATCCTACAAATATACTACGTATATTAACCTCGCGACATGATTCTACTAAGCAGTTGAATTGTCCGAGGGGTAGGCGCATATCCTAGTAATCTACGGATTGCGACTTATAAGAGAAGTATTCTAATTGAACTGCAACTCGGGGGTTGCTGCAACCTCCCAGGAGTTTTCAGTTTCAATTTTATATACTTATGGTTTTGTCACGACAACACCATTTCAACTTTTATATTTACCGAAACTTCGTTTCGCCTAAATATAATTGCTCGAGCATATCTTTTATGCTCGGTAGTTCTAGCCGAAACGCATTCCCTCGTGGGAATAATGGATTACCTGGCAACTCAGGATGACGAGTCGTAGCGAGAGCTCAGGCTCAACTACTGCGTATTGAACTGCCTGATAGCAGCTCAGTATCAGCTGGGCCTCCGATATGCACGGTCATGTATGTCTCTCTCTGCCCTGCTTTGATTGACTACCGAACCGTATCTCTGCCCAACAATCATGGACTTAGGTCTCTGATTAACGGGGATTCTCGCAATAATGAAGGACCAGCTACTGCTGTGACGCTAGATTCCATCGCCTTCGACATTGCGAGAATTTTCAACAGAGATATCTCTTGGACTCTTTCATCTTTCTGTTTACCGCGCACGGTAACAGAAGTCTGTACAAGTCTCCCGCTGCATCGCACTGCGATAATGCGAATGATTTTGCAGACATCTGAGTTTGTCTTCAAAATATCTCTTATTCGTAGGTGTACAATTGTTCATTGTTCAACCGAATTACGAGATGTGTCAGAAGACATCGCCTACTCTCCGACCTGACCAGCTCTACTTCCATGTTCAGCCCATGAGAAGCAGTTCTCCAGGTCGGCTTTTCTGTGTTTTCATTACTGAAGGAACGCCCCGCTTTCATTGCAACTACGACTTCTCACCGGACAGCAATGAAATAGCGGTTAGCGTTTTCAGTCATTTGTAAGCACAGGTTATGAATCTTGAGAATCCTTCTCCTCGATTCATCTGTGAAGACGTAGGTTGCATTCAAATATCTACCTTCGTCTTCAACGGTACATAATGTTGTTTCTCCTTAGCTGAGATTCAACAACCATGAGATGTTTTACCTTCAGGGACCTCGGTCTCTAGATGGCAATTGACTTTCGCCTGTTGGGCACATGCCTTAAGAGAATCATCACCTCACTGTCCGGCATTGGTGACAAACAATACATTATTTGTTTGGTCTCTCGGCATAACCCTTTAAAGGCGAAGGTCACGTGACTTACTCGGATGCCTTGACAACTTGCCTCCTAGCGAACGCAGTCAGTCGGCAGCTGTCAGAGCGGCCGAGTCAGTTACGAACTAAGCTGTTGACTTAGTTCGGTTGTTACAGAGCAATCATTACTTCGTTTTAATAGCTTGTCACAGTACCCATACCATTGACACCCACCATGGAGTGTCGGTGTCCTATCCACTACCGAGAACTTCGCTGCATGGGGATAGGAGGATGCGAGAGACTTCGTGGCAAACGGACAGACCAGTATGGGTACTGGACATCACCGAAGTAGAGAAGAGGGATAGGTCATGCGACTATTTCCTTCTTTTCCTCTGAAGAACTGCATGACTTCTCCTGCGAAGTCAAGCATCCAGGGATGGGGATCCGTGACGCTCGATTTCGTACCGAACTTCGTAGCGAAGACTCAGAACCCTTCGGTCCCTGACGATTGGTTCGAGTCGTTCACAATCCCCTCCCTAATGCACTCACCGCCTTCGATGAGAGGAGATGCTGCCTTGTCCGCAAAGAACTTCTCCGTGGCGCAGGTACTGAAGGCAGGGGTCTGGTCAACCAGACCACATGCCCTTCCTTCTACCTTCGAGATATTGCCCACAGGTCCTTGGATCTTTTTCCTTGGGACCCGTGGTGGCTGCTCAACACGTTGTGTAGCGAACCCAGACCCTCGCAGGCTGAACAGCATCGAGTCCTGGTGTGACCATAAGAATGGATGAGTGAATGAGTGTGTGACTGGCTCCTCTTCCCATCTTTTTCTTCCCCTCTACCTGTGGTTAGAGGGACACGGTCGTCACCCTGCTGGATAAGGACAAGATGCAGGTGAGCTACTCAACAGAGCCCCATCCTATCCCTTTCACTAGGGATAGGAGCGTATATCCACCACTTCCTCCAACAAGGGGGAGGAAGTGGATGCCAGCTTGAGACAACCCATACTTTATGTTGCCTCTTGCAAACAGGAACAAGTTCTTGCTTGCTGGTACGAAGAGATACGCTTGCCTCTCTCTTAGTACTCGGCCCAGAGGTCTGACCATTGATCCTGCGGTGCACACCCCGATCAATCGGACAGAGGCTTGGATCCCTCCCTCGCTCTTACGACCAGGGAGGCATTCCAGGGATGGACGAACACCAGTCTGTTCATCAAAAGACTCAGATTCCTCCCACCAAGAAGGTGAGTCTTCCTATTGTTAAGGACGATGGTTTGTATTACGTATCGGAACAAATGACAATTTGTCGAAAATTGCATTTTTCCTAACTATACAAACCTGAGGTCCTTTACATATAGTCCCTCCTCATGCCACCCCTCACTCTGCGTATTTTGCATGGCCAAAAGCAAAAGTGATTGTTTACCTCCCAGTCGCGCGGCGCGCGACTGTCGGACCAAGCAGTTAACTACCGTTCTGCCCTCCCCTTGTTCGAAGCTTACGACCGTTCCAGCTGCCGCTAGCTACTTCCTATTGTTAAAGGACCTCAGGTTTGTATAGTTAGGAAAAATGCAATTCATACATTCAACTTCCCTGTCAGATATATACTTAGCTATAGACTCCGTCGTCCCCGATAGAAATTCGAATTTCGCGGCACACGCTACAGGTAGGTAGGTCAGGTGATCTACCGGCCTGCCGCTGGGTGGCAGGAATAGGAACTATTACCTTCTAAGGACAGATTTTTCTCTATCGTTGGACTGTAAACATACGTTTACGGTTCCTCCTGATTTGATTTTCGTGTTTCATCGCCATCGATCTTCTGGGCTGTCTTTTGCAGGGAAGTACTGGGTCTTTGGTTCGGCATACGCTTTTATTAACTTTTAATGAATTTCGCTTCGAAATTTAGAAGAAAATACTAATTGAAACTACCGAAATTATCGGTAGACACTCACATAGTTTGCAATAAAGGGAATTATTAATATTTATTCATTATTACATGGAATAAAGGTTACAACTTTATTAAGGAAATATTAAACTCTAATTTCCTACTTTAGGAAGTCAGAAAAGCATATAACTAGATACGCTTACTTTATAAGCTTTAATAGCGTGTGTGCTAACGAGCAGTTAGAGTATTAGCAGTACTAGTAGTTGTTGCATCCTCATCACCTTCTTACTCCACAGAAACTACAAATTTATATATGCAAATTTGAAGATAATGGATGTAGCTCAAAAGCGAGCTCTAAAAAGGTAAGAAGTGAATATAGTGTTACCCATTGAAGTGGAGGGTGCGTCTGATCGGCTCTGTCTCGCTCCCAGACCTAGACCTCTTCCAAGCTCCCAGGCCCAGAGGAGAAGGAATGTCGACAGTCGTACGGAGGTTACGGAGAATCCCCACCGATCAGGCGTCCCCTCGGCAGACTCTGTAGAACGTTCCAGACTGCCAAGTTCGCCATTGGAAAGGCGTCCTAAAATAGTGGAGGGTGCGTTCCGATCGGCTCTGTCTCGCTCCCAGACCTAGACCTCTTCCAAGCTCCCAGGCCCAGAGGAGAAGGAATGTTGACAGTCGTACGGAGGTTACGGAGAATCCCCACCGGTCAGGCGTCCCCTCGGCATAATCTGTAGCGTCCCAGACTGCCAAGGATCGCCATTGGAAAGGCATCTTAAAAGAGTGCTTTTCGTCTTCCGATTCGTCTCCTCGAAGGAAGGGTGGGGACTTCCGACGAAACTGGTCGTGTCCGATCAAGAGGAGTTGGGAAAGCTCCCGACGTTGGACTTCGCGCCCGAAACCCGTTTCAGGACGATTCTCCCTACGAGAGGAAAAGAGCCAAGTGGACAAGATATTCTCTATCTCCTACGCCTTCCAGAGCGCATTCTCCTATTCATGGCAAAGAAAAAGGAAGAAACTGCGACGGACTTCCTACTTAAAATGCAGGAACAAATTTCCTCTTTAGTAGGAGTATTGAGAAAAGACTTCCGAGGAGAAAGGACGATTTTCTTCTGTTAAGAGATCTCGTCCTACGGGCGTTCTGGACTCCAGACTTATCTCCTCTACTCCTCGTACGAGTACAGAGACGAATAAAGAAAGAAGGACGAAAACTCATAGGATTGAGACGCAACATACGGACAATGACGAAGAGTGTCCAAGTCGGACAGAACCACCCAGGCGCTCGGCGCCAGAATTGGACTACTCGGACAGGAAAAAGTGTCCTACGCGGACGGCTCCAACCAGACACCATTCGCCAGACGCGGACAGCCCGGACAGGCGGATATTTCCTATGCGGACAACTGTGTCCAAGCGATTCGTGCCGATTGCGGACAACCTTGACAAGGTGGACAGCCTGGATTGGACAAAACGTCGTGCGCAGGCAACTCCGTCCGGGCGACAGGCGCCAGAAGCGGACAAGACGGACAGGCAGAGGTGTCGTACTGGAATGACACCAGCCAAGCGCCAAGTTCCATAGGTGGACAGCTCGGACAGACGACACGGTCCGAGACGGACAGATACGTCCAAGCGCATTGAACAAACCGGACTTTCGGCAACGGTTAAGCACCAAGCGCCAAGATCTTCCTCAAAAGAATCATACGGAGAAATCAACCAGGAAGCGTCTCTTTATGATTTGGACCAGGAGCGGATTTCTCTGGACAGAGACGAAAGGTGCCGCACAGGCGGCCGTCGTCCTGTTCACGATATGTCCGTTTCGGGTGGAAATCTGCCGCAAGCACAGCTGTCTCCTGAGAAGAATGCATTATGTTGCACAGGCGGCCGTCATTCTTGTCAGGAGGACTTAGATGATGATAGAGTTTTTTCTCAGGATCGTTTGCAAATTAAACAAGATTTGTACGAGCTCTCATTCATTGATTAGAGGCTCTTCCAAATAATAAAGGCATAGAATACGGTCTTATATCCAAGAGAATAAAAATTTGAGGGATTCTCTTCGATCCTAGAGTTTTCATTGCGATCTCTTTCGACTAATACTAATTCGTGTTTATTGACGAAAAGAACGAAGAGTGCAAGATTTCCTTTTCTCTCTCTGGATCGGAGAGGAAAGAATGTAGTAGCAAGACTTGCTGTTGGGATACGACTACTGAATGACAAGTCATATACCCATACCAGAGGTTGCCTTTGTGGTTCGCTACAGAATTATCTATATCCTTACAGGTTTTTTTTCCTGGAAAGGACTTCGCTTAAAAGGTTGTTACGGACAATACCTACTCACTTCGGTATTTAACAAAGGTGTTTGGCTTAAATTTGCATTATTAAGAGCTTCCTTAGGCTCGAGAATAATTGTATTATATTCCTTCATTGAATGAAGTAACTGGCAACTCATGATGAATGCAGTCAGGCAGCGAGCGAGACTGCCGGGCTGTCATTCTAAGGCCAATACTGAATACAGTACCATCCGGTTCTCGGTCATGATTAGTCGATTACATCTCTCTCCAACGGGATCGAATGGTTAACCGTATATCCCCTCACAATCATGGACTTAGTCTCGAATGGAGGAGATAGTTAAGCTAACACAAATAAAATATTGTCTGCCTTTTGCTAAGAAGCTTTCAATAAGAAAGATATTATAACCTTTCAATGCTGTTTACCGTAGGTAACATTATTAAAGGATTCTAAGCAGTAGAACATTATATTATATAATGCTCTCATGCTTACGAAAGCATGCTTATTAGAATACATGCTTAGTGAGAAGATGGATGTAGTAGAGAATTCACTTTAAGACTTACCGGTATGGGTCAAGTCTTTCGAGAAACACAAACAACCTTTTTTAGAATCGGATATTGCTCAAGAGAAGATGGATGAGTGGGATGGGAAACATTCTCTTTCGTGGCAGCAGAAATGGTTTCCCTGAATGGACTATACTTCGTATATAAGAGTTTTTTCCTACTAAGAACGGAATTAACATGTGAAAGGAGGTCGGGTACCATAAAGGCACAGATGTTCTGACACATAACATAAAGAGAATTAGAAGAAAGCGCCAGCCTGGCGCAAAGCGCTAGAAGCGCCACCTGGCGCAATGCGCCAGAAGCGCCAGCCTGGCGCAAAATTGCGCCAGCCTAGCGCAAAATTGCGCCAGAAGCGCCAGCCTGGCGCAATGGGCCAAGAGCACCATCCAAGATATTTTCTCGTTTTAGCGAGTTATTACCTAAGAATCCAGTAGCCTCTCGACAGCAGGCAGCTCGGTAACGGCAAGAATCGTTCCTGATTTCGTTACCCTTTTTATCACTTAGGCCAATTCCACGACTCTCTCATATCGCAAAGATCATCGAGAATCTCTTTTTTCGCTCCTGTTCGCGTTAAAAAGAGAACCTATTTGGAAAACAGACAGGGAACGTAACGATCCTTAAGAGGTTCGATGCAAGATATTTCATGTCCGTGAGAACCTTCTCGATCGACGATAATAACTGTTAACGTATGTCTTAACATTTATTGGAAAGAGTTGTGAGAACCTGCGGAAAGTCTTCTTCATAGATCTTTTAGCAAGGTAGAAGACGAACAGGCTTCCTATAGAATGCTTCCTTTTCCTCGAACCAAGAGAGGTAGCAATATACGCCATCTTTATTTTATAGAAAGGGGAATATACTATAGTCTTTTTTTCCCCTAAATATAAATATAAATATAAATTCTTTACAGAATTTAAGATAAAGGGCGTCAAAGAAAGAGAGGATAATACTTTATGCCTCATTTTGGCTTCAGAGAGGTTGGATTCACAGAGGTCACGTTCTTCTCACAGCATGTTTTGGAAGTCTTTTCCAAGAGAGTCTGGATATTCTATCAGCATCTATTATTAAATGGACCTTAACAACCTCTCCACTCTGAGTCTGTCTGCATGCAGACTGACCAGAAGTGGACATAAATGAGACGGATTTTTCAAAGGTAGATGACAATAGTCATGGCCTAGACATAGAATTGCTGCAGATCGTGCTAGAGGGAATGAGGAAACTGTCCTCTTCCGATACCTCTGTGAACCACATAGCGGTTTTTTTTCTTCCCTTTCAGAGGGAAGAATCACCTTTGTATATATCTGCTATCAAAGAACGCAGTAAAAGGCTATACTCTGTCTCTACAAAGGGAATGGAGATAGCAGAGGATTAAGACTTCGGATCTTATACGATATATACCTTAATATGACAAGAGTAGGATATCATGTACTTCTAATGGATCTTTTTTTGTGGCCACAGATTCCATGTTCCGACAAGATGGAACTGCTCCTCATCAAACTTCTTTGAGAAATTTTTATGAGGGAATTCTTTGTTTCTCTGGGTCCTAAACGACCAAGAAGACAAGTGAATTTTTGAGCATTGGAATCTCGCATCAGATTCTATGGAGACTAGACAATGGGTTCTTGCCAGCATAGTATGTCAGCAAAAGACTGAAACCCCCTATTCCTGATTCAATGTTTTCAGATAGAGGTTTCGTTGTCCAGGCAGAGTACTTACGTTTTCATCTACAGTAGAATGGTTCAAACGTTTGCCTACAGAGTCTTTGGTATGCGATAACGGCTCGAAATGCTTCCCAGAAGGTGTTCAGAGGGATACAATAAAGAGCTAGAAATCAGGAGTACTCCCAATTTCAGCTCGGAGTCTCCTTCGACTTCCAGGCTTCTTCCCTTCCTTCGGGCAAGGATAGGGAAGATTCTGCAACGAGACACCCCTTCAACATGTAAGAAGAGATCTCGTGAGCACGGAAGTATTCGAGAAGGACCCTCCTCGGAGGAAGACTCTTATCTCTCGTACGGTTAGATATCCTATCGTCTACTGGATGTAGCTGATTACAATCACCTCCCCTTACCGGTAGAGACCAAAAGCTCAAAGTGAAAGAATTTCTTCCACCCTTCTCCAGTCTCCTGATAAACGATTGTGGATGTTAAGGACTTTCGGACAATGTAGCGCCAATCAGGCGCCCAAAAATACCAGAACAGGGCGTAAAGACGCCAGAGGAAGACAGTCCAAATAAACACTGTCATTGTCTGATGAGGAGAAAGGAGCGTGCCTCCCAGCCTGGCGCAGATGCGCTAGAGGCAAATAAATCGAAAAAAGTGTCCGATGTGGGCATCGCCAGTTTCCTCGAGACTCTTTAACAAGCTCGAAGCTCCAGCAAGTGGGGAGAAGTCAGCCAGGCGCCAGGCGCGAGGCTCCAGGCAGGCGCAAGGCGCTAGCCAGGCAAGCAACATGCGCCAGCCAAGCGCGAGGCGTCAGACAGGCGCGAGGCGCCAGCCAGGCACAAGCCAGGCTCTAGGCGTCAGACAGGCGCGAGGCGCCAGCCAGGCACAAGCCAGGCTCTAGGCTTCATCCAGAAGAGATCAATTTCAAAGAAAGCCCTGGTCTTCTTTGGAACAGTGTGATCTCTAAAGCACTTCTTAAGTAACTTGATGATTCCTTCAAACAGCTGAGAATTAAAAGCGCTTGAAGTGCGAGCTTTTAACAATTCTTGTTCTTTCCATAACAATATGTCGTGAGAGACATATTAGCTGTAATTTACGGGAGATGCAACTCTGTGTTGTCTTCTCTTTGCACGAAGGAGGTCAAGTTGACCTATGAGAGATCCTTCTCTCTTGGTTACGTGTCTACGGATACGTTGCTGGGATAGGGAGCCGACACTGATCCTTAACTAGTGAGTTAAAAAATTTTATTTTAACATAAGTATACTATTTTCTTTGGGTTATTTGAAATGAGTTTGGGGATAGCTCTTTTCAAATTTTAAAGCAGCAAACAACCCTCGTGTTAGGATCAGGTGATCGGGATCGGTGTTGTGCTCCTTAATTATGCCAGTAGGCATAGGTGTTTTGTCATGTAAGTGGATAGGACCCCTTTGACAAATAACCATTAGATTCTGTCAAGTAAGTGGATAAGACCCCATTGACAGATCTACAAGAACTCTTAGCCATAGGTCACATCCTCGCTGAGGCTCTTGAGACGAAGCAGATTCCTAGCAATAGCTAGGAGGTCAACCCTTCGTCTAAACACATAGGAACCAAGGTTTTATTTATTATTACCTACAACGTATGTTGTTTACCTGTCTAATCAGTAATTAGCTGTCTCTTACCCACCGCCAAAGGTGCCAATCAGCTAAGTATATATCTGACAGGGAAGTTGAATGAATGATGAAAATGATATTGTTTATTGTACAATAAAGTTTCATACATACTTACCTGGCAGATATATACGATTGAATGGCCCACCCAGCCTCCCCTCAGGAGACAGGTGGAAGAGAAAAATCTGTCCTTAGAAGGTAATAGTTCCTATTCCTGCCACCCAGCGGCAGGCCGGTAGATCACCTGACCTACCTACCTGTAGCGTGTGCCGCGAAATTCGAATTTCTATCGGGGACGACGGAGTCTATAGCTAAGTATATATCTGCCAGGTAAGTATGTATGAAACTTTATTGTACAATAACAATATCATTTTTCGACAAATTGTCATATTCCTCCCACCAAGAAGTGAGTCTTCCTATTGTTAAAGGACCGATGGTTTGTATTACGTATCGGAACAAATGACAATTTGTCGAAAATTGCATTTTTCCTAACTATACAAACCTGAGGTCCTTTACATATAGTCCCTCCTCATGCCACCCCTCACTCTGCGTATTTTGCATGGGCCAAAAGCAAAAGTGATTTGTTTACCTCCCAGTCGCGCGGCGCGCGACTGTCGGACAAGCAGTTAACTACCGTTCTCCCCTTTTGTTCGAAGCTTACGGACCGTTTCCAGCTGCCGCTAGCTACTTCCTATGTTAAAGGACCTCAGGTTTGTATAGTTAGGAAAAATGCAATTTTCGACAAATTGTCATTTTATGATGAAATTGATTAAAAAATCCAGGAATTTGTGGATATTTCTCATAGAATAATACCGCGAATGTGCGACTTTTCTGCGAATAATGCGGGGAAACGTTCCCAAGAGAAATCCGCGAATGTGAGAGTCCGCGAATCCAGAGAACGCGAATACGGGGGGTCCACTGTATAAATAGGTGTAGTTGATTGGTATATCATTAGGAATGATAAAAAAAATAGCCATTGCCCATCTCACAAGTATCATAGAACTTAGATTCTTCTTTTACCTTGGCTTTCAGCATAGGCTGCCTACCAGCATGAGAAAGTTAAGATATATGTTGAAATCAAGTTTCATAACTGCACTATTTTTTTCCATTGTGGATAGCCTAAATCACATTTTGAATATTTTATAGATGCCTATGGTATAGGTGAGTACTGACCATGAAATTCATATTGCTTTTTTACAACATGCATGATATTAAGGTTTAAAGAAGAAAAGTAACTGGAACAAATTTTTAATTAATTGTATTTTTGTGACAGAACATGGAAAATCATGCAAAATCAGTTTTTTTTTTTCTTTTTTCAATCTAAATCTAAAAAAATAATTTTTTGCTAAATACATGAAATATTTATTTTTATTGGGTAATCCTTTTTTTCTTGTGTTTGATGTATTGTTGACCATTCGTGGTTTGGAAAACCCCTTCTTTCAAGTGTTTCCCCCTAGGGAATGCCAGTTAGAAACCATGGTTTTCAGTGTGGAAAAACGTGCAAGCAAATAGTATTAATAGTGGAGGTGAAATGTGTTTATAATAGAACACAGGTAAACCTTAGGGTTCATGTGGTCAATTGCTGAAAATTTCCAGGAAATAAAATAAAGGTAAAGAGCAGGAAAATGTTGCAGTGTAATTAAAGGAAGCATCCTAACCTAACTCATAACTCATCTCATTTAAGTTGTTGTATTGAACCATACCAGGGGAAGAACTAGAGAATTTACACAAAATTTATTCTTGATGCCAGTGAAATATGTTGCCATTGTGAATCCCAAAGCTGTCATTACCAGCCCCCATTTCAGACTGGACAAGGTTGTGTATAAATGCATTGGCTTGTGCGGTTTGTAGGAGAATAGTGCAAGAATCATTGTTCGTGATATATTTTTCAGGGTGATAAAAGTTTGCTGAATGTCCTGGCCCTGCTGATTTTTTTCCTGGAGGCTGATTGTCATTAAATTGGTAAAAAATGAAGGATGGGAATTACCAGTTCCATGGTAATAGCTACTGAGCCTCTCTGGTGTCAACAACAGACAACAGAAGGGCAACAGTAATCATAATTGTCTGAATTTTTGGTAGTCCTAATGGGAATTGATTACTATATTTAAAATCTTTGTTATAAGTCAAAATAGTAAATGCAAGTTCTTTTATGTATGGTAATTATTGGTCAAGACGGTACTGTATTTTAAAATTCCACTATGTACGTATATGTAATTGTAAAACTAAGTGTATTTTTTGTCAACTGGTATCCCGTGAATTCCAGATAATTTTGCTTGTTAATAAAAATTCCATTCTTGTGAAGCTCTAACGTATAAATACAGTGAACCCCCCGTATTCACAGGAGATGCATTCCAGAGCTAAAATCCATGAATACTTAAAACCCCTCTAGAAATGCTTAGAACTGCCCATTTTGATAGTTAAAACAAGAAAAACCGCGAATAATGTATAGATATGTTCTGTACAGAAACCACCGAATAGCTGAAGTTGTGAATCTTGAACACGAATACAGGAGTTCATTGTACTTTAGTTTTCTTGAAAGTAGCTGCTTTTCTAGTTTTGCATATTCTAAAAAAAAGATATGAATATATTGAAGCCTTACAAATAATATAACTTTTTTATCATGTTATCTCAAACATACTTTTAAGTAAACTGTAAATTACCTTCAGAATATAAGAAAAGTGGTACAGTTGAATATGATTTGTTATTGTATTTTTTGCAGGTGTCCTCTCGGGCTTGAGGAGACAGCACAATGGTTTCAGGTGTGGTGGATCTTGTTAGTAATGCTTTGTGTCTTCCATCACAGTATTGCTGCCTTGGTCCTTTACAAGGTAGCATTGAATGCTTTATCTCTGCACCGTGGATCAGGTAAGGGAGAGCTTTCCAGGACAGAGTACACATTGTATTTTACTTGGTTACTAATGTAATATATTATCAATAATGTTAATGTTATTGCTCGTGTATTTACTATACTGTATGTGTATACAGTATTGATGTGTCAATTATCCTGACTTAAACGTTCAGGGGCTACCATACATTTTAGGAATTAACTCAGACTAACCTATACATAACTATTCAAACCTTGGCATAGGCTAATACAAAGGTACCTCATAGGCCTAGGCTAATATTCTAGACTTCATTTTTGTATTCAGGGTTGAGGGAGTCTGGCTCCCATGGTTTTTTTTTTAATATTTCTTCTTCTTAACAGTAGGTGGATATATCGTGAAAGCAACTTATTCCTAGTTGTATTGCTTCCATAATTGTTCCTTCTAGAACTGGTTCTTATATTGGTACCCTATACTGGTTCCCTTTTACAGGGGAGAAATATGTATGTTATTTGAAATGAATATAAGAGAAGCTACATTCCTTTCCCCTCTAGCACTTACTCGTCCAGAACAGAGCAATTTGACCTTGTGCTACTACACACTTGGTTACAGTTACGCACTCATGTACGTACACTGGATCATAGACAACCTCAACTTCCAGTGGTTAACTTAACATCTTAATAAGATGAAAACCAGTTTGGTTTTCCAGTCCACCAATTTTCATGGGCTCTGTCAAAGATTTTAAATGAAAGATTTCCATGACACTAAAATTGTGCACTACACTACCGTACTTTATATGTATTGGTATTTTCAGACATTTATATAAAGATACTTTGGGCAGAGCATCTTCATATTAGCTTAAAAACTTTGTGAATTTTTAAGCAAATAAGATTTGAAAATAGCTATATATTTTTTTCTAACTTTAGATTCTTTTTTACTTTTTTTTCACTTTTTTCAATTTGTGCTTATTACTGTTCTTCACTTGTCATAGCTCTTTTTGCCTGGCAAGTGCCATTAAAAACAGCTGAAGCACAACCAGTAGACAATTTATCAGTGTTTCTTTTCAATGAAATCAGAAGCATCCTGCCACTTAGCTAACACTTCCTTAATCTTCCCTGAAGAAATAAATTCCTATGGTTCCTCCTCCTCCTCGCTTTCTTAGGACCCATCACGTATTACAAAGAATGTTCACAAACACAGTGAAATTCACGTAAATAATGCAAACACAACATGGGAGATACTTGGGAGATGTGTACAGAAGTCAACGACCATGTGAACTGAACGAGTGAAGTGGGAGCGCTCAGTCATCTAGCGTTAGCACCTCTAAGCATGCTCGCATCTCAATATTGTGCTCGTATCTCAATGCAAAATTTTGCTCGTGAGCTGGCTCATATCTGGGAATGCTCGTATGTAGAGGTGTTACTGTATATATTAAACTAAAATGTGTTATTCTTTGTAGTACAATGGACATGGAAATATACTGTAATGACAGTTATTTAAGCTTCTTGAATACGTATGTTGTTTTTATGACTTAATT
Source organism: Macrobrachium nipponense (assembly GCF_015104395.2). NCBI lineage: Eukaryota > Metazoa > Arthropoda > Malacostraca > Decapoda > Palaemonidae > Macrobrachium > Macrobrachium nipponense. The sequence continues at coordinate 13,261,845 of NC_061106.1, forward strand.
ACTCAGGTCATATATACTAATATTCAAAACTTTTTGTTTAAACATAAATCCACTTTTGTTAAAAGCAAGAAAGCTTTTAAAAATAGAATGTATCTGTACAAAGTTCAAACTGTTATTTGTTAGATACTTTTTATTTGTTTGGTGAATTAGATAAAGTCCACAAAGTTTAGTCCCGTTTTTATCTTTCATTTCAGTTTTTTCTGTCCATTTGTGAGTTTCTGCCTCTGCCTGTTTTTGGTTACTGCTTCAATTTTCTATAAGGATACCTGTCAATAGTAACCTGTTTTATTGTCATTTATGTTAATTGTTCTTAGTTCCATTTTAGTATGATTTTATCAGTTACCTAGTATGCAAGAATATTTCCTCAGTGGTTATTGCTGTTGTCTATGGTGGCAGTAGTAGATGTCCATTAGAGTCTATTTGCTGCTCTTGTTTCTGTGCCACATTTCCATGTTGTTGTTTGTTATTGTCTTTTTGTTTTGATACCCTGTTAGGGCTAGAGTATATAGGGATTTATGCATCCCATCTTAACCATTAAGGTAGCAGTGCAGGAACCTATTTTATCCCATCAAGAATCTTTAGGTTTCTAGGTTTTAGAATGCCATGGTCTTCTTTATTAATCTTTAATCCTGGAAGCACACCATGCATCATCTCCGGTGGATTGTCACTGGAGGTAATCGAGAAATATTCTTTTATTATGGTTAGAAATTTGACTTTAGTGTATGTACATAGGGCAATCCTCCCCCCTCCCATAGTGATGGACTTTTTTAGTTTTGCTTAATGATTTTATATAATTTGTCAACTGTACATATTTCGTTATTTTTAATGTCGCATGACTCGGCCAATGCCCATGAAACTCTCAGCAGTGGAAATTAATTTCTCAGTCACAGCCCTTGAAACTGTCAGACATAGGACATGAAATGCTCATCCACAGCCCATCTGTAGCCTGCCCTCTGGACTAACCTGGGTCCATAGGTCTCCTTCCATGGTATATCTAAGAACCAAGATGTACCTTTCACCACCTGCCACCTCTCTCGGCCATCTCTCTGGTTCGGGTTCAGCACATTCTCTGGATGGGTTGTTTGGAGGACTGGAACTGCTAACTTCAACTTTTAACTTTTTATTTTGGCTTCACTTGTCTTCTGTTTTGGGGAGAGTGATATGTGTGAACTAGTAGTTAGTTAGGGATACTGGCATAGCATTATGTTTGCCCAGTATACAGTTCTGAGGTGCGCGGAAGTTCTGTTATCAAATGCAGACTTGGTATTGTCTTCCGAGCGGAGAATAACCCTCCCCACTCTTACTCAGTTTTCCCATCTATCACCTCATATTCATCACCTTGTGGCTATTGTTCCTTTTTGTAATAGTGGCTCTTCCTCTTCCGCTACTTACTTTTCCAGAGTGAAATAGCCTAGTGATTGAACAGCTTTTGCTTCTTGGCAGTTGCCTCTTGAGTGTTCTGCAGACGGCTCCGACTGTTGTCATTGTTAGGTGGTGATGTCATACAAGAACCCTCTACCTTCCCTTCCCAGCCATCTGTCTTTCAGCTGGAAATGTTACACACACACAACCATAACTAATGTTTCGAACTCCCAGTTTGAGTAGGCTGTGTGGCTCCTCAGAAGGCAATATGTAGAGTTTCAGAAGTGCCTAGCAAAGCATCAAGAACCTTCGGTAGTGATGGTTCACAGGGAAGGATATTTTGAAGCTTTCCAGTTTTCTAAAAATATTTATCAAAAAGATTTAGTTGTCACTGTAAAGGCTTTGTATAATCCTTGAGATCATTTCTCTGTCATCAAACATAATTTGCATTATTGTATAGTAAGTCAAAATACTAGGCATTTTTCAACTTCTATAGTGTGTACATTCTTCATAAGGATGCAACAGTTTTTACTTAATCTCTCCAAACCTATGTTTAATTTATAATTCTTTATTTTCATAATTACTAGAGCTGTGATTAAAGATGGACAGTATACTCAGCCTCCTCTTCATGAGCACCTCAGCCTCGCTGAAGTACAGTCAGCTATTCAGCTTAGAGAAAAAATTGGAGACTTATGGCAGAGAGTGTTAATACAGGTAAACGTATATAGAGGTAACTTAATTTCTTGCGTAGCACACAGTAAACAGCACTAATGGGTATTTTCAAGTTACCTTGCTTTTTTTTCTTATTTGTTCAACTGTTTTAGTCTTGCCTGGTACATACATGTTTTCACATTTATCTACAGTTTGTAAATAGCAAAACTGACAGGATAACATATCAAGTCTAATTTTGTAACTCAGTGATGTCATCAAAATTCTTTATAATTTAACAATAATAATAATATAATAATAATAGTAGTAATATTAATAATATTAATAATGATAAGGACACTGTAATGATAATGTAGCATGAGTCCTAGGAAAAACAAATACATATTAATAGAGTAAATATCTACTGTGTTTTGTAAGTTACCCAAGGCACCAACAACCTGTTTAAGAGTAGAATTTTTTGTATCGCTGTTTTTTTTTTACAGGTTATACCAAAAAGTGAAAAGGCAGTTTATCCACTTGCAAGAAGATCAGAGCATTCACCTGGATTAATGGCTGATGTTTCATTTTCCCAACTTCTTCACTATGTAGCCACATCCAACAACAAAAATCTTTGGAAAGATGCTTACAAAAAGTTTCCAGGTAATTTTTTTTAATTTTTATGCATTCTGGTACTTGAAGATTACCAATAGTGAGAAAGAAAATGGTTACAGAGTTTTGCAGTCTAAAAACTAAAGAATTTTCAGAATAAATGGTATAAATGGTGATATAGAGGGTATTACAAGGTACTTTTAGTATATTAAACAGCAGATTGAAAATAGTAAAAGTTGAAGAGATATGAAGTGTTATATAGTATATTGGTTATATCATGAGCTTTTTTGTTTGGTTTAATACAGTGTAACAACTGTCAACTGTTTCCTGTAGGGGATAGCACCTAAACTCGGTGCACTATAGGTACTATTACTAAAGGGTGTTTGCAGCATCCTTTTGGCGATTAGCTACACCCACTTGTTAGCCTTTACTTAACCACCATTCATGCTTCCTTTCTTCAGTCATGTTGTCCAACCTCTATGTTACTTCTTAGTGTACCTGTAGGGTTTTCTCCTAGTTCCACTTTTATATTGTTCATATGCAAACAAACCTTCGGTCTTAACAATAGAATAATTTCTATCGCTTAGCTGGATCCGGTTAAAAAGCAGATGAAAGCAAGGAATTTTGTGATATCTGGCAACGCATGCGTAGATCGGGTAAAGAGTGGTCAAAGACCACTCGCCTACGCCACCGCGTCAGTCTTTTCTTTAACCGCTTGGGCGAGAGTCGTGTTTAACCTCTCTTGGCCTTTACCCGGTTCATTGCCCGTTTCACTTGTATTTAGTGTGTGTGTGTGTGTGTTTGGCTGATATTATGGCTTCTTCTGCTCCTTCTCGGCCTCGTCAAGGCGTGTGCCCCGGAATTCCAGGTTTTCCGTGTTCTCGTTTTTTGGCTTCGGCACCGACTGACCCCCACATCACGTGTAGCAGGTGCCGTTCTAATTTTTGTACTATAACGAATCCTTGCACGGAACGCTGGGCATGGCCTACAGGGCAGTGGAAGTCGTTTTATAGCAAGAGAGAGCATAGGAGGGTTTCGACTCTTCCTTCATGGGAGGGTTTTTCGCCTTTTCCTGATGCTTTGTCTCCTGCAGTATTCACCCCCCATAGTAGCATTGTTCCTGTGTCTCCTTCCTTTTCTTCCATTGATTCGTCGCTGGAAGTATTGGGAGGCCACCAGGCTGATGTTTTTAATGTCGCCCCTTCTTCTTCAGGAGTTAATTTGATTCCCGGGAAGGGGGAGGCTTTTTCATCATTCTCATTTATTCCAGAGTCGGAGGTGTCCAAGATGGCATCGATTTGGAAGACGCTCGGGCTAGGGGGGGTCCTCCGTCCATGGAGGGGTTGCTAAGTGCAGCGCACTTTATGGAGGCTCGCTACCCGCTCCTTAGGATGGCTAGGTCATCCCCCCTCCTCCTATGCTACGAACTCTGCATTTTTGATGTCGCGCCATCTGAACCCAGATGTCATTCGCCTGAAGCCAGGATTGACTTTGGGCCAGGTGAGGTCGTTGGCTCCGTCCTTGTCTCCTCAAGATGCCGCAGCATTGAAATGTGCGACAGCCTCCATGTTGCAGACGGTTTCTTGATTGGACTTCTGGTCTGTGGTCATTGCCAAGATAGCATCTGACAGGTCCCCGGAAGGGTTGGTGAGTGCATCCTCGCTTGCCAGTCTGTTGCAGTTCGGGGACAAGGCATTTTCATTTATGGCTCACCTCAGTAATAATTTATGGGCTAACCCTCTTCTGATTAGTAGAGACTCAGCTTTGTCGAGGATGGAGAGATCAGTTGACATGGAGTCCTTGCTGGCATTGAGGAACGGAGATCTGTTGGAGTCCCAATATTTGTTTCCTCGGACAGAGCTTGAGAATGCGATAGACTGGCGCCAGGCTGACACCAAAGACAGACTGGTGCACCAGGCTGTGTCTAAGTCGGAGTCTCGTCCTCGGAGACATTCGGCTCCTCCTCCTGTCCAGCAGCAGTCAAGGAGATCGTCGCCTGGTAGGCCGTCGAGGAATTCTAGTTCAGCAGGGCCTTCCCGTTCGACTCAGCCTAGGTCAGAGGATCAACACCCCTTTTGCTCTCATTCCTTTAAGCCAAGAAGGGGCCCAAGGGGTAGAGGTAAAGGGGGCCTGTTGGTAGGTTGGGCGCTTGTCCCTCTCCTGCGCCACGGGTGGGGGGCTCCTGGTGGGCCATTGGGCCAAGTGGCAGAGTTATGGGGCAGAGAAGTGGGTGGTAGATGTCCTTTGGGTGGGGTTCCTACTGCCATTCGACTTCTCTCCTCCTCTGTCGGACAAGCTGCAGCTCAGGAAGGCATATCCTCCAGATTATCTGAAGTTCTTGGCTCTTCGGAAGAAAGTGCAGAAAATGCTGGACAAGGATGTGATAGAGGAAGTGGTGTGTCCATCTCCGGGGTTTTACAGTCACATCTTGGTGCCCAAGGTGTCGAGGATGGAGGCCTGTGATCGACTTATCCACCTTGAATCACTTCATCTGGAAGACACGGTTCAAGATGGAGACCCCGCGTTCGGTATTGGCAGCCGTGAGGGAGGGTGACTTCATGCTGTCGATAGACTTAAGGGACGCATACTACTTCCAAATCCCTGTTCCTCCGACGTCCAGGAAGTTCCTTCGCTTCTCTCTTGGGGACAAGGTCATTGAGTTCAAAATCTTGTGCTTCGGGCTGACGACAGCCCCTCAAGTGTTCACAAGGGTCTTCTCTCTCGTGCCAAGTTGGGCCCATGCTCAGGGGATCCGTTTGCTGAGGTACCTCGACGATTGGTTAGTCTTGGCAGTTTCCAGAGAAAAGCTGCTGCAGGACAGGGATTGTTTACTTCGGTTCTGTCTGGAACCGAGCATAGTAGTCAACCAGGAAAAGTCGAACCTCGTACCGGGTCAAAGGATTCTCTACCTGGGCATGGTCATCGATACGACAATGGCAAAAGTTTTCCCGTCGGGTGGTAGCGAGTGACTACCTGTCGGAATCATATTAGTCAGCTCATCAGTGGCAGGTTCTTGTGGGAGTGTTGTTTTCCCTGGAGAAGCTGGTCCCTCATGGGCGTCTTCCTCTTCGGTCTCTGCAATGGAGACTGGGAAAATTCTGGTCTCCGGTGGAGGACTCCCCCCTGTTAATGGTTCCTCTGTCTCTGGAAGTGAGAGAAGACCTTTGTTGGTGGTTGGACAACCAGAATCTTTTGAAGGGTTTCCTTCTGCGTTCTCTTCCACCAGACTTCCTTCTATTCTCAGACACCTCCCTCGCAGGTTGGGGTGGTCATTTAGGTGGCCTCATCGCTTCAGGCATTTGGAGTTTGGAGGACAAGCAGCAACATATCAACGTCTTGGAGTTGAAGGCAGCCTTCCTGGGTCTGAAGGAGTTTCGGGAGAAGGTAGAAGGTCATTCTGTCGTTCTCTTGTCGAACAACACCACGGTAGTAGCCTATGTGAACAAACAGGGAGGCCTGGTTTATCGTGAACTTCACGCCTTGACTGTTTAGGTTCACCAGTGGGCGGTCAGCAATTCATTAGAGCTCTCAGCCAGGTATATCCCAGGCAAACGGAATGTGATCGCAGACAAACTCGGTCGTCGGGATCAGATCCTAGGCACAGAGTGGTCCCTTCATCAAGTGGTAGCAGACAAGCTTTTCCAGGTTTGGGGAAGACCCATGCTGGACCTTTTTGCAACTTGCTTCAACAGGAAGCTGGAGATATTCTGTTCAGTGGTTCCAGATCGTTTAGTATTGGCAGAGGATGCATTCCAACATCCCTGGGACAACCTGGAGGTGCATGTCTTCCCTCCATTTTGTTTGATCCGTCAAGTTCTGAACAGGCTAATGAGTTCACAGGGTCTCAGGATAACTTTGATAGCCCCTCTGTGGCCTCAGGCAGAATGGTTCCCAGATCTGCTGTCATTGTTGTCAGAGGTTCCGAGGGAGATTCCCCCTTGGCGACATCTCCTGTGTCAGCCCCATGCAGGAAGGTTCCACCAGTCGGTAGAATCCCTGTCTCTTCACGGTTGGAGGATATCAAGTATCTCCTCCGAGCGAGAAGCATTTCTCAGAGAACAGCAGGGCATATGTCCAGCAGTCTTAGAAAGTCGACCTCTGCAGTTTACCAAGGCAAATGGGCGATCTACAGCTAGTTGCCGACTTATGACCTATGCGAGTTACGACTGATCGACCTTACAACCACCCTCAACTAAAACGACTGGGAAGCGACTTGAGAAAGAAAGAATGGTGTGCAGCTGAACATACAACAGTTTTTCCCCAGTTCCCGCCTCTCCACACATGCAGCTCACTTTTTGTGCTGCTAAATACTACGTTTTTGTACATGGAACTTACCCAGCAGATATATACTTAGCTATAGACTCCGTCGTCCCCGACAGAAATTCGAATTTCGCGGCACACGCTGCAGGTAGGTCAGGTGATCTACCGCCCCTGCCGCTGGGTGGCAGGAATAGGAACGATTACCGTTCTAGAACCAGATTTTCTCTGACGCGGTAGTGTCAACATACGTTGTTGCTACCTCCTGACTTGATTTTCGTTTTTTCATCGCCATCGACCTTCTGGGCTGTCTTTTGCAGGGAAGTACTGGGTCTTTGGTTTGGCATACGCTTTTATTAACTTTTAATGAATTTGGCTTCGAAATTTTCAAGAATATATTTACGTGAAACTACCGAATTTTTCGGTAGACACTCATATATTTTGCAATAAGGGAAATATGATATTTTTTTTTTTTCAACAATACGTGTATAAGTGTTAGAACTTGATGAAGGAAATATAAGATCTAACTTCCTACTTTAGGAAGTCAGAAAGCATATAACTAGATACGCTTCCTTTAGAAGCTTTAAGAGCTCTCGTACTAACGAGCAGTTAGAGTATTGACAATACTAGTAGTTGTTGCATCCTCATCACCTTCTTACTCCACAGAATCTACAAATTCATATGTGCATTGAAGATAAATGGATGGAGCTCAAAAGCCGAGCTCTTAAAAGGTAAGAAGTGAATATAGTGTTCCCAGTGCAGTGGAGGGTGCGTCTGATCGGCTCCGTAGCGCTTCCAGGCCTAGACCTCTTCCAAACTCCCAGACCCAGTGGAGGAGGAAAGTTGACAGCCGCAGGAAGGTTAGGGAGAACCCCCACCGGTCAGGCGTCCCCTCGGCAGGTTCTGTAGAACGTCCCAGACTGCCAAGGATAGCCATTGATAAGGCATCCTTAAAAAAGTGCGTCTCTTCATCTTACATCCGAAAAGACGAAGAATGTATGTTTGGAGTTTTCGATGATCTAGCGCGTTCTCTGAAACTAAGAGAACACTGAGCAAGAGCCAGCCGCTGCCAGGAAGCCGCGTTCCAGCAAGCTAGCGTGAGCTACGTTCCAATAGCCAGCAGCGAGCCGCGTTCCAGCTAACAGACTAGTGCGAGCCGCTTTCCTACAACCAAACACGAGCCGCGTTCTAGAAAATTTTTCTTGGCGCAAGGCGCCTTCAAAGAGACGAAGCGCCAGCCTGGCGCAAATTGCGCCAGAAAAACAGACGGCTAGAGCAAGGAGCCTTATAGTAGAGTGGCAATCAGAACAATCCTTCCATTGAACGTTTCCGGGCAAGAGGCTCTTTCTAAAATGGGTCTAGTAGGCGCTCGGAACTATCAGGGCGCACGGGACCTTCCACGCAAGCGGAACGTTCCGGGAGCGAGTCTCCTTTCTAGCGTGCGGAACATTCCAGGCGCGCGGAACTATCCAGGCGCTAGGCGCAAGGAGCCAGGCGCCAGAATATTCCAAATCTTCATATGAGAGAGAGGTCAGTCGCGAGGCTCCTCTTTGAGCTTTTAACTTGAGCAACTTTCCCCTGGCAAAGGTGCAAGATGTCGCACAGGCGGCCGTCGCTTTTGCCAGAAGGATTCTGATACTAAGAGAAGCCATTTTTTCATTATTCAGAGGACTCTCTCCTTCATTCATGCTCTTCCCTTGTTATGAAGAGACAAGAGCTTTGGGAGTTTTCTTATAAGAATCTCATCGACGTTTGAGTATGATGGCAGATAGGAAATATCTACTTCCTTCCGTAAACCCTACAGATGAACAGGAATTCTGTCTCTTCCACGATTTATGAGGAAATCACGAAGATTTAAAGAGTTCCTGGATTAACTTCCTTCCTTAAGGGGATATATATACTCTTTCTATCGTTCTATTAACAAAAAGAACGAAGATAGTAAATTTTTCCTTTCTCTATCTGCCTTGGCAGGGAAAGAAGGTAGTAGAGTATCTGCTGTATGAGAATACGATACGGCAAATCATAAGCACATACCGTAGTTACTTCTTTGCTGAGCAACTCAATTACCAGTATTCTTCCAGGAATTTCCTAGGAAGGACTACGCTTAAAGGGATTGTTAAGACAACACCTACTTAGCTTCTAGATTTATCGAAGTCTTGTTTCGCTTAAATATGCATTATAAGACTTCCTGAAGTTCGATAATAATTTTATAAGATTCCTTTATTAAATGGAGTAGCTGGCAACTCTGGAAGAGTAAGGCCAGTCGGCTAACGAGACTGCTATCTCTTAAACACCAACAACGCAGTATCATGTAGGTGTCGGTCATGAGTCGTCGGTTACATGTCTCTCTCCTGCGGGATGGAATGACTAACCGTGTCTCTCCCCTACAATCGTGGTTTTAGCCTCGGATTGAGGGGATAGTTAAGCAAACATAAATAAAATATTGTCTGCCTTTTGCTAAGAAGCTTTCAATAAGAAAGATTTTACAACATTTCAATGCTGTTTACCGTAGGTAACATTTTTAAAGGATTCTAACGCAGCGGAACTTTATATTGTATAATGCTCTCATGCTTACGAAAGCATGGCTTATTAGAGTACATGCTTAGTGAGAAGATGAATGTAGTAGAGAATTCACTTCAAGACTACGGTATGGTCAAGTCTTATGCACATACCGAGGTTAACTACAGAATTCCTAGTATCTTACAAAGGTTTCCTAGATTAATGCTGTTTACCACAATGTGACAGTATTATAAAGGATTCTAATACGGCAGAGCGTGATATACATAATTCTCTCATCCTGTCGAGAAACGCACACAACCTTTTTAGAATCGGATATTGATCAAGAGAAGTTGGGTGAGTCGGATGGGAAACATTCTCTTAGTGGCAGAAGTTGTTTCCCTGAATGGACTATACTACGTATATAAAAAGTTTTTTTTGTTTTCCCCCCCCCCCCCCACTAAGAACGGAAATTAACAATGTGAAGGATGTCGGGGTACCATAAAAGGCATAGATGTTATGGCACATAACCTAAAAAGAACTAGAAGGAAGCGCCAGCCTGGCGCAAATTGCGCCAGAAGCGCCAGCCGCGCCAGCCGCGCCATCCAAGATATTTTCTCGTTTTAGCGAGTTATTAACCTAAGAGTCCAGTAGCCTCTCGGACAGCAGGCTCGGTAACGGCAAGATTTGTTCCTGATTTCGTTACCCATTTAATCGAAAAGGGGTCGCTTACAAGGAATGATGAAATGATTTATTTTAATCACTTAGGCCAATTCCACGACTCTCTCATATCGCAAAGAGCATCGAGAATCTCTTTTTCGCCCCTGTTCGCGTTAACAAAAGAGAACCTATTTGGGAACAGACACGGAACGTAACGATCCTTAACAGGTTCGATGCAAGATTTTGCATGTCCGTGAGAACCTTCTCGATCGAAGATAATAACTGTTAACGTATGTCTAACATTTATTGAAAAGAGTTGTGAGAATCTGCGAAAAGTCTTCTTCATAGATCTCTTTGTAAGGTAGAAGACGAACAGGCTTCCTTTAGACTGCTTCCTTTTCCTCGAACCAAGAGAGGTAGCAATATAAGACATCTTTAAATTTAAAGAAGGGGAATAAACTTTAGTCTTTTTTCCCCTGGTTATAAATTCTTAACAGATATTAAGATAAATGGACGTCAAAGGAAGAGAGGATGTATGCCTCATTTTGGCCTTAGAGAGGTTGGATTCACAGAAGTCACGTTCTTCTCACAGCATGTTTCGTAAGCTTTTCCAAGAGTATCTGGATATTCTATCAGAATCTATTATAAATAGACCTAAAAAACCTCTCCACTCTGAGTCTGTCCGCGTGCAGACTGACCAGAAGTGGACATCAATGAGAGGTTTTTTTAAGGTAAATGACAATAGTCATGGCTAAGACATAGAATTGCTGCAGATCGTGCTAGATGGAATGAGGAAACTGTCCTCTTCCGATACCTCTGTGAACCACATAGCGAGGTTTTTTCTTCACTTTCAGAGGGAAGAATCACCTATGTATATATCTGCTATCAAAAAACGCAGTAAAAGGCTATACTCTGTCTCTACAAGGGGAATTAGAGATAACAGAGGATTAAGATCTTCGGGATCTTATACGATACCGCAATACGACAAGAGTAAGATATCATGTACTTCGAATGGGATCTTTTTGTGGCCACAGATTCCGTGTTCCGACAAAATGGAACTGCTCCTCATCAAACTTCTTTGAGGAAGTTTATGAAGGAATTCTTTGTTTCTCTTAGCCTAAACGACCCAAGAAGACAAGTGAATTTTTTGTGCATTGGAATCTCGCATCAGATTCAATGGAGACTCGGCAATGGGTTCTTGCCAGCATAGTATGTCTGGCAAAAGAACTAAATCCCTCTATTCCTGACGCAACGCTTTCAGATAGAAGTTTCGTTGCCCAGGCAGGGTACTTACATTTTCATCTACAGAAGAAGAGATGGTTTTAACGTTTGCCTACAGAGTCTTCGGGGTGCGATGAGGGCTCAAAATGCTTCCCAGAAGGATACAATAAGAGCTAGAAATCAGGGTTCCGCCCAATTTCAGCTCAGAGTCTCCTTCGACTTCCAGACTCCTTCCCTTCCTTTGGGCAAGGATAGGGAAGATTCTGCAACGAGGAACCTCATCAACATGTAAGAAGAGATCTCGTTAGCAAAAGAAGTGTTCACGAAGGATCCTCCTCGGAGGAAGACTCTTCTCTCTCGTATTGCTAGATATCCTGTCGTCTACTGGGTGTAGCTGACTAAAATCACCTCCCCTTGCCAGGGGCCAAAAGCTCAAAGGGGAAGAATTTCTTCCACCCTTCTCCAGTCTCCTGATAAACTATGTGGTTGTTCAGGACTCTCGGACAATGTAGCGCCAGCCAGGCGCCAAATGCCAATACAGACGGCCCTCGGTTAGCGGCAGGGGTTCCGTTCCTGGCCACCGACGCCAAGCGATTTTCGACGCTGAGCGATTTTAAAGCCTACGGCCGCCGCACACCTTCTTTCGAAACTCTAGACCAGTCAAAGGCGCCGTAATTCCACAACGGCGCAATAAGTAAAAGTATATTTATGCAGTATAGTACTATAGAATTTACTGTACAGTACATGTGGGTGTCTAGAGTATGTAAAGATATAATAAAGTTTATACAATGTACAGGTAGCTGTAGTGTTCAGGTTACGATCATTAGTCTTACGATAGTTCGATTTTATGAGAGATCAAATTACAATGGCCTAACTTTATCCATCTTCTAGTTACATAAGTTCAATAACAGCAAAAGAGAATGATGAAAGTATGGTTTTAACGTTATACTCGTTGCGTGAACGTGTACAACCATGAACAACCGAACGAGAAAACGACTTTTTTTTTTTCTAAGTACAACCGAACTGGATAACATCTGTTTGGGTTGTATTTCGATCATCGTACTACAGTGCAACATTACCGTATTTGTTATAAATGGCGCGAAATACGGGCTTAAGTTTGCTGTAGTATTTTAAAATACAATAATATGAGAATACATACAATATTCTTGGATACAGTGAAATAATGTATAACTTTTTAAAGGATTTATGGAAAAGATGCATAATTAATAAAATAACACAATGCATTTTTCGGAACTGGCGGACAAGAACGAACATGAAAAACCAACCCCTGACAACGTGGAGCGTAGTTACAAAGGCTGCCTTAATTTGTATCTTATTTCTGTACAAAAATGAAAATACCTTTACGCAATATATTTTCATGCACATTTTAAACATAAAAGCATAAACATTTGAAAAATCGACACATCGATCGCTAAATTTGCACTTTTTTTAACTATATGGAATTTTTGGAGCGGCAGACGGCGGCAAAAAAAGTGCAAATTAGCGATCGATGTGTCGATTTTATAAATGTTTATGCTTTTATGTTTAAAATGTGTATGAAAATGTATTACGAATAGGGTATTTTTATTTATGTGCAGAAATATGATAAAAAGGCAGCTTTTGAAACTCCCCCCTCAAGTTATCGACTACGATGTGTTTTTCAAGTTCGTTCTTGTATGCCGCGGCGGCATACAAGAACGAACTTGAAAAACACATCGTAGTCGATAACTTGAAGGGGAGTTTCAAAAGCTGCCTTTTTATCATATTTCTGCACAGAAATAAAAATACCCTATTCGTAATACATTTTCATACACATTTTAAACATAAAAGCATAAACATTTATAAAATCGACACATCGATCGCTAATTTGCACTTTTTTTTAATCGATATTTTCGGAAGAGCGGCAGCGTGGCTTACAAGAAAGAACATGAAAAAACATCGTATTTGGTATCGTGAAGGGCAGTTTCATTTCAAAAGCTGCCTTTGTATCATATTTCTGTACAGAAATAAAAATGCCTTTCACGTAATACATTTTCACACACATTTTAAACAAAAGCATGAACAATTATGAATCGACACATCCATAGCTAAATTTGCACTTATGTAACTCGATATTTTCGGCATAGAACAGCGTCAGAGGCATATATTTTATCCTAATACCTACGTAATAACTCTCCATAAAATTTGTTAATATATTTGCATAACCTTTATGGTCTGAACGGCATTTCTACATATGTATGAACTCGTTAGACAACGGGCCGCTAGCGGCGCTGTTAACTGAAATTTGTGCCGTAAAATATACCTTTAAAAATGCCTTATTTTTTTATTGAATATTTTTGACGACCGCCGTAAACCGATTCGCCGTTGAGTGATTGCGCCGTTAACCGCGGGCCGCCTGTACAGGCGAAAAACGCCAGAGGCGGACAGTTCCAAGGAACTCTGTCATAGTCGGATACTGAGAAGGAGCGGGCCTCCAACCTGGCGCAAATGCGCCAGAGGCGAACAAATCGGACAGATATAAGAGTGTCCGATGTGGACATCGCCAGACAGCCTAGAGACTCTTCCAAGCTCGAAGCTCCAGCAAGTGTGGAGGAGCCAAGCCAGGCGCGAGGCGCCAGCCAGGCTCTAGGAGCCAGCCAGGCGCCATCCAGGTGCCAGGCTCCTTCAAGGCTAGGCTCCAGTCAGGATTGAGGATCCATCCAGGCGCAAGACTCCTTCCAGTAAAGAGAAACCTAAAGCTCTGTCATGTAAGAGGGCTAGTCCCCATTGATATGATACAGGTAAGGCTCTGCCTGTAAGTGGGTCAGCCATTGGCACGATCCGAGAAGGCTCTGTCGTGTAAGCGGGCTAGCCCCCATTGACATGATCCAGAAGGGTTTTGTCAGTCATAGGTCCCCTACCTCGCTGAAACTCTTGAGGCATGCAGACTCATAGACAGTAATCATGAGTCTTCTGCCAGGCTCCAGGTGCAAGGCGCCAGCCCAGACGCAAGGCTCCAGCCAGGCGCGAGGCGCTAGCCAGGAAGGAGGAGGCCAATCAGGAGCACCAGCCAGGCCGGCGAGGCGCCAGCCAGGCGCGAGGCGCCATCCAGGCGCGAGGCTTCCAGCCAGGCTCTAGGCGCCATTCAGGCGCAAGGCTCCAGCCAGGCGCGAGGCACTAGACAGCAGGCACGAAGCTCTAGCCAGGCTCCAGGCTTCACCCAGAAGAGATCTATATCAAAGAACGCCCTGACCTTCTTTGAGACATTGTGATCTCCTAAGCACTTGATAAGTGCATTGATGATTCCTTCAAACAGCTGAGAATTAAAAGCGCATGAAGTGCGAGCTTTTCCGAATTCTTGTTCTTTCCCTAACAATATGTCATAAGGACACATTGAGCTGTCACTATACTGGGAGATATGCAACTCTGTGTTTACTTCCCATTATCCGAAGGATGTCAAGATAACCTTCGAGGGATCCTTCTCTCTTGGTTGATACGTGTCTGCGGATACATTGCTGGGATAAGGAGCAGATACTGATCCTTAACTAGTGAGTTAAATTTTATTTAACGTCGTGTTTTTTGTTTGGGTTGTTTGAAAGGAAGTTGTAGATAACTCTTTTCAACTTAAGCACTAACCCTCGTGTTAGGATCAGGTGATCAGGATCGGTGTTGTGCTCCTTAATTATGCCACTAGGCATAGGCATATTGTCATGTAAGAGGCTCTGTCGAGTAAATGGATAAGACCCCATCGACAGACCCACAAGAACTCTTAGCCATAGGTCACATCCTCGCTGAGGCTCTTGAGGCGAAGCAGATTCCTAGGCATTAGCCTTGGAGTCTTCCGCCTGATCAAGTAGGAACCAAGGTTTTATTTATTTATTACCTACAACGTATGTTGTTTACCTGTCTATTCAGTAAATAGTTGTCTCTTTCCCACCACCAAGGGTGTCAATCAGCAAGTATATATCTTCTGGGTAAGTTTCCATGTACAAAAATGATATTGTTAAGATACAATAAAGTTTTGTACATACTTACCTGGCAGATATATACGATTGATGGCCCACCCAGCCTCCCCTCAGGAGACAGGTGGAAGAGAAAATCTGGTTCTAGAACGGTAATCGTTCCTATTCCTGCCACCCAGCGGCAGGGGCGGTAGATCACCTGACCTACCTGCAGTGTGTGCCGCGAAATTCGAATTTCTGTCGGGGACGACGGAGTCTATAGCTAAGTATATATCTGCCAGGTAAGTATGTACAAAACTTTATTGTATCTTAACAATATCATATTATCATGCATCGGCAACAAGGATATAACTCCAGTAAAGTTATCCCATCAAACACAACTGTAGATAAAACTGAGAGAGAATAATATTAATCAAAACTTCAGGTCTTGAAAGAACACATTTTATTGTTGTTTTCACACCGATAAAAGATAAGTAACATAACTATGCAATGGTAAAGCTCGTACATGGTTTGCGATTGAATGCTTTGCGATTTACGACGCATATAGTTAATAATTCTTTTAATGTAATTAACTTCTAAGATTTGTGGTAACTTTGCGTAAGTTTACTAGGTCCCTGTGACAAGTGAAATGACGTTAAGGATTTGAAACGATGTTAGCAAAACATTTGTAAAAGAGGTTATGTTAAGTACGAAGTGAAATGAACCTTTCGCTCAGCAAGCGAGTGAGCGATGCTAAGTGAAGCATGAGGGAGGTGAGCTACAAGCGGTGATGAGACAGCTGATCAGTCGCTTGTGTAAAACGTGAGAGCAATTTGCAAACAACAAAATTCTAATTTCTTATTCAAGGCGAATTAACATTAATTTTTCTGACAGAATGATAGATACTAGTATGAAGATTGATATGAGTTACGTTAAAACATCAAAATTTACGTCAATTGGCTTAAATCGTTGAGATAAACTTTAGGTGAGGAATGCTTTGCTTTGTGTGAAACGAAGGTTGGCTGGCAGACCTGGGAGAGCACATGCGCCAAGTTGATGAGCTGGCAGGCTAGGCGGTTACCAACACTTGAATGTAAACTAAGTTAAAACGAATTCCCTTAACATATCGCAGACAAAAGAATTGTACACTTCTTTTGCCGTAACTATTAGTAGAACACTCCTAACTAGCTAGGCTTGCTAATACATGCAATAAACCCTGGCAAAGCACGTCCTAGTTTTAATTAGTACATTCTGGCATCTACCTACCACACGTGCTCGTGCCAACTCCCATACAAGATGATACAAGCTAACAGAGAATTCGCTTGGCGCTCCGCCGTTTACACAATAATCTCTCTAACTTAGAAGAACTTATATAAAACACTTCTAAAATAATTCCTTAACGTAACTTAAGCTAACAATGGTTATAAGAATAATCATATTAAAGTGAATGATATGCCTTACCGTGAGTCTGTGTCTCTCCTGCGCAAGTGTGCTTTCCTTCGATTTACGCTTTATAAAAATCATTTACAGTTTTTTGCAAGCTTTTAAGCAGCCCCGGATTCGATCCTGGCAAGGTCGCCACTCTTACGCATGGGTAGTGGCCTTGAGAAGCCAAATACGTAAAGGAAAATATTAAGAGGGAAAAACGCAGAATAACTTGCTTCTAACTTACCTTAAAAGGGTTGATTTGGTTATTTTTTACTCTAGACAGGTTGCCATGGAAACCAGCTAATTACTTTACATTACAGTTGAAAGGCAAGGCAACTGGGCCGCACGTGGATCCCTCTTATCTCTCACAAAGGGAGAGCTGGCTAAAATCAAATGTACTTCAATGCTGATTTGCAAAATTACTCATTGTTATCTTGCGTTAAGGAAGCACTTGCGATTTGCGAGAGAGGAGACATTGACACGTGAATCAGCAAAGATCTGGAAAAGTTCCCAGATTAGACACAAAATACAATAAAGACTTCTTGCTCTAATTTACAGTTACTCTCTTTTTTCTAACACACTGGGGGAGGAACTCTAGTGTTTAAATGAAATATTCAATGAAGACTTTGTTTGTCTGGGGTGATCACAAAAGGTGGCATGCAACCACAAGGCAGAAGGGAACAAAGGGCTGTTCATTTGAGAATTAGGAGTTCGAATTGGAAAATGTGGAATGGTTTTCTTGACTCGGAGGGAAAGAACTGGCTATTTGACTTACCTGGATGCCTTATATAAGTGGACCTTTGTAGAAAATGGTGTTCGAGGTCTGGGGCGCCAGTTAGCCCTTGTTGTAGGCCTTATGGAAAGGTTGGCTTGGTCACGGACTGGAGTGGACTTAGAAAAAATGCAAGTGCGAATCCCTGGCGTTGGGACAGCCTCTCCCCCCTTTTTGGCTGGTCATCCTGGGAACACAGCATATTGCCAGCGAGAGGTTCAGAGGATAAAAGATCTTGAAAGGAGGCCTAAGAACCTAGCTAGCTACACACTTCCTTTTGGGATATGTCCCTAAGGCTTACAGGAGTTTTTATTCCCCCTTTCTGCTACTACGGAAAATCCGATCTATCGGCCTGCCTTGTGTTTTCTGCCTAAAATCAGCTGATGTTAGGGGAAAATGGCTGCTCTTCTAGAACTGAATAAAAATGAATTATATTGTGAAGACGAGGCGATACAAATCCGTAAAACTAGTTAAGGGGTTTGAGCAGTTGAGTTCTCCTAGAGAGCTCAAGCCTCCAACGTTGGATGTTACCTTGGTTCTCAAGAGCTTCACTAAGAGTCCATATGAGCCCTTGCGTCACTCATCTGACAGGAACTTGATGCTCAAGACAGTTTTCCTTCTGGCCTTGGCATCTTCCAAAAGAGTAGGAGCACTCCACAGTCTGAGCTGTGAGGTGAAGCACACCAGGGGTCAGGGGTCGGTGTCCTTCGAGTTTGTCCCAGAATTCGTGGCCAAGACCCAAAATCCCTCTGTGTACGATGACAGGTTCACCTCGTTTTCCATTCCATCACTGAATAACTTTGTGGGTGGTGATGCTAAAGAGCTTTTGTTGTGCCCTGTCCGGGTCCTGTGTTGCTATCTTAAGAGAAAGAGGTGTCTAAGAATACTATCTCGTTTTGGGAGGTTGCCCACAGATCTGCGGACACGTTTTCCCTGGGTCTTGTGGTGGCTGCCCAAGAGGTTGTTAACTCATAGTTGCCCTTAACAGGTCACTTTTGTATTTTACCTAAGATGATTGTGTGGATGAGAGAATGAGTGAGTTGGTTGGTCTCCTTCTGTCTCATGTACCTTTCCTTCTTCCTTCGGGCGGGTTAAGGAATAGACACATCATTCGTTGGACTGGTCTGATACAGGTGAGTAAGGTAGTCATACTGATAGTGTGGTCTGTCGCTTAATATACAAATATCATACCCTCTATTCGGTAGTATATGCTCCACTCCTTGGCAAGGAGGGGGTTGGGAGTAGTACAAACGCTGGTGTATTGGTTTGCTATTGGACAGTCAAAGTTTCTCTTTGGTTCCTTATACAATGGTTCTCCCATATATCATTGTACGTCACTCAGGGTCTGAGTGGTTAGATTTCAATTTATCTAGCTTCTCAATGGGCTTCAGTCCCTCTCCAGAAGTCATTTCTTCTGGAAGCTGGACTGGTGGGTAGGCCCCCAGCTGGTCTAGGATGCCTTGTACCTCCTTCCAAGTATGAGTCTATCCTATAGTTAAGACCGAAGGTTTGTTCGCATATGAACAAATGACAAATTTTCTAAGACAATTTGTATTTTTCATAGCTACAAACCTGAGGTCTTAACATTATACTGCCCACCTCTAGCCGCCCCTCTGTGTGTTAAGACATCCTGAGTTGGGAATGATGCGGTGGTGTAGGTGAGTGGTCTTTGACTACTCTTCACCCGGTCTATGCATGCATTGCCAGATGTCACAAGATTCCTTGCTTTCATCTGTTTTTTAACCGGATCCAGCTAGACGCTAGATATTATCCTATTGTTAAGACCTCAGGTTTGTAGCTATGAAAAATACAAATTGTCTTAAAAACGTTGTAATTTTTTGTAATCAATTAGGATTTTCTACTTATAAGTTCATGGAGGAACTGCAAGTATGTTTAACATGCATGTTAGATGTAAACCTGAAAAACATTCCAAGATCAAATTATGTAAGTCAAATAAATATAGTACTACAGTAAAGGAATACAAGTTTCACTGTACTTCTTTCAAACAGATGCATGATAATGCTGTAATGCAACTTGTAAAAAGCAATTGAGATTATATTTAAATTTAATTTAAATTTAGCAATAAGTTGACAAAAACAAGCTTCAAAGAAATTCATAACTTATAGAATAATTAGACTTTGTTGTTGAGGATTGGTGTTTAATATAGTGTTGAAGTTGATACATTGTAAGAGAAGTGAAAGGTGAGAGTAAAACATTAAACAGTATGCAATTTTGGAGTGATGCTTGGTACAATGGTGTACATTTTGTTTGTTCTAGCAATGTTGAATGAAAGGATGCGGGCTGTATTTAGTAATGAAAAATAAGTACAGTGGTACCTCGAGATACGAAATTAATCCGTTCCGAGGCGGCCTTCGTATAATGAGTTTTTCGTATCTTGGAACACATTTTACATGTAAAATGGCTAATCCGTTCCAAGCCCTCCAAAAACACCCCATTAAATTTCATAATAAAGCTAAATTGACCTATAAACAATGAAATACTACAACAATTTGGACCATTCAATACCTAAATTAAGAATAAAAATCGAAAACCTGTAAATAAAGTGTATATTAGTGTACAAGAAATATTATTACTGTAACGTAAAATGTGGAAGCTTACCTTTCGAGTGAGGCTATCTCCGATAGTGGCGGCAGAGGAGGAGGAGGACAAACGGCAGATAATGTACGTACGTACGTACACTTAACTTTATGAAAACACACAAAAAATTTAAGGAAAACCATAAAACTAAAATTTACGAAACACCTTAACAAAACTGTAACACTTAACTTACAAAAATCTAGAAATTACGTAAAAAAAAATTCTTTTTTTTTTATTTTTAACTTTTTTTTTTTTTTTTTTACTTTTACGTAGGCTTTTTTTTTTTTTTTTTTTTTTTTTTTTTACAGAATTTCAACTTCATCACCGCTTTCAATGTTCTGTTTTTCATCACTTGGTTCTTCCTTTTTGCTTTCAACTTTCTGTTTTTTATCACTTGGTTCTTCCTTTTTGCTTACTCCTGCTAATGCTGAAGGCCTCTTTAAAAAATAACGATCCAAGGAAAATTGCTTCTGCATACTTTCCACAATGTTCCTGAAACGACTCAAGCAAACGTCATCGAACTGCGCAAGCATACGACCTGTGTGAGCCTTTTCGGGGTGTCTTTTTTCGATAAACAATTGCACTTTATGAAAAGCGCCTAGAATATCCTTAATTTCTGCCGTTGTCATAGGCTCCTCCTCCTCTTCCTCGCCGCTGCTAGAGAACTCCTCTTGAACGACGTGAAGTTGCATGGCCTCCAACTCCTTCAGGTCATCCGTCGTAAGCTCCTCTTGGTGCTCCTCGAGAAGGTCGTTGATGTCGTCCTCGTCGACGACCAGCCCCATGGACTTGCAGAGTGCAACGATCTCATCAAGATCTGGTTCCAAAACAGTTTCGGGATCATCAACTGTTTCTGACTCTGCAGTACCAGCTTCGCCCACGTCGAATCCCTCGAAGTCTCTGGCGGATACGGCATCAGGCCAGAGTTTCCTCCACGAGGAATTCAAGGTTCGCCTCGAAACCTCCTGCCAAGCTAGGTCATGAGTCGGATGCAAATGACGATGTCGAAATGCTCCGTTCCAAAATTGACGCAAGGTGAGGTTTGTGGTATCGGTGATGTCGAAACATCTCTTGAAAAGATGTTTCGTGTACAGCTTCTTAAAGTTCGCTATCACTTGCTGGTCCATGGGCTGGAGGAGAGGGGTGGTGTTTGGCGGAAGAAAAAGAATCTTAACGAAGGAATACTCCGCTAGGATATCTTCCTCGAGGCCAGGAGGGTGGGGAGGGGCATTGTCCAACACCAGCAGACATTTCAGGGGGAGGCGCTTCTCTTCCACTCTTCACAGTCGGGCCGAAACAACAGCTTTACACACTCGGGGAACAAAAGCCTCGTTACCCAGGCTTTTGCATTAGCCCTCCACATCACTGGAAGCTTCTCCTTCAACACTTTGTGGGCCTTGAAGGCTCGAGGAGTCTCGGAGTGATACACCAGTAAGGGGGCTTTCATTCCACCTTGCGAATCTCCCACCTGGCGTTCGAACAAAGTGTGAGCGTAAGCCTGTCTTTCATAGGCTTATGCCCAGGTAGCTTCTTCTCTTCCTCCGTGATGTATGTCCGACAAGGCATTTTTTTCCAAAAAAGGCCAGTCTCATCACAGTTGAAGACTTGCTGAGAACTGTAGCCTTCCTTGGTCATCATCTCGTCAAACG
The DNA here is from genome assembly GCF_015104395.2 of Macrobrachium nipponense. NCBI lineage: Eukaryota > Metazoa > Arthropoda > Malacostraca > Decapoda > Palaemonidae > Macrobrachium > Macrobrachium nipponense. Next base: position 13,283,465 of record NC_061106.1, read on the forward strand.
TCTTTTTAAAGGCTTCGGCCGCTTTCGTGTCCGAGCTGGCAGCCTCCCCCCATGACGCACCACCGATGATGCCAGTCCGTTTACGAAATTTCTCGAACCAGCCATGCGAAGCCTTGAACTCTGGAGTTGGCATTGAAGTCCCTTCCCCTCCCTCGTCTTCCGCCTGCGCAATCAAATCACCGAAAATAGCACTGGCCTTGTGAGCGATTGCTGTCTCCGTTACTGTATCGCCAGCGATTTCTTTGTCTTTATCCAGATGAGGAGCAGCCGTTCCATCTCGTCGTGCACATGGCTCCTCTTGCTGGACAAAATAGTGATGCCCCTTCGACGGTGTAGTTGTCTTTGATGGCATCCTTCTGTTTAAGGATGGTGCCTATTGTCGACGGATTACGGCCGCATTCCTTTGCGATCACACTCAATCGCATACCAGCTTCGTACTTCTTTATGATCTCCATCTTTGTCTCCAAAGAGAGCATGCGCTTCTTTCCGTGAATTTCAACTTTCTTGGGACCCATGACTATGTTAATTTACGTAAAGTTACACAATATACAGTCTTCGCACAACACGATTATATGTACTGCAACGAAATCACTAACGAATTTACGTTACTAAACGAAATCGGAGCGAACGAATGCTGATTGTGTACGGTAAAGTTTCGGGTGCGGAGTGGCCGAGCTAAGGGACACCAGCGCGTACGTATAGAAGATGCATGATGGGAGGGATGCTGTCCAATCAGAGAGAAGGATCTCATGGCTTGGCTAGCATCAGGAACCAATGGGAGAGCAGGAGGATGGTGGCGAGTCTACTAGCACTAAGATGGCGGCGTGCGGCGCGAGTTTCAAAATTGTTATCGGGCGAATCTCGGACTTTCAGAAACCTTTCGTATCTTGAAAACTTTTCGTATGTAGAGCAGTAAAATTTTTCGCATTGGCTTTCGTAACTTGGATTTTTCGTAAGTTGAGCCTTTCGTATCTCGAGGTACTACTGTAAATGAAAGCATTAATTCTAGATATACAGTAGTACAGTAGCTCACCGATATAACGTACTGCAGTATATATTGTACTTCTGGATATATTGGTATGAAATGGAAATATTGATTTGAGGGTTTTCATCTCCAGATTTTATATTAATAATAAGGCTTTTACCTTACTTTATGGGTACATACATTTCATAAATAAGACCCACGATGATGCTCCTCCATCCAGTTTTTAGCAATGTGGATAAAGCAACTGTGAACCTGTACCGACATAAACAACTAAATTGAGAAACCACTAATTGCTGACTTCATTTAGCGTAACTATCAAGTGTTTATTAAGAGTTGCGTAAAGGTGTCAAGTTGCTAAACCCTGCTGATTCAGTGGTGGCTTCTATAAGTGTAAATAAAGAACATTTTTATTCATCCTGCATGCAATGGAGATCTTAAGGAAGAATACCAGTTATAGAAACAATATATCAGTTTCTTATATTAGAGTAGGCTCAGACACTTTAAGCTGTTATATTGGTGAGTTACAGTACTGTTTTTCTGTTGTCGTATTTGCTGATTGAAATTGAAAAGTGAACCATCTAATGTATTGAAAGCACCATTGCTCTTTTGTCTGGTCTTGAACTCAGTTGCATGTGTGATTCTACTTGATTCTACTTATATGTTACTTTATCATCTATTTCAATTATTTTATCTCTTAACCTCTCTATGCAGCACATAGTCATTACTGCACATTATTTATTCCGTGATTTAAATCAAGGTTGGGTTTAGAAATGTATTTAATTTTATGAGCTTCTATACAATTGATAGCATGTACTAATTGAGTTATTTTAATCCTTAATATTTGAATATACAATATATTATCTTTTCTGGGTACTATTTGGTGTTAATACTTCTTGTTTCCATAGATTCAAAGTTCCATTTTATATTTTACACAGTGCTTAACCTCCTTTGGTTTTTTCCCTGAGAAGAGTTGTGCCATCAGTTCACCTCACCTGGTTCACTGTAGGCATTACAGTGGTCCCCCCCGTATTTGCGGGGGATGTGTACCAGACCCTCCTGTGAATAGTTAGAACCCGGGAATGTTTGGAACCCCTATAAAAAGGCTATAAACAGCCTATTTTGTTAGTTAAAACTCAAGAAAAACCACTAAAAATTTTCATACTTGGTTTTTTTAATAGTTTTATCACAAAAAGTGCATTTTATGATGAAATTGATAAAAAAAACCCAGGAATTTGTGGATATTTCTCATAGAAAAATACCGTGAATGTGTGAATTTTCCACGAATAAAGCGGGGAAATGTTCCCGAGAGAAATCCGCGAATGTGTGGGTCCGCGAATCCGGAGAACCCGAATACGGGAGGCCCACTGTACATAGAAATCTTTACAATGTCCCTTAGGCCCATAGCTGCAACTTCTTTCATTCCTTTTACTGTACCTCCTTTCATATTCTCTTTCTAACATCTGACTTTCCACCCTTTCCAACAATTGTTTCCTAGTGCAACTGTGAGGTTTCCCTCTTGTTGTGCCCTTTGGGCCTTTTTGCTGTGCATTTTCCATTTAGTGTTTAATGACCTCAAAGGTACCAGCACTTTGTCTTTGGCCAAAGTTATATTTTCTTCTTCTTCTTCTTCTTCTTCTTCTTCTTCTTCTTCTTCTTCTTCTTCTTCTTCTTCTTCTTCTTCTTCTTCTTCTTCTTCCTTTGGTTTTACTACTGATCTTTCTGTTGAGCTAAGAGAAACATCAAAATATGCATTCTTGTTAAATATTACAAACAATAATATTTTACATTTGATTGTATGTGATGTGAATTTTTTTGTTAAATAACATAAGTTTGATGTAATCTTGCATATTTTTTTTTCAGAACATGGAGTTGCAGTTCAGTGGAAGGGTGGAGCTCATGTAGGCACAGATAGTTTTCATAATGTTTTAAGAGATGTTATGTGGAGATTTTATGGTTGCAAGATAATTCCTCTTAGGTTAGTATTTTTTTAAGTAGAGTTAGTACTATTCTTTTTTTATCTTATCTTCTTTATAGTAATACAGTAGCAAAATCATGTGGGGATAAAGAATTTTATGCCATGAAAGATAGTGTAATGCTATTATTATTCCCTTTGTAAAACCAATGGAGGACCAGACCTAAGCAATGTATATAAATAACTGCAGACTTATTTCTTTTGACTAGTTGCTCATGTAATGTATCATAGATCATATATGCTTAACTTTTTAGTACATTAACATATGAATTGAAAATAACAGGTTCACTTAAGATTTATTTTTTCACTTGGAGTAGCATATCAACAGAGGATTTTAATGCAGGCAGATAACAGTAACTATTTTCCTTGATAGCCTAGAAACTTTTGACATCACATAGAAATAGTCAGCCAAATATTCAGCCAACAATGCAGTAGTACATACAAGTATGGATAAATATTTTACTGAGATTTTCTGTAGATTTAGAAAATTGAATACCACTAGAAAGATGTATTAAGCCAGTTAGATGTTACAAGATCTAGAAAAGACAGTGGCAGTTATGTCAGAAGAATTAGAAGTAAAGGCTGGGGTGCAAGCCCTTTTCTGATTTCTGTATCATAAATGGCAGGAGTTCAGAAAGTGATATGGTGAGACTGAAATAATTAAATTAATGGCTGGTTATTGGGAAATCATTTGGAAGAATAGCTGAGGCACTAGCAATAAGATGTGGTGTTCAGATGTTGGAAAATAGATTGGTAGAGGCATGTGATGTTGAGGGGAGAGAAATATTAAGGAAGTTGGCAAGTAAGTGGCAGTAAGCTGACCATTGGTAAGGCCTAAGAGATTACAGAAGTGCACAAATGAAGACTCAACCCGAAAGGAATTTGAGCCAGAAAGATACATAAAATGGAAGAAAATAGAGAAAACCCATCAAATATCCAATAAACTCAAGAGAAAAGGTCATGAACAAATTTACAGATTAAAATTAGTATGTATTGTTATGAAGGGCTAACCCAAACATTTTCTCTTTATTAATGATAAGGTTTAGATTTTATTTATTTAATTACAGCCCTTTAGAAATTTTATGACTGGGTTAATTGAGAGTGATGGAGATTCTGACCAAATTTTATTTGGTGATTTATTTGCTACGTATTCATTGTTTATTATATTTTGGCCATTCACACAAAAAATACTCAGCTGTTTAAGTTATCCTATAGTGTATAATATATAGGGATTAGATCAAGTTGGTAGTTCATAAAATATCCTTGGGTCAAACAAGAGCGTCAAATCCTAAGATGAGTCCATTACTTTTGTATGTCTATCCTTTTGATGCGATTAATTTCATATTCCAATACTATTAGGAGCAATTTATGTATTTTGATTTGCCACTTTTGGATACATGTTCCATATATTCTGTCTTTTATTTATTGTAAAATAATGGGTTTTAGAGATGTTTTATCATCACAAATAGGAATACTAGTGTGATCTTAGTTGCTTTATTGGCGTCTTCATTTCATATAATGCCTACATGTGCATTTTCATGAGGTGAAATCTGATTTGTTGTGCAGGGGAATCTTTTGGATTATAATTTTTGTCTTTTAAGGATTTTATTAACTGCATATGCCCACTTATCCTTCCTGTAAAGTAGAATAGGTTTTTTGGACTAAATTTAGTTTTGTAGTAAATTTTTGTAAGTCAAGACAGAAACTATTATTAAACAGTTGTGGTAATTTTGATTAGTGTCACTAAGTGAATATATTTTTTTTTTACTGCAGGGAAGATTCTTCAGTGCATCCTAAACTACAAAATAGTCGTATTCATGGTCCCCATTCAAATTTACTGCCAGCACTTTGTGCCTTTGAAGGAGAGCAACATTTCTTTGTTGTTCTCTTTAGTGTACATCACAATGTTCAGCACTGTGTTTCATTTAGGTATGTAGTGATATTTTATGGCCATTAACTTTGTAATATTGCATAATTACTCACAGCTTGTAATATTGCATAATTACTCACAGCCTCATCTCATATCCTGGTCTGCATGTGTTCCTGATACTTTTGACAGTTCCACCACCTTGGTATCTTTAATTATATGCAATGGAGTGAGAAAGATTGGTTGACTAAATATATTAATTTTAACCTTAAAGATAATTAGAATTTTGATACCTTGTTAACTAATTGAATAGTGATCATAATTTTTTTTTTGCAGTCCTGCTCGGTTGAATGAGTCAGCAGCCAGACCACTCTTCATTTTGTATCAGATTCTTGAAGCTGTCCGAGATACTCATGATCGTGGCTTGCACCTTGGTGATGTTACACTTAATCATCTTTTTATTGATAATGCCCTCTACCTCAGTTTACTTCCACATATCCAAGACAATCTCCTATATCCAGATTTCATACATGATCTTGATAAAATGGGCACCACTGATGTTATGACAAAACTTGAAACTGCCAAGAAAAATTTCCAAAAGCAAAGCACAGTCGGTCGTTTGTCACAAACTTTAGAAACATCTCGGAGTGCAATTGACTGGGATTCTGAGCATTCAGATAACTATGATCCAAGTTTAGAGAAAACTTATGCTAGTCATAACCAAAGAGCAAGTATTTCTTCAGCTGAACATGTGTCAGCATCATTGAAGAAGACTGATGCGCAGGGTAATGAAGATACTGATCAACAAAATGGAGATGGAGGAAATCATATAGAAGACAGACTTAGTGCCTATCAAAGGCTAATGTCAAGTGAAGATGCATTTGAAATCCTTAAGCAGGTAAAATTCTATAGAGTTTTTAGCAATGTTTCACCCCCATAGTCGGTACCACTTAAATTTTGCTTACTCTGGTACAGGGTATTAAAGATTTCTTGTAGCATCCCTGTAGCCAAAGGTCCATTGGTTTTAGCATTTTGCTTTTCATCTTTACAATCTTTTATACTCTACCCATCTTCTATTTTTTGCTATCCTAAGAAAAATCCTTTGGGTGAGTCCTGTGCAAGTGTAGAAATGTCTCATTGTTCTTGATAACAATAAGAATAATATCATATAATAACAATAATACTTATAATAATAATAGTGATTTACATCAAAAGTATTAAGTAGGGAAATATCTGTAGGCATGTATTAAATTGTTTAAAGATAAGTCTTTGTAGCCCAAAAGATATTGCATAGATATTAACAGAAAATATAGACTTTTTGTGTTTATATGTAAACTGAAAAACACTGAAATATGTAAATACACAAAAAAGAAAAAGGCATTTTGATATAAATTATTCTTGACAGTAAATCAAAGTGATGGACAAGAAAGGTGTTGTTCAAAACAGTGTTCATATTAACCCTTTAACGCCGATTGGACATATTAAACTTAGATATAAATTGTCTGTTGGGTGCCGATTGGACGTATGGTACGTCGATATAAAAAAATTTTTTTAAAAATTTGTGGAAAAATAGTTATAGGCCTACTAGGTGAAAACTTTTGAATCACGCGCCTTGTGGGATACTGGGAGCTCACAGATCAAGACGTTGTTTTGTTTACAATCATTACCCAGGTGCGCAAGCGCGAATTTTTTTCTTCTCGCACTAAAAAGTATCAGCGACACATCTCTGAAATTATTTCGTCACTTTGACATAATTTTTGCACCATTTTATATTAGCCGTTACATGGAGTATTATATATGAAAATGTGCGCAATTTCATGTAGAACACAACAAAAAACAACTTTTATCAGTTTTGAAATATTTTCATATAAATAATGATAGGTGCCAAAATTTCAACCTTTGGTCAACTTTGACTCGACCGAAATGGTCGAAAAATGCAATTGTAAGCTAAAACTCTTATATTCTAGTAATATTCAATTATTTACCTTCATTTTGCAACACAAATTGGGAAGTCTCTAGCACAATATTTTGATTTATGGTGAAGTTATGGAAAAAGAACTTTCCTTATTGGGGGGGGGGGGGGTTCCGTCCCGAGGTAACTCGTTCAAGAAAAAAGGGATTTTGAACGTGAAGGAAAAAATCTATTTCTGGGCGAGTTGGCTCCGTGTCGCACAGCGGGGAAATATCCTTTAATCTATTATTTCTAGGGTAAATGTACTAACACATACCAGAGAATAAATAAAATAAAGAAAAAGGTCAGTACTGAACTCGCTCACCCTCCAGGAGGGTGTCGGTATGAACACTAGGCAGTGAGACCACTACCACGAGCCAAATGCCAATAGAAATCTCCCACTACAAAATCCCTCCAAGAGGGGAGCCGACCACAGTGTAGCAGCTCGCACTACTACTACTCCAATCCCATGCTGCCGACTGCTGCGCCTCTGGTGGCCATCCTGAAGTTAGCAGACAATCTTGGGCGAAGGGATGGGTAGGGTGGGATTTCGCTGGCGACACGAGCCAATCGCCCAGAAATAGATTTTTCCTTACGTCAAAATCCCTTTTCTGGGCTCAGCTCGTGTCGCTGCGCGAAATCGTACCAGAGAAATAGCACAAGATTGTAAACAAAAGTAATAAACCTGGAGAATAAAAATAAAATAAATCAGAATAGGTCTCAAATAAAAGATAAAATATATAAGAATAGACTATAATTGCTAAAAGATACATATACACAGGGGTATAAAAATAGAAATATGCTTAAATTACCCTTAAATCTAATCATGTTTGTAAACATAAGGTAATTACATATGTACAGGAAAATTATTTACATGTATCAATGTTATCTGTGTAACAGCATGTATCAAAAGTATAATAGCAATTAATAAAAACAATCAACAATAATAATATATAAAGGAATGTATATGACTTAATATACAAAACCCGTAATCATTATAATGATGTATCCCCTAGCATAAAAATAAGGGGAAACATCCATGAGATCAAGTGTATAATCATTTGTGAGTGTCCCTAACCAGACAATAAGGGGCACCCACTACACTATCACAAAAGCAGCTAAGACACAAGGTGAATGCAAATGAACCAGGTAGGAATAGACGAACTTTTGGGTGAGGCAGGTAGAAAGGAGGACTGAATCTTCTACTACAAACTAGCTAGAGTCAGGGGAAACTATGTTACCCGCTGCTACTGCTGGGAATTTCAGAGCTTCCAAGGACTTAAGGTAGTGACGTTTGAACACTGTCGGCGATTTCCATCCAGTATACTTTTTCAACTCATCGAAGTTCATATGGTTGGAAATAATTAATTGAAGGTGGCTACTGCCCTTGACATCATGTGCTTTCGGGAAAGAGTCAGGATTGGCTTGCTTAATAAAGTACAGGATTTGTTGCCTGATGCCTTTAATGGATAAAGTTCCACCTTTTTCCCTCCTAAAGAGGGGACCCGACGAAGATGAGGAGGTCCTAGACAGAAAGGCTCGTAAGGTTGTAACTGGGCAAAGAGATAACATCTTGTGGAAGGGGTAGTACTTCCAAGGTTTCCCACCTCATCAAAGGATCTTCATTCTTTGCTAAAAAGCTACGTTCCGGAGAAAGTAGGACTTCTCCTGTGGGAAGGAACTGAATATGATCCGGGTCTCTGGATAGAGCCGACAGTTTTCTGAAATTCTTGCTCCTGAAGCTAAGCTTAATAAGAATAGGGTTTTTCGTTAAGAGCATTATAAACGAGCATGTGTCATTATCGGTTTCGGAAGCCAGTTTTAGAACATCGTTTAAGAACCATGAACTGACGTAGGCCTTACAGAAGGCCTAAGCCTAGCACATGCCTTAGAATAGACGAGAAGTAGGAATCCGTCAAGTCTATGTTAAATCCAAATTGAAATATCTTTTTCAAAGCTGACTTGTTTGTCGTAATCGTGCTAGCTGCTAAACCTTTTTCAAATAAGGATCTGAAAAAGGATATAGCTGAATTAACTGTCATGATTTCTAATATCCGAATCTCTCAGGAAGGTTGCTAACTTTTTGACAGCAGCATCATACTGCCTCAAAGTCGAATCCCTTTTATCGGATTCCAAGAATAGAATATTCTGAGGTCAATATTCGCATCTCTTTTTTTGCCGCAAACTTCATGAAATCCATAAAGTTAGGGTTTTGAGAATCCCTGAGGAAGCGAACACAGTCCCTTCATTTGTACTGACTGGGAGAGCTTGGGACTGGGGATCTGAAGAGGACGAAGGCCCAGCTCCAAAATTAGAGGATACCAGTTGCTCTTCGGCCAGTCTGGGGGCTACTAGAGCCACTTGACCCTTGAAAGTCCTGAGTTTGTTCAATACTTTCATGAGGAGATTCACTGAGGGAAGACGTAAATCTTCTCCCAGTTGTTCCAGTCTAGAGCCAGGGCGTCCGTGGCATAGGCCAGAGGGTCCAGGTTGGGGCTACATAACACGGTAGTTTTGTGGTTCGCTTGTGATGCGAAGAGGTCCCCACCTTTAGCCCTGGGACTCTTTGAAAGGATCCATTGGAACGAACTGTGTCCAGTGACCATTCCGACTCTAGGGGTACTGATCGGGATAGGGCGTCTGCTATGACGTTTCTTACTCCAGCTATGTGAGTGGAGGAAAGATGCCAACTGAACTTGTCTGCCATGGGAAAGATGGACTATCATGACGTGATTTAGATGACGTGACTTGGAGCCTCCTCTGTTTATACAATGTACTACCACTGCGCTGTCCAGGACTAGCTTTATGTGGGAGTACTTGGGTGGGCGTAACCTTTTTAGAGTCAAGAACACTGCCATTGCCTCCAGTACGTTTATATGGAACTGACGGAACTGAGGTGACCAAGTCCCTTGAACCTTTTTGACCTGGGAATACCCTCCCCAGCCGCTTAAGGACGCGTCTGTGTGGATGGTGACCCCTGGTGGAGGGAACTGAAGGGGTACTGACATTGATAAATTCTTGACTCTCGCCCATGGCCGAAGTCGATTCTTTAGAATCAGAGGCACTGAGGATAGTTTGTCCCTGGAACCTGACGTTTGCTCGCGAGCGCCAGATTCTGGTTAGGTCTTTCAGTTTGGCTTTCATTAAGACGTTTGTCACTGATGCAAACTGGAGAGAACCCAGGATCCTTTCCTGGGCTCTCCTTGACGCTAGTTTGTGACTTAGAAATTGCTTGACTGACTTTGCTATTTCTTTCCTTTTGGTTGATGGAATCGACAGAGTGTGGGATGATAGATTCCATTGAATGCCCAGCCACTGAAAGTTTGACTCTGGAGTGAGTCTTGATTTGGTCCTGTTTATTTGAAGCCTAGATATTCCAGGAACTGAATCACTTTCAGAGTAGCTCTGTTTGCACTTCCTCGACTGATGGGGCCCAGATCAACCAATCGTCGAGATACGCTACTACCATGATCCCTTGCGATCTGAGTTGTTGCACTACCACTTCCGCTAGCTTCGTGAACACTCTGGGTGCCACGTTGAGTCCGAATGGAACTACCTTGAAGGAGAATGTCTGGTCTCCTATCTTGAAACCCAGATACGGCAAGTGTTCTTGCAATAGGGATATGATAGTAAGCGTCTGTAAGATCGTAGAGGTGGTGACGGCCCCCACGGGGAAGTAGGGTGGGTCCGCACCTGTGAGATCGTGAGCATCTTGAACTTGTCGCAGCGGATGGCTAAGTTTAAGCGGGCACAAGTCTAAGATTACCCTTCTTTTTTGTGAGCCTTTCTTTGGCACGCTGAACAAGCGACCTTGAAATTTTAATCTCTTGACTCTCGCTATAGCTCCTTTTTGAAGGAGATCGTCTGCGTACTCTGTCAATTCCTTGGAAGGAAGTTGACGGAAAGGTCTGGATGGAGGTGGGTTCGTCAACCAGCTCCAACCCAGACCTTTTGACACTATGCTCTGAGCCCATTGCTGAAGTTCCACCGGTGGCGAAAGTGAAACACGCCTCCCCCCTACCTGAAGTTCTTCATTGTTTCTGGTAACCGCCTCGGCCTCCTCTGAAGTGCTTTCCCCTGTTAAAGGGGCCTCCCGATCCTCTCCCACGAAAGGAAACGCTTACCTCTACCTCCCTTACTCCGAGCGGTCATACTTCTGAGAAGCTTGACTCTCGAAGGCTTGATTGTAAGCTGGAGAGATGGCGTAAGAGGTGGAGGGCTGAGGCTGAGGGGATATCACATAAATTGGCTGTGATTGACCTTTAGAAGTGGAGGGTTGGGCTGTCTGCACTAACGGTACTGTTGGAACTTGTTGAGGAAAGCGTAGTTGCTTCTTCTGGTAAGGTTGGAAACGCCTGGGTTTCTTTTGTCCCTTACCTTTAGGAGTCAGGTCTTGCCTCCTCTTAGCCGAAAGGCCCCAACGATCCTTAAGGCTCTGGTTTAACCTGGTACCGCCTCTGACTGGACCATCCTTAACCATAGCTTCTGGGAAGAGATCTGCTCCCCAGATGCTAGACGAGAGTAACCTATTCGGTTCATGCCGAATGGTTGCCTCTTGTAGGACATGCTTCCTACAATTCGTCCGAGCAGTGGCAAACTCAAACATATCTGACTGTACCGTTTGAGTCAGGCTTTGGTCATGAGCTTAAAAATCGGTTCTGATCCATAAGCCATGGTAGCTACCTCAGACTAGCCATAGAATTGATGGATCTGGCTAGACGCGATTTTGCATCAAACTCAGCCTGAATAAGGCTATCTGGGAGCCTGGGTAGCTTTTCACCAAACTGCTCCATAGCACAGTCCCGGTTTGAGTTTGCCAGCTGAGAATGTATTCGGCAAGTCTTCCCACAATTCTCCAACTGAGGGGAGCAACGGAGAAGTGGGATCCGCTTCCTTCAACTGCGGTATAGGTTCCCCCTTCTGGGCCGCTGGGATGGTCGACCTCGCGATCTTGGTTAGGAACGGGAGCGGGGTACTCTCATCCATTGTAAAATGGTAAAGGGACTCTTAAATGGTTGTATCTTGGTGTTAGAAACAATCCATGTCCTCTAAACACCTGAGCCATTCTCTCTGAGCCTGGTCTCGTGAGTAGAGGACTGTCTCCTTAGGTACCTTATCGTCCCGCACCATAGCCGACGGCGTAAGCCTTGCGTAGCCTATGAACGGAGGCTGGAGGTCTTCCGGGAAGAACTCGAAGTCCTCTATTCTTCGAGTCCCAAATTCCGGTATAGAGATGAGACCGTCTTGGAAGGGGGGCGTATGACGCTACTCTCCACGGATTGTTCATAGAGAACTGAGGTAGTGAGTCATACGGAGGAAGTTGGGATCCACTCGTGTTGGACAGTGGAGGAGAGGCTAGAGAGCTTCTCTCAGCCCGGCTATAATGGAGTCCTGGAAGTAATCCTGTCCGACAGACGAGAGATCATTTGCTCCATGCTACTCTTTAAGGACCCAACCAGGTCCCCCACCATGTTGCAACAGGCCAGCATTGGAGTCCAAAGCCGGAGCTGCTGCGGAGGTGGAGGGGAGGCTCTGAATCGGAACCAAAGGTAGCGGAACTGGTGATTCTGCCGGAGTGCGAGATCTCTCTCTGGAGGATTTACTCCTCGAGGACTTAGAGCCGGAGCTAGAAGCTTTAAAGACCTGGATGCTCCGGGATTCCCAGCCGGAGACTTACGGGAGGAGGATGAAGCCGAGTCGTCTTCCGACGACGACGACGTCTTAGTCAAAGTCATCACCTTAGACTTGACCTTAGGTCTAACCGAAGCACCAGGAGGAGAATATATTCGTCACCCGTAAAGCCTTGGAAGGATGGAGAGGTTGCAGGAGTAGAAGAAACAGTTACGCCCAAGGGTGACCCTTGGGTGTCCACCGTACCTACCTCGACCAACAGGTCGTCTATACCTACCATAGGTTCAACATTAATATCTAGGGTCGCGACATCCGTAGAGATATCCTGGTCCTGATCAGTTAATGAGGTGGCCAGCTGTTGTTGGATGAAGGCGATAGTCGGATCCGCTTCTATCGGGTCGACGTATCCTGTGCCTCCGGGGAAAGATTAGTAATGCCAACCGCTTCTCTAGGATGTAGGGCTGTCCCTTGGCGGCGTTTTTCCCAAAACCGCCGACCCAGGCCCGCAGGGTAGCCAGTGCGGTATCTCTTACCGCCGGAGCCTGGAAGAGAGGGCGTAGTTTAGATTTAAGAATCACTTAAAACTAAAACTTAAAGTATAACTTAAATTAATTGCCTTAAGTTAATATGATGAAAACTTAAGCGCTAAAAAAGAAGCGGAGCAGCTACTGGAGATGTAAAACTTACCCCTTCCAAAAGCTGGCTCACCATATCGTACATATGGTACACGTCTCATGGTACCAGACCTGGATGTCCCCGAGCGGAGTCGCGCATGGAGCATGGGACCGGCAAACTTCGTGTCCCACAAGGGTCCTGAAGTGTGGCGGAACATCCCGGATGCTCACAGTTTGGTGGCCTGTAAGTGGGGAGACACATGATATCTTAAAAAAAACATCACTTACAGTCCTAAAGGACGAAGAGCTCCGATGCATGCCGGAGCTCGGAAAAAATTTGTGCATAACCCCTCCCTGCATCGCCTGAATAGGCTATAATCCCGGAGAGATCCGGTAAGATTATGTAAGGGAGGGGGATGGTTTAAGGTTCTTAAGGATAAACTTAAAGATAACTTAAAACCTAACCACAGCAAACCGGACTAAGTCCAGTGCGTAGCGGAGTGTAGAAACTCAGCAAAACGGTAAGGTAGTAGGAGACCCACTGTATGCTCCGGTCCACCCTACTGGGTGGACTAACAACTTTCCGCTGGATACCAGGACTCCGATCAGGAGGAGCCCTAGTAAGATGGTAAAGAGCGAGAAGACATCAGGCCCAAGCTAGCCCGGAGCGACAAGGTAGCGCGGAGGGTGGGCAAGGCCAGTACCCCCCCACCTCCGTACCAACCGGCCGGACCGAGAAGCCGGCCGGAGAGGTCGAGACCAGTCTGGTCTGTCCCGACTCCCTAGCCCCTCCGCCTGAGGGGAGAGAGGGAGGCAGGCTCGGGTATGAGGAGCGGAGCATGGGCGACCGACCCCGCCCCGCCCCCAGACTCTATGGAAGAGCGGGAGGGGGGGGGAGAATGACTGGACAGGCGTCTGGCTGGCCCGTGATCACGAAGTGACCACGAGGCGGTAAGACCAAATACGACAACTAAGCCTAGGACAACCACTGATCAGGGAGATGCTATCGGGAAGCATACTGAACTGAAAAGCGGAGGCAAATAAGCCCACTGGGCCGAACCAACTGATCAGAGAGATGCTATAGGGAAGCAACCGAACTGATGAGCGGTAGTATAGGCTCAAAGAGCCAGACCTAGGCTAAGCCAGACGCCTAACTAACCCTAACAATAATATAAAATATACAGTTATATAAATAAATAATGAAAGAAAGAAAAACAACTATAGCAGGAGAAAAAATCCAGGAGTGTACGACTAACCCGAAGGCAAGTCTACCACTCAAAGCTAGTCAGAGGCCGATACTAAGAACCTGGACTAGGGTCTGGATAGAAGAAGCCTACGTAAGGTAAAATACATGCATGCATGACAAACCTGAGTAGACCGTACCCTAAGTAAAGCGGATAATCATAAAGAGCGAAGATAATAAGGGATGTTTCTAGGTATGGGAGACCAAGAACGAACCCATCACGAGGCAGAACCATGCTGCCATGCTTCTGACCCCGAGGTCGTATTTATACCTAAAAAACGGCAAATACTGTCTCAGGGCCGGAAAAAACCAACTAACCGTAAATACTGAGTACTTAACTTAGCTGCTGCGATAGCTGCACGCTCCATAATAGAAAATCCAATGAAAGGGCACAAAAAACACAGAGAGAAAAATATCACAACCGCTCGTGTGTGCTAACTTGAAAGGATGACCACCAGAGGCGCAGCAGTCGGCAGCATGGGATGGAGTAGTAGTAGTGCGAGCTGCTCACTCTGTGGGTCGGCTCCCCTCTTGGAGGGATTTTGTAGTGGGAGATTTCTATTGGCATTTGGCTCGTGGTAGTGGTCTCACTCGCCTAGTGTTCATACCGACACCCTCCTGGAGGGTGAGCGAGTCAGTTATACTGACCTTTTTCTTTATTTTATTTATTCTCTGGTATGTGTTAGTACATTTACCCTAGAAATAATAGATTAAAGGATATTTCGCGCAGCGACACGAGCTGAGCCCAGAAAATCATAAATTTTTTCGTCCGATCATAATGTTTGCACAATTTTAAATTAGCCGTTACATAAAGTTTTATATATGGAAATGTGCGCAATTTCATGTAGAATACAACTAAAAGCAACCCATGGTTGTAACTTTTATCAGTTTTGAAATATTTTCATATACTAAATAACGTTAAGTGCCAAAATGTCAATCTTTGGTCTACTTTGACCTGACTGAAATGGTCAAAAAATGCAATTGTAAGCTAAAACTCTTACATTCTGGTAATATTCAATCATTTATCTTTATTTTGCAACAAATTGGAAGTCTCTAGCACAATACAGTGGTCCCCCCGTATTCGCGTTCTCCAGGTTCGCGGACTCACTGATTCACGGATTTTTCTCTGGACCTTATCAACCCATTATTTGCGGTGAATTTGCCTATTCACGGGATTTTCAGATGATAAATAACCACTAATTAGTGTATTTTGATGTTATTTTCATGCCTAAATACATTTTTATGATATAAAAATGATTTACTAATTTTAAAATATTAATGTTGATCAATACTGTATTAATAAGTTTAATAAGATTAAATAATATCACATAATCACTAATAATTCTCTCTCTCTCTCTCACAGAGATGTATGCTTTTTGTATGATAAATGATTTACTAATTTTCAAATATTAATATTAATGTAAAGAGCAATCACTTCAATAAAGAAAATACTACAGTGAATTAGTAAGATTTTAGTTCTTTCGAACTCCAGGTCTCTCTCTCTCTCTCTCTCTCTCTCTCTCTCTCTCTCTCTCTCTCTCTCTCTCTCTCTCTCTCTCTCTCTCTCTTTCTTACTTAGATGAGAGATTTTTATGGTACACGTATGTATAATATGTTTATTAATATTTTCATATGATGATAATAATAATAATAATGATGATGATGATAATGATAATGATAATGATAATGATAATGATAATGATAATAATAATAATAAATAATAATAATAATAATAATAATAATAATAATAATAATAATAATAATAATTAATAATTAATAATAATAATAATAATAATAATAATAATAATAATAATAATAAAATAATAAATAATAATTAATAATAATAACAACAACAACAACTGTATTTACAAAAATCAAATGTGAAAGTATTTTACAAATACTATGATAATCTTTCCATTTCTCTCTCTCTCTCTCTCTCTCTCTCTCTCTCTCTCTCTCTCTCTCTCTTACAGAGATGTATGTTTTTTTGGATGATGATTTACTAATTTTCAAATATCAATATTAATGTAAATAGCAATAATATAAATTCATTAAAGAAAATACTAAAGTGAATTAGCAAGATTTAAGTTTTATAAATAAAAAGAATTAAGTAAGAATGAAAGAAAATGCATTTTATACTGAGATGAGGGAATTTCTATGGTACATGTGTATGTTTATTAATATTTTTGCATAATAATAATAGTAATATAATTAATTTCAAAATTCATATGTGATAGTATTTTAAAGAAGTACAATAATCTATCCATTTCACCCTTTTAAATAAGGATAACCCCCCCCCCCTCTCTCTCTCTCTCTCTCTCTCTCTCTCTCTCTCTCTCCGCTCTCTCTCTCTCTCTCTCTCTCTCTCTCTCTCTCTTGCCACATGAGATACTAGTGTGTCCTAGTGGTAACTCTTGCCCTCTGTTTGGGCTGGAAGTGTATGTATATCTCAAAGGACATTACTACATTTTATGGTAAAATAATAATATACAGTACTAGTTTACAAATAATATTAAGTTTAATGAGATTAAAACAGTAACAATAACATTCTCTCTCTCTCTCTCTCTCTCTCTCTCTCTCTTGTAGTGTAAATAAATGATTTACCTTATAACTGATTTTCAAATATTAATAAGATTAATTAAAAATAGCGATTCCCAGTCTTTTTATCCACTTGGAGGAAGGGGGGCGGGAAGTAAATGACAGTTTGATATACGAATTGGCGGAGGGGAGGAAGGAGTCGGAGTCTAGGAGTTATTCTCTCTCTCTCTCTCTCTCTCTCTCTCTCTCTCTCTCTCTCTCTCTCTCTCTCTCTCTCTCCATTATTATGCTCTCTGTCCCAGAAATAATTCATAATTTCACTCTTGACGGTCAGATATATGATGTTGCCATTCATTGATCTCTCTCTCTCTCTCTCTCTCTCTCTCTCTCTCTCCCCTCTTTCTCTCCTCTCCATCTCCTTCTCTCGTCTCTCTCTCTCTCTCTCTCTCTCTCCCTCTCTCTCTCCTCTCTCTCTCTCTCGGTTATTTGCTGTAGGTATATATTTTTAATGGTAACATGTTTAAGATGACTTTGAAATGATAATAATATAACCTCAAAGATTAATGCAGTAATAGGTTAGTAATTTTAGGTATACTATTTGAAGTAGGATGTTATTAAAGGTATACATTTGGTATCTGAACTTTCAAGATAGGCGTTATAAGCATTTTAGTGGTGGACTGTATTTAGCTTTATGGTGAATATATGAAAACAAAACCATTTTCCTTACGTCCGCGCGGTAACTCTTCCGAAAAAAACCTGAAATTTTTTTGTCCGATTGTCATAATGTTTGCACCATTTTAAATTAGCCGATACATAAAGTTTTATATATGAAAATGTGCGTAATTTTATGTAGAATACAACTAAAAAACAACCCATGATTGTAGCTTTTATCAGTTTTGAAATATTTTCATATAAATAACGATAAGTGCCAAAATTTCAACCTTCGGTCAACTTTGACTTGACCGAAATGGTCGAAAAACGCAATTGTAAGCTAAAACTATTACATTCTAGTAATATTCAATTATTTACCTTTATTTTGCAACAAATTGGAAGTCTCTAGCACAATATTAGATTTATGGTGAATTTATGAAATAAACTTTTTCCTTATGTCTGCGCGGTAACTCTTCCGGAAAAATCATAAATTTTTTCGTCCGATTGTCGTAATGTTTGCATCATTTTAAATTAGCCGTTACATAAAGTTTTATGTATGAAAATGTGCGCAATTTTATGTAGAATACAACTAAAAACAACCCATGGTTGTAGTTTTTATCAGTTTTGAAATATTTTCATATAAATTACGATAAATAGAAACAATTCGTCCTTCGGTCAACTTTAACTTGACCGAAATGGTCGAAAACTGCAATTGTAAGCTACAACACTTACAGTCTAGTAATATTCAATCAATTACCTTCATTTTGCAACAAACGGAAAGTCTCTAGCACAATATTTCGATTTATGGTGAATTTTTGAAAACGGCTTTTTTTTTACATCTGTGCGTTACGAATTCATGCATCATTCTGTGATAATATTTTCTCTGTGTTGCCTTGATCATTTTACAATGTGTTATATACCAAAATGATTGCAATTTAGTGTACAATACAACGAAAAAAATTAACTCATTAGCTTTAACCGTATTGCTCACAGCGCGATTTGTATATAATTATATAAACTTTTTTTTTTCCGCTGTCATAAATCCCAATTTTTATATATGATAATGATATTTTTTTTCATTTCTGATGGTTGCATACTAAACTTCAGGCAATGACAAAAAAATGAACTCAATCTTGAAAACTAAGCGTGCTGTGATTTTTTGAAAAAAAAAAAAAAAATTTCCGCTTCGGCGCTCACTCGCAAACGCCGCCGGCATACGGGAGACGATTTTTAAAATACCGCTTTGGCGTTTAAGGGTTAAGCAAAATGAGTTTGAGTGGCTTAAAAAAATAAGCTACAATTGATCTGGTTAAAGAACTGGTGTGAGGCAGTCAAGGTGATTGATGTTTGGTTTACTAACAACAATGCATCTGGGCTATAGTCTTTGCTGGGAAAGCTGGCTACAAGTGTAGATGTTTGTTGTTGTTTTTTGTTATAATTAGAGCAATCTAACAGACTATCCTGTTCAGCAAATAATTGAAAGAAATGTGACAATGGTATTGGTAATAACTTGACACTAAGGCTGGGAATGACAAGAGTGATCCAAACCAGATGACACATCAGAGAGGGTGGCAAACATGCAAGATCACAACCAAGTGATATTAACCAAATCAGAACAGATATAAGAGGTATGGTTATGATCGGCATGCTTGCAAATAGTCTTAAGGAAGGAATCTAGTAAGCCAGTAGTTATTGCTTACCTAGGGAATAAGATGTCAGACCAATCAGGTAATGGTAGTGAAACAACCAGCCACTCAGTACCTGTAAGGTGAAGATTATGATAAATCCTGGAATGGTCAGTTAATGAAATAATGAAAATAGCAGTGACTCAAGTTAAGCTGAGATTTAAACAACTGCACATTAGGCTGATGAGGGATAGTTTGAAGTCACAAAGTAGCCTCAAAGGTGTTGATTAAGCAGGTGAGTTAAGGCATGAATGAGCATAATGGTTAGATAACAGGACTGGAGGACAAATTTGCTTGATGTGATGGTTGGACATTCCTGGTTTGATAAAAAGAAATGCATAATCAACTAGTACTGTACAGTATACATATATATATCAAAATATATCAAAAAGGATCTGGTAAATGTCAGTTGAAAGTGCCAAACCATTGTGTATAATATAATCAGATATTGTCACTGATTTTTTCCATAAAGGAAACTGCAGCTAGTAATATAAATTCACTATTTCAGATGGACTGCAACAGTCTCCAGGATGCAGAATTAGAGACACTGCTGCAGTGCTCTTTAGTACAACTTACTCAGTTATGGGTAAGTTATATGGTAATGAAAATATGCAAGTTTGATATTGGATTAATAACAAAAAATATATTTGTTTTTCTCTTTCTAAGTATTCATTTGCATTGTTACACAACTTTTTGTTTTATTGCTACTTTTGAATTTTTGCAACATTAATTTCAGTGTGGGACCTGGAGGCCAGTGCTCCTAATTTTACAGAATAATTAACCACCCTTATGAATAGAAGCAGTTGATAAAAGAAATGGAGCAAGTTATAATTTTGTTTCCATGTGAAAATGAGTGGCCATTCATAAAGAAGCTTGAAATTTTGTGGTGAGGCTTGCTACCACAACCTCAAGCCTTATGTTTTCAGGTATAATTTAGGGGACACTTTCAGGGTTACAAAAAATTTGAGTCGCTGTATAGTGACATTTTACATAATGCCACTGTCATCCTCACAGCCTGGGATGTCGGAATTATTTGATGTTAAAGCAGTGTTAATGTCCTGCTTAGTTTTTCTTAAAATTTGTATTTTTAGGTGGGTCATCAGATAACAACCCTTGACTACCTCCTGTGTCTCAACTTTTTTGCTGGACGAAGATTTAATTCACCTCATTACCATCCAATCATCCCATGGGTTATGGATTTCACGGGAAGGAACTCTGGATGGCGGGATTTAACAAAAACAAAGTTTCGCCTTAATAAAGGAGACCAACAGCTTGACCATACCTATCAAATGGCTGGTAGTCAAGGACAGAATAAACACACAGTAAGCTGCTCTAGATTTTTGTTAAAGTTACCCTTAATTTCATACAAATATGTATTTGGTATGTTTTCACTGTTGAATATGAACTTTTTAATGTTAGTGATATAGATGATTCAGGTTAACATTTGTGTTGTTTAACAGGCATTTCTAAGGACTGCTTAAAAATACTGAAAAGGTAGAGGTGGTCTGATGTGATGGGGTGTGTTAGATGGCATAAGAGGTTTGCACCTTGAGCAATGCTGCTAAGTGGAATCATAGTAGTATTAGTATACATAGTATTATTATTTTTAAAAATTATAAACTACCTTAATTAAGTTCTACACAACTTTCCATCCTAAGAGCTATTAGTTGAAGTAGGTTAGTTGGGAAACAATTGAAGAGCTATAGTAAGGTGTTCTTGTTCATGGATGTTCTATTGGTTTAAGTTCTTCTATCTGACAGATTTGCTAATCTTGGAGCTCATGATAGCTTGTTTAGGAGTATATATATATACCTTATAAACAGTTTTAGTTTGAGGAAAGTGTACTTGAAAAGGTACTGTTTCTATAACAAAAGAAATGCCTTTTTTCAGACAAACGTATCTCAAAATATTTAGCAGAACTTCTGTAATTATGTAGAAGCAGCTTAATTGATAACTATTAACTCAAAAAGATAGGAAAGGACAGATTGTTATCCTTCAGTCTTGAGACAGACATATTCTGTTGCCTTAAAAATAAGAAGCCTGCTATGTTGTGAATAGAAACTTTCACTAGATTAAGTTCTTTCTAACATGCTAGTTACAGAAGAGGTTTCATACTGCGTGGTTTTGAAAGAGTAGTATATAATAAAAAGAGATATTAAGCCATGTGTAGTTTAGCTCTTAAAAGTCAGCTGTATGAGATGTAGAAAAGCACAAAACTTTTATTGCCATTTTGTCATGAAATTCAAAGGATTCCACTTGAAATAAGGGTCTAGAAATTCAGGCACTTTTGTAACTGTTGGACACTTAGGTTTTGTACTTATCAACCTCTAATTATTATCAAATTACACTTTTGACTGTGCCATGATTGCTTCTTCACTTTTCATTTGTTCATATACGGAACAAACCTAGAATTAAAATTACACTTGTGAGATCCAGGGACTATTGGCATCTATACTAGGTCACGGGGCATGTATACCCAGAATGCCCACGGCTACCTGTGACCCACCAGTTATTTTCCTACTGCCTTTAAGATAAGACGTGTTACTGTCTTATCTGATTTAAAGCCGGTTTTTCAGTTTGCCCGTTTTTTATCCATTTCATTTTTCATTATTCATTTCTTATTACCTTTTCTTTCTCCGAGTGTGCTCAGTGTGAGTGATGAGTGTATAAGTGGTATGATGGAGAATTTTGCCTCAACATCAGGATCGTCTGCCGTTTCGAAAAGGAGACAAAGGAAATGCCCAGGAGTCAGTGGCTTTCCATGTTCTAGATTTCTAACTTCGGTGTCGATGGATCCTCATGCAACGTGTAGTAGGTGCAGGGAAAACGTATGTACGATTACTAATCCATGTTCTGTTTGTCGCGGTTGGTCGGTGGAACAGTGGAAGAAGTTCTATGAGAAAAGCCAATACAAAAGGAAGGTGGTGACGCCATCTTTGGATGACCAACCCTTACCGGCTTCTTTTGTATCAGCAATAAACCAGGCTGCTCCATATGTTTCTCCACCTGCTTTTGATTTGTCCCATACCCCTTTGGTTTCTCCCAGCGGTTCAGTGTCGGAAACGTCAGGAGGGGCCTTGGGTAATTTTATGAATAATATGCACTCTCCTTTGTTCCCAGCAAGTAGAGGGGGAGCACCACCATCTTTGTTCCAGGCTCCTGCTCCCGAAGCGCATAGGTTGGATGGTATGTGGTCAGCGCTAGGCCTACCAGGCGTACCAACCTTGGATGGTTTGCTTGCGCATTATATGGCGTCACGGTTCCAGCAGGGTCTTGGCAGCGCTGAATGTTCCTCATCCCCCTGGCTTGCAATTTATGGGAATTAATGCCACGGCTACGCCATCAAACTCTATGTTTACAGCGATGCAGAACATGGGAAGTAGTTTGGCAGCAAACGTGCGGTTGCCAGCAGAAACCTCACAGTCTCTCCCTACGAGAGGGATGACGTCACAACATATGTCACACACCGATATGGCAGGCGTGATGACGTCACAGACTGCTTCTCGGCCTTTTTCGCTGCATCCAGACTAATACACCTTCTGACTCGACAATGCAAACTTTAATGCAGAAATTACAGGATATAGAGAAGAGAATGAATAAGAGAGACAAAAAGAAAAAGTGTGATTCACCTTCTTTGACGTCTTCCTCTAGTTCGGCGTCATCGCTAAGTCTGACAACGTCATGGCGAGCGCCAGTCAAGCGTTGGAGGAGGATTCGGGAGTTCGCGACTGATCCTCGGGCTAAGAGGAGAAGAATCAATTCTTCTTCATTTTCAGACCAAGACTGTCGTATCTAAGTCAGCAGGAAGGTCGGGAAGTCAGTGGCTAGTAAGCACAAGGCTAGCAGATGAAGCCGTAAGCAAAAATCCGAACAAGCGAGAGAGGCGACGGCCGACGGACTAGCGGCCGATGCGGAGTTGCCATTTCGGATCGCAAAAACTACGATACCGCTGGTAAAACCAACGTTGGCAGCGATAGGTACAGCAGAGGATAGAATGCAGGTCCCAGTTTTGCCTGTAAGACCATTCAAAATATGTACGAAGGACGATAAGGCTCCTATTAAAAGTACGAAGAATAGGGAGTTGGCAACCTCGGCGGATACGTTCGTGGAAGGCAGTGTCCGTCTGGATGAAAGGTCGAGGCCGAGTTCTCTGACGCTCGTAAACGATACCAATACTAATAGAGACGAAGTTATATCAGTTTCAAGGGAGCCTTCATCTTGGAGATCTAGACGAGATTCTCGCTCTAGATCCGTGAGCAGAGAAAGAGTGAGGCGTTCTCGTTCCCCTGCTGACAAGTATTCGGGATCGAGCCAATGGCGGCCAGCAAAGATCAAAGAGACCACGGCCGTAGGGGCAGGCGGCCGTGGAATTCCGGGCCGTCTGTCAGAAGATAGGGGCGAGACAACTTCCCTTGTGATGGAGAATGGTACATTAGAGCCAGAGGAAGGAGAAAACCAAGAGTTTCTGGCCTCGTATGCAGAGGTGATTGATTTGATTCGTCAATTCAGTAACCTTTCGGAGAAGACAGAAACACCGGCCAGTATGCTTCCGCCTGGAATTGACATGGCATTTGGATTAAAAAGGGATACCAAGGTGTTGTATGAATTGCCTTGTTCGAGTCATGCGGATTCTGTCTTGCAACACGTAAACGCAAAGATTGCAGGAAGGGATAATTCCTTAAGATCTAATAGATCATTTAAATTTATTCCCCCTCCAATGATGAAGCAAAGGAAATATACGACACCGAAGGTCCCTTTGCTGTCTAGACAAGTGAACCCTAATGTTGTAAGATTAAGGCCTGGATTAACCTTGGATCAGGTTAAAATGGAGTGCCCTTCGATGACATACCAAGAGGCTGCTACGTTAGAAGCAACAGCTTCTTCTGTCTTTCAGGCTGCTTCTTGGTTAGATCTTTGGTCAACAGCAGTGGCGAAGATTGCATCCTCGGAAGTGACAGAAAAGTAGTGGATGAATCATTATTCATTAGATTACTACAGGGTCAGTTTCCCAAGGCGATTGCGTACCTGACAAACGTAAGTGCCAATGTTTGGGCAAATATCCTGTTAATGAGGAGAGATGCAGCGTTGGCTAGACTAAGCCGCACTGTGGATTTGGATTCCCTGTTAGCAATGAGGAATGGGGATATCTTAGAGTCGCAACTGCTGTTGCCAGAGGTCATACTGGAAGAGGCGATAGATAGAAGAAGGATGGACACTAACGATAGGTTGGTGCAGCAGGCAGTTAGGAAAACGTCTCGGAAATGTCTCGGAAGAAGACAGTGAGACATAACATCCCTAATAGAGCCACAAGACCCTCTTCCCCAAAGAGGCTAACTCATCGGCCCTTTCACAATAGAAACAACAGAGGGAGGGGCAGTAGGGGAAGAGGGAGAGGCTCAAGAAGATAGGATGGGCGCCTCTCATCACTCTGCCACACCAGTGGGGGGTTGCCTGGCAAATCACTGGAAGGTGTGGCAGGAACTAGGGGCAGAGCAGTGGGTGGTGGATGTTCTCAGGATCGGGTATTTGATCCTGTTCGAGGTAACCCCGCCCCTGACAGATCAGCCATTACCCCACGTCGCTTATGCCCACGAATCTCAGAAGGCCATTATTTTGCAGGACGAAGTGAAGAAGATGATGGAAAAAGGAGCTGTGGAACAAGTATGCAGTCCGTCGAAAGGCTTCTACAGCAGGATTTTCCTGGTACCCAAAGCCAACGGGGAGTAGAGGACAGTAATAGACCTGTCAACTCTGAATCTGTTTATAAGGAAAACCAGTTTCAAGATGGAAACTCCAAAAACGGTTCTACGAGCAGTCAGGATCGGGGACTTTATGCTGACAGTCGATCTAAAGGATGCATACTTTCAGATACCAGTCCATCAGTCTTCAAGGAAATTTCTCCGCTTTAGTCTTGCAGGGAAAGCTTTCGAATTCAAGGTCCTGTGCTTCGGATTGACAACGTCTCCTCAAGTTTTTGCAAGAGTGTTCACTCTCGTGTTGATGTGGGCGCATGCTCAGGGGATCAGGCTAATAAGGTATCTGGACGATTGGCTGGTGATAGCAAAGTCCAGGGAGAAATTACTCAGGGACAGGGCGACCCTCCTGCAGCTTTGTCACAGCCTAGGTATTGTGATAAATCAGGAGAAGTCGCAATTGGATCCAAGTCAACGTTTGGAGTATCTGGGAATGGTTATAGACACAACAGAAGCCAAAGTATTCCCGACAGACCAAAGAATAGAGAAATGCAAACAAGTGGTGAATGCCTTTCTGGGAAAACAAACACAGCCAGCAAGACAGTGGCAGGTGGTGCTGGGAATCCTAACCTCCCTGGAGAAGCTAGTACCACAAGGAAGGCTACACCTTCGGTCCCTACAATGGAGGATGAAGGAGTTTTGGTCACCAATAGTAGATCACCCATACGAGCAAATTCCCTTGTCGGCAGAAGTGAGGAAAGACTTGCTGTGGTGGGTGAACAACGACAATCTGACAGTGGGTGTCCCCCTTCAACAATCCTCTCCAGACCTCTTGCTGTTCTCAGATGCATCACTAGAAGGCTGGGGAGCCCATATGGAGGAGTTGATGGTGTTAGCAAAATAGAGTTGCAAGGACAGAGAACTCCATATAAACGTGCTGGAGTTAAAAGCAGCATTTCTAGCTCTACAGGAATTCAGGGAGAGAGTAAAGGGACACTCAGTGGTATTGATGTCAGACAACACCACAGTAGTAGCTTATATAAACAAACAAGGAGGCCTAGTTTCTCGGCAGTTACATGTGATGACAGTTCAACTTCATCAGTGGGCTGTAGAGAACCTGGTAGACATCAGGGCCAGGTATATTCCAGGAAAAAGAAACATAGTGGCCGACAAGTTGATCCGCAGGGATCAGATTCTGGGAACGGAGTGGTCCCTGCACCAACAGGTAGTGGACAGGATTCTCATGTTGTGGGAAAGACCGATCATAGACCTATTCGCAACCAGGTACAACAAAAAGTTGGAAGTGTATTGTTCGGTAGTCCCAGACGCAGAAGATGCGCTACAACACCCTGGGACAATCTGGACGTGTACGCATTTCCTCCATTTTGTCTAATCCGTCAGGTTCTGAACAGGGTAATGCGGTCTCAGAACCTCAAGATGACCCTGGTAGCTCCGTTATGGCCGAAGGCAGAGTGGTTTCCAGACCTACTGGAACTCCTAATAGATGTGCCGAGAGAGTTACCCCCATGGAGCAACCTACTGTGTCAGCCGCACATGGAGAGGTACCACCAGTCGGTGAAGTCCCTATCGCTTCACGGGTGGAGACTGTCAAGTATCTCCTCCGAGCGAGAGGGGAGGGGGTTTTTTTTTTTTGCAGAAAGCAGCAACTCAGATGGCAGGAAATATCAGAAAATCATCTGCGACAGTATACCAAGGAAAGTGGTCAGCATACTGTGATTGGTGTCGTTGAGGGAACTTGTCTCCACTCGATACCACTATTCAGCAGTTAACAGACTTTCTGATATATCTCAGAACAGAAAAGCATATGTCTGTATCTGCAGTGAAGGGGTACAGGGTGGCTCTAGCCTCAGTCTTACGAATGAAAGGAGTGGACATTTCATCTTCATGGGAGTTGGCCATGCTGATGAGGAGCTTTGAACAGTCATGTCCACCAAAGGAGCTAAAAGCCCCAGATTGGGATCTGACCATGGTACTGAGTAGTCTGACAAAACCCCCCTACGAACCACTAAGGCAGTCCACGGATAGGAGCCTGACCCTGAAGACAGTCTTCTTATTGGCTCTGGCTTCAACTAAAAGGGTGGGGGAGCTACATGGCCTGTCATATCTCATAAAGCACTCGAGAGGTTGGAGGTCAATGGTATTTGAGTTTGTCCCAGAATTCGTGGCCAAGACCCAAAACCCAACAATAGTAGACGGCAGATTCGACTCCTTTACCATACCTTCCTTGGCAGACTTTGTAGACAATGACAAAGATGAGATGCTTCTGTGCCCCGTCAGGGCACTAAGGGAGTACTTAAGAAGAACAAGGCACCTCAGGCCAGGGTGCCGGAGGTTGTTTGTAAGTACAGGACGGAACAAGAAGGAAGTGTCCAGGAATACAATATCGTTTTGGCTAAGGGAGACGATCAGAGATGCTTATATGGCAGAAGACAGAGGGTCAGATAGCTAGGTGGGAGCGAGAGCTCATGACATCAGGGGCTTGAGTGCTTCTCTGGCATTTAAGAAGAACATGTCTGTGGATAGAATTCTGAAAGCTGGTGTGTGGAAACGCCAAACAACTTTCACCTCTTTTTATTTGAAAGATGTTGCCCATAGATCCTTGGACACTTTTTCCTTGGGTCCAGTGGTGGCGGCCCAACAAGTGATATACAGGCGGTCCCCGGGTTACGACGGGGGTTCCGTTCTTAAGACGCGTCGTAACCCAAAAATCGTCGTAAGCCGGAACGACGTTCTTGAAAACATGTCCACAGGGAAAATTTCGCTACTAATTTGCAATTTTTCTTAGGGCCGTATCTCTAAAATTATCACTAATTTACTTTTTTTCATGTGCAACACTGTGTATTCACAAATTACTGTATATTTTTATTAAAATACAAGAGAGAGAGAGAGAGAGAGAGAGAGAGAGAGCGAGAGAGAGGAGAGAGAGAGGAGGAAGAGAGAGAAGAGGAGAGAGAGAGAAACTCCTTAGGTTTCAATAGATTGAAATGAATGTCTGTAGGCAACTTTTTCCCCCTCCCATAAATACATATATTTCTCCAGAGAAGAGAGAGAGGACTGTGCAATTATGTTTGTCTGTCTATCAATTTTTTTGCTGAGAGCGAGAGAGATAAAAGGAAGAAATAGAAACACCAAATGTATGACAAGTATCTTGTGGGGAGAGAGAGAGAGAGAGAGAGAGAGAGAGAGAGAGAGAGAGAGAGAGAGAGAGAGAGAGAGAGAGAGAGTTGTCCTTACAGTATTTAAAAGAGAGAAATGGAATGATTATTGTATTTAAAATACTCAGATATGAATTTTGTACTTCTAGTATTATTATTGGAAAATATTAATGATAAACTTATTACATACATGTCCATGAAAATGATCTCATCTCAGTAAGAGAGAGAGAGAGAGAGAGAGAGAGAGAGAGAGAGAGAGAGAGATTACATACACCATTAAATTCGTTGACCATTGTATGGCATGTTAAGCTCGAGTGTCACTCGAGTTGAGGTGGGGAAATTGATACAGAAAAAGACAAAGGGAAGAATTTTCTTTTGAAATTAGTTATCGTATTATTACTACTTCTATTATTATTATTATTATTATTATTATTATTTGAAAATATAATAAACACGTGCATCTACCATAAAAATTCTCTCATCTCAGTAAGAAAGAGGAATTATCCTTACAAGTGAAATGGAAAGGTCATTTTCATCTCTTTAAAATACGACCATTATGAATTTTGTAATTAAAGTTTTATTATTATTTTATTATTATTATTATTATTATTATTATTATTATTATTATTATTATTATTATTAAATAACTGAAATTATCAATAAACATTTTACATACTAGTACCATAAAAATTCTTTCATCTCTGTAAAAGAGAGAGAGAGAGGAGAGAGAGAGAGAGAGAGAGAGAGAGAGATAGTTAGTGTTTATCTCTCTCTGTTTATAACGCTTCCAGCGAAAGAGAGGGAGGGAGTTACCACTATGTATGACATATTATCTTGTGTGGCAAAAGAGAGAGAGAGAGAGAGAGAGAGAGAGAGAGAGAGAGAGAGAGAGAGAGAGAGAGGGGGGAAATGTCAGGACCACGTGATTGCAACACTGCAGCTCTCCCCCAGCTATTCCCCCTCCTGGCTGTCACAGAACTTGATATATAGCTGACAGTTTTAGTACCTGGATCTCAAAAAAGGTTACTGGAAGTTACTTCAAGAAGACTGGGATTTCCTTCATTCTTCCATAATTTTTTAAATATAAGCTAAAATCTTACTAATTCACTATGGTATTTTCTTTAATGAATTGATATTATTGCTGTATAAATTAATATTAATATTTGAAAATAGTAAATTATTTATTTATCATACTAAAAAACATACATCTTTGTAGTAGAGAGAGAGAGAGAGAGAGAGAGAGAGAGAGAGAGAGAGAGAGAGAGAGGAGAGAGAGAGAGAGAGAGAGAATTAGTGATTATTTTCGTTGGAAAATACAAAGAGAGAAAGAGAGAGAGAGAGAAACTGTGATAAACTATAAAGGATTCTTATCTTATCATAGTATGTGTTTTTTAAAAGCATCGTAACTTTGGAACAAGCGTCGTAACCCAGGGCGGATTTTTCAAAGAATATTTAAGAAAAAGCGTCGTAACCTCGGAACGTCGTAAGCCGGACCCGTCGTAACCCGGGGACCGCCTATAGCTCATCCAGTACCCCTGGCGGGTCAGTTTGCGTCTAGTCTAAGATGAAGGTATGAAAGTAGAATGAATGGGATGACTGGTCTTTTTTCTTTACTACTTTCTTCCTACTCCTTTAACTACGGGCAATACGAAGGAGAGTACCGTCATGTGCTGGAACGGACTAGATGCAGGTGAGGTGGTCAGCCATACTGTGAAGCTATCTTAGGTTATGATATACTTTTCAGTAGCAACACACCCCTCTAGATAATAGGGAAGAGAGGGGTGAAGGTGGATCCAGTTGCAAGGGACAAGAGTAAACCATGGAATGGTATCAACACCCAGTGAGGGAAACCAATAGATTCGCTTATATCTTTGGTTCTAGGTTCATTGTCCATTCTCTTAGAATATCCCTATATATTCGGAAATGGATAAGGTGGCAAACTCCCAGTCAGTTGTAGAGACTTACCTCCCTCCAATAAGTAAGTCTATCCTAATGGTAAGACCGTATATGAACAAATACCAAATTTGTAACTAATTTGTATTTTTCATAACTAACAAACCTGAGGTTTTAACAGGTAAAGGCCCACATCGAACCACCCCTCTAGCAGTCTAAACTGGGTTAGAAATATAACTGGTGGGTCACAGGTAGCCGTGGGCATTCTGGGTATACATGCCCCGTGACCTGGTATAGATGCCAATAGTCCTTGGATCTCACAAGTGTAATTTTAATTCTACCGGTTTCCAGCTTGGCGCTAGTAAATCCTAATGTTAAGACCTCAGGTTTGTTAGTTATGAAAAATACAAATTAATTACAAATTTGGTATATCTGTAACAATTGACAGGAATCTGAGCCTGAGAAAGTAAGATTTAAGTTTCCTTAATGTTCTCAGCTCTATAAGATAGCTGTGAAAAATAACACTCGGTAGAACTACCTCTTCCCTTGTACACTTTTTCACCAGGTTGGTTTTCTATCAGTATGTATAGCTGTCTTCATGCTTGTGCAGTGAAAGAATGCAAAAAATTGATACATGTGGTGGCAAAAATTAGGATTAGTAAGATGGATGTAAAGTTTAACCCTTTGCAAATCTTGTAGAATAGGCAAACCTTGTAGAATATTCTATCTGATTTTCATCAGCAGTTTTGGTTGCTTGAAATGGGACTTTATGATATGTGTGAGAAATACTAGTGAAAATTAGAGTTCACAAGTATAGACTGAGTTACATGCATTGGGTACTTACGGATATGTTTATAATTAAATGATAGTACCTTCCAGAGCCCACTTGTTAGTGGACTTCCTCTTGAGTATGTATAAGTGAAAGGTAGAGGAGGAGTTGCCTTTATATGAACTTGTACAAAATGTGATTGTAGTCATTTTTACTGTTTTTAAATACAAATATCTTTCTTTTCTTGGAAACTCTCCCATAGGAGTATCATATACCCTCAGTGTACCTTCCACAGTGCACTGATAATGAAATTGAGGTTAGTTACAGCAGTCCTTAAGCTCCAGCTGCAATGCTTTCTTTCTATTATTTTGTATGTATTTCTCGTTGTCACTTCCTTTTTGGTTGTCCAGTATCCTTTAGCTTTTACTTGTTCTAGTTTTAGGCTCACTTGTAAGTAGAAATATTTTGAATAACCCTAACAGAATTTAGAAATGTGAGTAGTAGTGGTCTTGTTCAATCACTGGTCTTCTCTCATCAAATTTTTCATATCCCTTTTGGTGTGCCTCAACTAGATAGGCATGAGTCAGAGGTGTGTGTATGTGAAACAAAATAGATTTCAAAGTTGTATGATTACCTGTTTTTCACTATAAATTTTTAAGGATGGAATGTTAATTTCTCTTACTAGGTTGCCCATCATGTGACAGAGATTTTCAGTGAAATCACATATTATGTGTACAAGGCTCGTGTAACACCCAAAGAACTTTTAACAAGATATGTACGACAGCAGTGGGTACCAGAACATTACCCTGCTACTATTAGTCGTTTGTATCTTTGGACACCTGATGAATGCATTCCCGAATTTTTTGCTGATTCTACTATTTTTAAGGTATGTATGTGTATTCTCATTGCTATTTGATAACAATTTAATGCTGAATGACTTGTTATATAAATTTCCTGTATAGTATTTGCAGACAAATTAAAGTGAACTAACTTTGTATGTAGTAGGATTTTGAGAACTTGGGTAATTAAATTTTTTTATAGAATGGCGATACTTTTTCCAAATGTCTGTACAGGCAGTCCCCGGTTATGGGTGGGGGGGGTTCCATTCTTGGCATGGTGCTGATAAGCGAAAACCCCATTAACTGAAACCCCCTCGATTTATGGTACTTATGGCGCTGATAACCGGTTAATGGCGCCTCCTTTAGGCATGTTATGGCACCATAACTCTATTAATGACGACGATAATTGGAACTCGATGCGTTGTGGCACCATAAATCGCAGATTTTATGGCACTAGACAAGCACCATAAAACCAAATCATCATTAACCAAGTCCGCCAATAACTGGGGACTGCTTGTATTATTAGTAGGCAGTCCCCGGGTTATGAGGGGTTTGGCTTACGACGTTCCGAGGTTAAGGCGCTTTTCAATTATATTCATTAGAAATTATTTCCAGGTTTACGACGCCTCCAATGCTGATCTGGCAGAAGAAATATGACACCAAAAATGCAAAATAATCAATATTTGAAGGCTTTTTTGATGAAAAATGCTATAAGAATGCAGTTTACATAGTTTGGAATGCTTCCAAAGCATTAAAACTAAGGTTTTCTTAGGATTTTTGATGATGTTTCAGCTTACAACAATTTTCGGCTTACAATGCGTCTCAAGAATGGAACCTCCGTCGTAACCCGGGGACTGCCTGTACCTATTACTTTCCTGTTTTTTTTTATTTTTTTATTTCAAGTCTCTGTCTTTGGTACTGAGATATAGAGCATTCATTACATTAGTAATATTATAAGAAAGAAATATAGTTTATGAAAGGATATTGCCTTTATTAAAACACATATGAAATAACACACAACACAGTAGAGGAACTCAGAGTGCAGATTTCCTTCCACCAGTCATGTGACTTAAATGCCTTTTACTATTTTAAGACCCTCAACATCAGTAAACCAGTCAGTGTATAGACCACACCAAGGAAGCTTCCCTAGCTGAGGAAAGGTTATTTGAACAGTATTTTCTTTCCTGTTTTAAAGGAATTGCTCTTCACTGGCAGTCAGTGTAGAGTCATCCTCATAGTTTTGATTTCATTGGCATTCTTACTATTTTTAGATAAATGCATATATGTACTCTTTTACAGTGAAATATATTACTTTACTTTTAATGAAATAAAAGTGAATAAGAAAGCTGTACATTCTGGCTAGAAGCCCCTTAGGTGAAGAACCAAGTTTATCTAAATTTTCCCTGACTGGAATAAGAGGATGTAATGATTGCATACCATAGCGATATTCTTTATTATTTAACATAAGGATGGAAAGAGTAATTTGAGAATCATGTATTTATATGTGATCTTATTGAAATTAAACACATATGATAATAGATTTAAGAACTAATGGATTCATATATGGATCATTCAGAGGTTTCATCCTTGGTAGAAAGTAATCCCAATGAAGGAATACCCTGATTTAATTGAGATGCATAATGGTTAGGTATACATAATACTGAGGGTTTGTATGTTAGTAAAAATACTAATTACTTAAAATATTTGTCATATTTCAAATGAAATTACCCTGAGCATTGGTTTTATCATGTTTGCATGTACGTATGTATTTCTCTAAATCACTGGCAGTCAGTGTTCATTACTTGCTGTGCATATGCAGCTACAAATTATTAGCATTGACACATTAAGTATTGCTACAACTTCAGTTATTACCAGTCCGAAGGATAGTTATTACCAATCCAAATCCTTGTTCCTGTGAATTATATCTCACATTTCACATTGCTTATTTTTTCTCATTACAGTAGGGCCTTGATAATCGCGGGGGATAGGGCCCAGAACCCCCCGTGATAAGTAAATACCCGTGTTATCCTGGTACCCCCCCTAAAAATTGCTTTAAACTCCCTACTTTAATAATTAACCCACCCAAGACCACTATTTCAATGTTTATAACTGCCTACTTTAGTTCAAGCACCAAATATGTCTTCAACTATCACCTTAAACTAAATTCAAGACAGTTTCAAAGTTATTCTTTCCTATCTTCAATTTCCCCTTCATCAGATCAGCAAACAAAAGTATATTACCTAACAATTCCTTTCTATTTTCATGATTTGGCTGCTGCACCAAACTAAAAGTACATAGTATATCTATTTTGTGAATGAACATATGATAAAAAACATGATTTAGTGTAAAGATTACAGCACCCAACTATAATATTAATGTATAAACAGCAAAGTACAGCAATAAAAATCTATTTTTGTCTTTTGTTTATGTTTAGAATCAGCTGATGGACGTTTATTACCAAAAGAATTATTTTGGAAAACAATTTAGTTGCTAAAAGAAACTAATTTATTAAGGGAATTATTATTATTTTTAACTTTGTACATAATAGTTTATGATATTATGATACAGTAATTCGTATTTCATTGAGAGAGAGAGAGAGAGAGGAGAGAGAGAGAGAGAGAGAGAGAGAAGGAGGAGAGAGGAAGGACGAGAGAGAGAGAGAGAGAGAGAGAGAGAGAGAGAGAGAGAGAGAGAGAGAGCAGCTTGGGATGAGAGTAGCTGTTGAATAGCTTGAGAGAGCAGCTTAGGACGAGAGCTTAGCTCGAAAATAACATAATGAAATTTGTATTTTAAATATTTTTATGGTGATAAGAAATAAAACATGGATAAGTGATAAGATATTCTCTTGTATACTGTTATAATGTGAGAATCATTGAGTCAACTATAAAAGTTGCATTGAAGCACAGTTTCGTAAATCACAGAAAGAAAAAAAATATTGCAACACATGTACCTACAAATGTTGGGGATCATTTTGTTCTATTATTACGATAATAATAGACCAGTATTATAGTTTTTTTCTGTAAGAGAGAGAGAGAGAGAGAGAGAGAGAGTATAGAGAGAGAAGCAGAGAGAGAGAGAGAAGATTTTAGAGAGACGAGAGAATTTTGCTATTTACAATCATAGTATTTGTAAATGAGTGTATCCTAAAAATGCATTTAGTCATGAAAAGAAGAAGAAAACAGTAATTAGTGAATCTTGCTCTATGATAAAATTCGCGATTTCGTTAATTTTCCGGGATATACATAGTATTTGGGCTCCACAAAAAAAGGAAGTAAAGTGATTTATGACAGAATTTAGAGGATACTTACATAAAAATACATCGGTAGTTTGTAGAACGGTGTAACCACTATCACATTGTGTAAAAATAGTATGTACGGTGGTCATACATATTTTTTTCGTGAATGAATATACATTTATGATAAAAAAATAGTTACTGTACTGCTTAGAGTACCATACTGTAATAATAACGTAATCACATCAAAATAAAGTAATCATTGCATGCTGTAAACATGTAAAGTGTATTTTTGTCTTTTGAAAAATGCATTCCCCAAGGAATTATTCCTTGAAGAGGCTTTTTAGTATGAAGATATGCCAATAATATATAAGATATGCATTTTATTATGAATATATGACAATAATATATAAGGTAAAAATGGTTTTATTTACGTTACGCTTCGTCGCCGATCGCAAACAACAATACAATAATCTATGACAATTATCGTTTGTATGACTGCAGTGTTCAGAGAAGTTGATTACGTTATACCAAAACAATAATGAAGTTCGAATTTAAAATTAATGTTTTCCTAAATGTTATTACTACTGTAATTACACTATGTACTACTATTAACATTTCTAAAAGGTTAAGAATGACAAAGGTGCTGTTAAGTGTAACTCAATGTTTACATTTCTGCTGGCCGCTCAACTACAAGTTGATGTCAATGATGTGGAATTATTCCATGAATAGGCTGTATATTATGAAGATATGCCAATAATATATAAGGTGAGAATGGTTTTATTATTTTTATTGTCAGTTAATATCATAATGTGAATCTGTTCATGCATTTGCTGGTTATCGGAACCGGACGAGGCTTAGCCTACCACGTGATGGTGCGATTCATACCAGCCATATAGACCGAGAAGTGGTCCAAGGAAAAACCTGTGATTAACTGAATCCGTGATTGCTGATCCGCGACTAAGCGAGGCCCCACTGTATTGTATGTAGAAAAACTACTATATGAAAATATGTATGCCATCTCTGTGCATGAATGGCTTAGGGTAAGACACTGATTTACTGTTATTATCAGGGTACACAGTTCCTCTTTGGTGATCTTTCAGATAATTTGTTTTTTTCTTTTAGAGCATTCATCCAGATTTGGGTGATTTAGAGGTACCTGATTGGTGTGCAGATGTTCAAGACTTCCTGGATGTCCATCGCACAGTTCTGGAAAGCAACAGAGTTTCTCAGCGTCTTCACCACTGGATTGACCTTAATTTTGGACATAAGTAAGAAGTAGTAGTATGCTTTGAGGTATTTCTATGTGAAATTTTGTACTGACCTTAATTTTGGACATATGTAAGGAAGTAGTAATATGCTTTGAGGTATTTCTATGTGAATTTTTGTACTATGTAAAGTATTATTATTATGATTATTATTATTATTATTATTATTATTATTATTATTTTTTTTTTTTTTTTTTTTTTTGCTCTATCACAGTCCTCCAATTCGACTGGGTGGCATTTATAGTGTGGGGTTCCGGGTTGCATCCTGCCTCCTTAGGATTCCATCACTTTTCTTACTATGTGCGCTGTTTCTAGGATCACACACTTCTGCATGAGTCCTGGAGCTTCTTCAGCCTCTAGTTTTTCTAGGTTCCTTTTCAGGGATCTTGGGATCGTGCCTAGTGCTCCTATGATTATGGGTACAATTTACACTGGCATATTCCATATCCTTCTTATTTCTATTTTCAGATCTTGATACTTATCCATTTTTTCCCTCTCTTTCTCTTCAACTCTGGTGTCCCATGGTATTGCAACATCAATGAGTGATACTTTCTTCTTGACTTTGTCAATCAACGTCACATCTGGTCTATTTGCACATATCACCCTATCTGTTCTGATACCATAGTCCTAGAGGATCTTTGCCTGATCGTTTTCTATCACTCCCTCAGGTTGGTGCTCGTACCACTTATTACTGCAAGGTAGCTGATGTCTCTTGCACAGGCTCCAGTGGAGGAGCTTTTGCCACAGAATCATGCCTCTTTTTGTACTGGTTCTGTGCAAGTGCTGGGCATTCGCTTGCTATGTGGTTTATGGTTTCATTTTTCGTATTGCACTTCCTTCATATGGGAGAGATGTTATTTCCGTCTATCGTTCTTTGAACATATCTGGTTCTTAGGGCCTGATCTTGTGCCGCTGTTATCATTCCTTTCGTTTCCTTCTTTAGCTCTCCTCTCTGTAGCCATTGCCATGTGTCATCGCTGGCTAGTTCTTTAGTCTGTCTCATGTATTGTCCATGCATTGGTTTGTTGTGCCATTCCTCTGTTCTGTTTGTCATTCTCCTGTCTCTGTATATTTCTGGGTCTTCGTCTGCTTTTATTAGTCCTTCTTCCCATGCACTCTTTAGCCACTCTTCTTCACTGGTTTTCAGATATTGCCCCAATGCTCTGTTCTCAATGTTGACGCAGTCCTCTGTACTTAGTAGTTCTCTCCCTCCTTCCTTTCATGTTATGTATAGTCTGTCCATATTTGCTCTTGGGTGTAGTGCTTTGTGTATTGTCATATGTTTCCTGGTTTTCTGATCTATGCTGCGTTCTGCCTTCGTCCATTCCACTATTCATGCGCTGTATCTGATTACTGGCACTGCCCATGTGGTTATGGCTTTTATCATATTTCCGGCGTTGAGTTTTGTCTTGAGTATCGCCTTGAGTCTCTGCATATATTCTTTCCTGATCGTGTCCTTCATCTCTTGGTGTTTTATGTCCCCTCCTTCCATTATTCCCAGGTATTTGTATCCAGTCTCATCTATGTGTTTGATGTTGCTCCCATATGGTAGATTTATTCCTTCAGTTCTCGTTACTTTGCCCTTTTGTATGTTGACTAAGGTGCATTTTTTTATTCCAAACTCCATCCTGATGTCCCCAGATACAATCCTTACAGTCTGGATTAGGGTATCTATTTCCTTGATGCTCTTACCATACAGCTTGATGTCGTCCATGAACATCAGATGGTTGATTCTGTTGCCTCTTTTCTTGAGTTGGTACCCGGCATCCATTCTTCTGTAGTACTTTTGTCATGGGAGTCATGGTTACTACGAAGAGTATTGGGGACAGTGAGTCGCCCTGGAAGATCCGTCTCCTGATATTATTATTATTATTATTATTATTGTTATTATTATTATTATTATTATTTTTTTTTTTTTTGCTCTTAGGAGGCAGGTTGCATCCTGCCTCCTTAGGAGTCCATCACTTTTCTTACTATGTGCGCCGTTTCTAGGATCACACACTTCTGCATGAGTCCTGGAGCTACTTCAGCCTCTAGTTTTTCTAGATTCCTTTTCAGGGATCTTGGGATTGTACCTAGTGTTCCTATGATTATGGGTACAATTTCCACTGGTTCTGTGCAAGTGCCAGACATTCGCTTGCTATGTGGTTTATGGTTTCATTTTTCGTATTGCACATCCTACATATGGGAGAGATGTTATTTCCGTCTATCGTTCTTTGAACATATCTGGTTCTTAGGGCCTGATCTTGTGCCGCTGTTATAATTCCTTCAGTTTCCTTCTTTAGCTCTCCCCTCTGAAGCCATTGCCATGTGTCATCGCTGATTATTATTATTATTATTATTATTATTATTATTATTATTATTATTATTATTATTATTATTATTATTATTGGAAAAGTAAATCCACAATAATATGTCTGTTTGATCTTGTTATTTAAAATACAAAGCAGAAAGCTTTGATGACCTGCACAGTCCTCCTTGTCAAGGAGGACCATGCAGGTTATCGAAAGCTTTCTGCTTTGTATTTTAAATAACAAGATCAAACAGACATTTTATTGTGGATTTACTTTTCCATTGTATTTTAATTCATGTGATAATGAGGTTTCTTTGGATGATGATTATTATTTTATTATTATTATTATTATTCTTATTATTATTATTATTATTATTATTATTATTATTATTATTATTTATGGTCTTTTCAATTCTTCTTATTATTCTCTTCTCATCAGGGCTGATATTTGCTAATAGCTGGCCGATGTTCATATCTTGGTTAAAGAAATGTTTTCTAAAAATACTAACTTATTGTTATGATAACAAAAGTGGTTAACAAATCTTAGTAATGGAATTCCAACGTTTCCAACCGTATCATCGGTTCATCTTCAAGGAAAGGTGAGCGTGAACTGATTGGAATGGGGTCGTTCGGCGGTATTTATTGTGTCCCAGGTGCTCTGTCTGATGGGCGCTGTGTTTTCATTGGCTGAACAGAGGATTAAGTCCCTGAGTCAAGCCGTCTTGCAGAGGTGGAAGCTCGCGCTGCTCTTCGCGTGCGGACGCTGGAGACTGGGAGCGTAGTATTGGGCAGGGGCACCTGATTGGTCCGTTCGATCGGCTCTATGGTGCCGGCGGGCGGCGCCCTACGTGCCACTGTCGGAAGGAGTGCCGTCTCTTGAGTGGTGTTGAGGCTGGGTCTCTCCTTCCCGATGTGTATGGTCTCTAAGAGGCGGAGGCGACGGTGGTCTGCCGCCTTATCGATAATACCAATATTAGGAATAATGTCCTTCCGAGTTATCCTTGTATTGTGGATGTTTTTTGCATGATTATGGATGGCGCCTTCCTGAGCGTGGCAGGATATCCTCTTGGAAAATCGCATCGTTGTCATACCGATGTAGGCGCTGGGGCATTCCCGGACAGGGCATTTGTATTGGTAGACAACGTTAGTTTTCTTGAGAGGGTCTTGCATCACGGGGGCTGGGTTGTTTTTCATAATCAAGCCACTAGTCTTCTTGCTTTTATAGTAAATGATCATTTCATACAATGAACTTACCTGTCAGATATATACTTAGCTAAGACTCCGTCGTCCCCGACAGAAATTCAAATTTCGCGCCACTCGCTACCGGTAGGTCAGGTGATCTACCTGCCTGCCCTGGGCGGCAGGACTAGGAACCATTCCCGTTTTCTATCTTATTTTCTCTGTTGCCGGTGGTATCAACATTGTTGTTACTACCTCCTGACTGGAATTCGCTTTTCAAGACTTTTTTGATCATCTATATTGGATTTCTTGGTGACGTACTGGATCGTTGTTTTGGCATTCGCTACTGTGGACTGGATTTGGACTTGCTTTTGATTTTTCTGATAGAATGTCTGATTCAAGTGTTAGTGTGAGAGTGTGTGTGAATGTAGGCTGCAAGGTGAGGATACCGAAGGCTTCGGTTCCTCACACTGTATGTCGTAAATGTAGGGGGTTTGACTGTTCTTTGGCTAACACCTGTATTGAGTGTGAAAAGTTGAATGCTAATGAATGGAAAGACTCTTAACTTCTTACTTGAAGAACGTTTATAGAAAGGTGTGGGGGGATAGAATTAGACGGGCTGCACAAAAGAGTGTGAGTACAAGGCCTATTGAGCCTTTTTCTGAGTCTAACTCTCCTTTTATTAATGATATGATTCTCCCTATGTATCTGAATCCTCACAGGCTTTGCATTCGGATTCGGCTTCGGAAATCGCCAATCTGAAGGCTA
Source organism: Macrobrachium nipponense (assembly GCF_015104395.2). Classification (NCBI taxonomy): domain Eukaryota; kingdom Metazoa; phylum Arthropoda; class Malacostraca; order Decapoda; family Palaemonidae; genus Macrobrachium; species Macrobrachium nipponense. The sequence goes on from NC_061106.1 coordinate 13,323,712, forward strand.
CTCTTCGTAAAATGAAGACAAAGATGGCGGCCATGCAAGGTAAGGCAAGTGATTGTGAATTACTTAGTGAAGTGAGTGTTCCCAGTGTTGTGGAGGGGGCGTCTGACCGTCCCTGCGATGCTCCCAGGCCTAGACCTCTTCCAAACTCACATACCCAGAGGAGTAGGAAAGTCGAAAGTCGTACGGAGGTTGTGGGGAATCCCCAACGGTCAGGCGTCCCTTCAGCAGGTTCTGTTTCGTTACAGTCTGCTCAGGACCGCTCTAATAGAAGCGTCCTACGAGATTGTTTCTCGTCGTCCGGTTCTCCTTCACCTAAACGAGGGTGGAAGGACTCGGATCTTTCTAGGCCACTGAAAAGGCATTGGAAAGAGCGCGCGTTCGACTCGAGCCCGGAACGCTTCTTGGAGGAAGCTCCTTCTTCTATCAAGAAGGCTAAGCTGGTTTCGACGCTCCTCGAACAGTATTTGAGGATCGCACTCCTTCGAGTTCTCCTGCTTCTTCTATTGAAGAGGACGCTGGTGTGGCTTCCAAGAGGATATTGCTTGCAGTACAAGAGCAGATAGCCTCTTTGGTTGGAGTTCTTTCGAGGGATCCCCCTCGCAAGAAGGACGCTAGACTTCCTTATTAAGAATGTCTCGTCTTCTTTCACCGGCCAGACGTGAAGCGTCCTACCAGACATGGGACGTCTTCCAGGTGCGAAGAGTCGTGCAAGCGTCAGGAGCTTATACCGAGCGAGTTTGCTCTAGATAAGGATACGCTCAGGCGTGCGAGGCCCAGCCAGGCGCGAGGCGCCAGCCCAGGCGCGAGGATTCCAGCAAGCGAGGCGCCAGCCAGGCGCGAGGATTCAGCAAGCGCTGAGGACGCCAGACCAGCGCGCAGGAGTCAGTTTGCGTGAGGCGCCAGACAACCGGGCGCGTCAGCCAGGCGCGAGATGCCAGCCAGGCAACAAGCTCCACGCCAAGCGAGAAGCGCATCCAAAGCGCGAGGCACAGACAAGCGCGAGGCAGGTCAGCCAGGCGGCGAGATGCAGCCAGGCAACAAACGCGCCAGGCACGAGGAGTCAGCTTTGCGTGAGGCGCCAGACAAGCGCGAGGCGTCAGCCAGGCGCGAGATGCCAGCCAGGCAACAAGCTCCAGCCAAGCGAGAAGCGCCAGCCAAGCGCGAGGCGCCAGACAAGCGCGAGGCGCCAGCCAAGCGCGAGGAGCTTTCCAGGCGTGAGAAGTCAAGCAGACGCGAGACTTCTTTTAGACTTGAGAGAGAGTCTGTTCACTCTATGAGTCCCTCTCCTAGTAGGAGCTTGTCACCAGTAGAGAGAGAATGGGATGAAGATCCTCTCGTTTTTCAGGCCGATTCTCCACAAGGTGTAGAAGGAGATTCGGAAGAAGAGGGTAACGGTAGAGAAGGAGTCTCTAACTATAGAGTTCTGACAGACCTTCTTTTGCAGGAATACGGAGATTCTTTGACTCCTGCGGCTCCTCCTTCGCCTCGATCACTGTTTTCGAGTGCGGTTGTACCAAAGTCTTCGTCGGTCTTGAAGATGAGACCTACGATCTCTATGAAGAGAGCGCTACAGTCTTTAGACAAATGGATGTTGTCAAAGAAGGATCTGGGCAGAACCACCTTCTGTATGCCTCCAGCCATACTTTCTGGCAAGAGAGGTTTCTGGTACCGAACTGGGGAGAACATGGGAGCCTTTCTGTCTCCCAGCGGCAGCCGAAGCGGACTGTTCAACCTTGGTTGATTCATCACGGAGACATGCTTTGAATGGAGCTCCTGTGTCTTGGGCGATTTCGAGGAGACGGATCATCTCCTCAAGGGCCTCTTCCATATTTTGGAAGTGTTTAATTTCCTAGACTGGTCCCTTGGGGTGATGTCTAAGAAGGGCTCATGACTCGGAAGGTCTAGACCCCGAAGTCATTCGTGAGTATTCTTTCTTGTATTGACAAGGCAGTACAAGACGGATCGGAGAAATCTCCTCTCTTTTCGGAGCGGTACTCCTTAAGAAGAGGAGTATTTTTAGTTCTTTCCTAACCAAGGCGGTTTCTCCCTCACAGAGAGCAGCCCTGGTTTTCGCTCCCATGTCTGACTTCTTGTTTCCTTCTCAGTTAGTGAAGGACATTTCTCGATCACTGACTGAGAAGGCGACACAGGATCTTCTCCTGCAAACTGCAAGGAAGAAGAGACCCCTTGTTTCGGTTGACAAGAAAGGACCGTCTTCTACGGTTCAGCCCTTTCGAGGAGGCCCTCTCTCCAGAGCTCCCTCTAAGAGAAGAGGTCCTGAGAGGAGAGGTAAAGCTTCTTCCCGTCCCTTTAAGAAAGGGAAGTGAGACAGACAACCTCCAAACACCAGTGGGTGCCAGGCTTCTCGAATTTGCAGACGCTTGGTCACTCATAAACTCGGACGCCTCTTCGATGTCCATAATCAGGAAGGGATATCTTATCCCCTTCCAGGACAGTCCTCTAACGACCATTCCGCGGGAACTGTCAGCCAGATACAGGGACCCTGTACTGAGGGATACTCTTCGTCTGATGGTGAATCAAATGTGGGACAAAAGAGCTATAGAATTAGTTCTAGAGCAAAACTCTCCGGGGTTTTACAATCGGCTTTTCCTGGTTGCGAAAGCCTCGGGGGGGCTGGAGACCAGTACTAGATGTCAGCGCTCTGAACAAGTTCGTTCTAAAGGAGAAGTTCTCTATGGAGACTTCGGCCTCAGTCCTGGCGGCTTTGCGTCAAGGAGATTGGATGGTGTCGCTGGATCTCCAGGACGCCTATTTTCATGTCCCGATTCACCCTTCGTCGAAGAAGTACCTCCGTTTCATGACGGGGGGAAGGATCTTTCAGTTCAGGGCCTTGTGTTTCGGCCTGTCCACAGCTCCTCAGGTCTTCACAAACCTGATGAAGAATGTGGCGAGGTTTCTTCACCTCAAAGGCGTCAACATCTCTCTATATCTGGACGATTGGCTCATCAGGGCCAGAACAGAGAGACAGTGTTTGGAGGACCTTTCTTTGACCCTAGACCTGATAAAGGCGTTGGGACTACTCGTGAACCTCGAGAAGTCACAGCTGATTCCCAGACAGAACTTGGTCTATCTGGGGATTCAGATGGATTCTCGGGGTTTTCGAGTATTTCCTTCGCAAGAGAGAATCGTGAGAGGCTTGGAAAAAGTCTCTCTCTTCTTAGGGAAAGAACGGACTTCGGCGAGGGAATGGTTAAGCCTTCTAGGCACCCTTTCCTCGCTCGAACAGTTCTTTCCTCTAGGAAGACTGCATCTTCGTCCTCTTCAGTTTTTCCTAAGGAGATCTTGGAACTGGAAGACGGGACTTCTCTCCGACAGTTTTCTCCTTCCAATGGAGATAAACCACACCTGCAATGGTGGTTGTCCCCTCTAAAAGAGAACAAGGGAATTTCTCTGGAAGTTCCGAACCCAAGCCGAGTGTTGTATTCAGACGATCGGTAGAAGGGTTGGGGAGCAACACTAGGACCGAGAGAAGTGTCAGGCACCTGGAAGGCAGCACAGTGTCCTGGCACATAAATTGCAAAGAACTTCTAGCAGTTCACTTGGCGCTAAAGTTCTTCGAACCCTTCGTGACAAACAGTGTGGTCCAAATGAATGTGGACAACACTACAGCCCTGTCCTACATTCGAAAGCAAGGAGGAACGCACTCCGTGTCTCTATACGAGATAGCAAGAGATCTGCTAATTTGGACCTCACAGAGGAACATCTCCCTCCTGACAAGATTTGTTCAGGGTACGAGAAACAAGTCAGGGGCGGACAGACTGAGCAGGAGAAGCCAGGTCCTTCACACAGAATGGACTCTTCATTCAGAGGTGTGTCAGAGTCTTTGGGATCTTTGGGGCACTCCTCACGTAGATCTGTTCGCCACATTCCTTTCCAAAAGGCTGGAAGTCTTTTGTTCAGTGGTGGAAGACCCAAGAGCTCTCGTGGTCGACGCCTTCCTGCTAGACTGGTCTCATGTGGACGTGTACGCTTTCCCCCCTTTCAAAATCCTGGGACAAGTGTTGAGAAAGTTCGTAGCGTCCAACGGGACAAGGATGACCCTGATAGCCCCGTTTTGGCCAGCACAAGATTGGTTTGCAGAGGTGCTGGAGTGGACAGTAGACTTCCCAAGATCCCTTCCAAAAAGGATGGATCTTCTCAGACAGCCACACTTTGAGAGGTTTCATCAAAACCTCCCCGCTCTCGCGCTGACTGCCTTTCGACTATCGAAAGACTTGTCAGAGCGAGGGGTTTTTCTCGCGAAGCTGCAAGCGCTATCGCTAGAGCCCGCAGAGCTTCCACTAGACGAGTCTATCAGTCGAAGTGGGAGGTATTCAGAAGGTGGTGTAAGTCTAAGAAGTTGTCCTCCTCCAGTACCTCTATAACCTGAAATCGCTGATTTCCTTTTGTTCTTGAGAGAGGTCTCTCACTTATCTGTATCGACGATCAAAGGATACAGGAGCATGCTTTTCGGCAGTCTTCAGAAACAGAGGCCTAGAGATTGCTGAGAATAAAGATCTGCACGACTTGATTAGATCGTTTGAAACGACAAAATCTAAGGAACTAACCTCCTCCCAGCTGGAACCTGGATGTAGTTCTCAAGTTCCTTTCGTCTGACAGATTTGAGCCTCCCCATGTAGCTTCGTTCAGGGATATAAGGAAATGCTTGTTTCTCCTATCTTGGCTACAGCCAAAAGAGTTGGGGAACTTCATGCCCTGGAAGATGAAGTCGGCTTTAACAGAGACTCGGCCTTCTGCTCGTTTAGAACTCTTTTTCTAGCGAAAAATGAAAACCCATCGAATCCCTGGCCCAAGAGATTTGAGATCAAAGGCTTATCGAGTCTAGTAGGGAGAGAAACAGAAAGGTCTCTTTGCCCGGTAAGAGCCTTGAAGTTCTTCTTACAAAGAAAGAAACAAATGGAGGCTCTAGACAAAGTCTTTGTGTTCGATTAAGGACCCACAAGAATCATGTCTAAGAACGCATTAGCTTTCTTCATTAGGAGCGTCATTACAGATGCTCACAAGTTCTGTCCTGACGACTCTTTTCCGCTTTTAAGAGTAAAAGCCCATGAAGTTAGAGCAGTGGCGACGTCTCTCTCTTTTCAGAAGAATATGTCGCTAAAGAAAATCATTGATACGACATATTGGAGGTGCAATTCGGTATTTGCATCTCACTATCTTAAAGACGTTCGCGTGACCTACGAGAAATGTTTTTCTCTGGGGCCTTTTGTATCGGCGGATACGATACTGGGTACAGGAGCAAACACCAATCCTTAACTTTGTACATACCTTCTACTAGATATGTTCTAGATTTCTGCTGACAAAGAGGGCTCGGTGCTGCACTGGCGGCCAGTCACTGTTGTTCAGTAAGGAACTCTTGTGATATCTTTTAGAGGAGTATTAAATTTTTTTTTTTTTTTTTTTTTTTGAGAATTTTTGTATGAATGCGTTTTCGTTTCGAGTTATGGGTTGTTTGTAATGAGTTTGGGGATAACTCAGAACAATTCTATATACTAACATGGTGGTTAGGATCAGGTGGTCGGGATTGGTTATGCTCCTTCACAAGGTGTGTTGTCATAGAAGTGGTCCAGTACCCATTGACAAAGTTCTTTCAGGCTCTGCCGAGTAAGCGGTTCATATACCCATCGACAGACCCACAAGAACTCTAGCCATAGATCTAATATCTCGCTAAAGTCTTGAGGTGATGCAGACTACCGGGCTACAGCCACGAAGTCTACCACCTATCAGGTAGGAACAAGGTTTTTTCTTTTATACCTACAACATATGTTGTTTACCTGTCTATTCCATATTAGCTGTCTCTGACCCTCCACCAAAGGGTGCCAATCAGCTAAGTATATATCTGACAGGTAAGTTCATTGTATGAAAATGATATTGTTATAATACAATAAAGTTTCATACATACTTACCTGGCAGATATATACGATTAATGGCCCACCCAGCCTCCCGCAGGAGACCGTGGAAGAGAGAAAATATGATAGAAAACGGGAATGGTTCCTAGTCCTGCCCCGCCCAGGGCAGCAGGTAGATCACCTGACCTACCGGTAGCGAGTGGCGCGAAATTTGAATTTCTGTCGGGGACGACGGAGTCTTAGCTAAGTATATATCTGCCAGGTAAGTATGTATGAAACTTTATTGTATTATAACAATATCATATTTCACTTTTTTCGCAGGGTCAGTGGGGGAGACGTTCCTTTCGATGATGTTACGAAGGGCTCGCTCGTCCTCTTTGTATTTCTTGTGAAATACTCCCTTGTAAAAGAGAGTGACGTCTTCAAGGGCGGCGGGGCGAGGCTCCTGCTGGTACCACTTATCGATGTTTCTGCGAATGGCTTTTTCGATGTCCCGGTTGGAATACCCGTTGTTAATTAAACTTGGGCAACACGTTCTAATTCAGTGTGCGTGTCCTTCCACGAAGAGCAGTGTGAGAGAGCTCTCTTGATGAAGGCGCTGATTGCAGTGCGTTTGTATCTCTCTGGACACTCGCTCTCACCATTCAGGCACATGCCCAGGTTCGTGGGTTTCGTATACACTTGTGTTACGAAGCGTTCTTCTTGTTGCCCAACGAGGACGTCAAGGAAGGGGAGGCGACGGTCACGGCAATGCTCGATGGTGAAGTTGAGTCTGCTGTGGTCGTGGAAGGCTTGTCGCAGGCGCTCTATTTCTTCCACCGTGTTGGCACTGATGAAAGTGTCGTCAATATATCGGACGTACATAGACGGTTTCTCGATGGTGGCAAATACCCGACGCTCCACAGCACCCATGTAGAAGTTCGCGAAAAGTACTCCGAGGGGAGAACCCATCGCTACACCGTCTTTTTGTGTGTACATATGGCCTCTGTGGGTGGAAAAAGGGGCCTTTTTTGTACATATTTCAAGAAGTTTTTGGAGGGCATGCTCAGGGATGTTTAATGGGGGCGTGGAGTCGTCTCTGTATACACGATCCAGAATTATTTATTATTATTATTATTATTATTATTATTATTATTATTATTATTATTATTATTATTATTATTTTAAATATAATACTACTACTACTACTACTACTACTACTACTACTACTACTACTACTACTACTACTACTACTACAAGTACCAGCTCGCATGGAACGAACATCGGACATGAGAATAATACCAGGGGTGACGTCACGCAGGTAGAAGCCAATCAAGAGGCTCCCGGTGATACCCCCTACCTGAGAAGGTCTGCAAGACTCGTCAACGCCCGCCGTATGAGTCACCTTCCCGGGAACCAATAAAAACTCGACCTACCGGAGAAGTGCTCTGACCGTACTGGAGAGCTCGCAACACCACGATAAAAGGAGAAGGACTCGCCACTGGAATTCAGTCCCTCAGCAGTTATCGCTTGATAATGTCCTGTCGATCAGGAGGAAACGTCGCGTTAGAGAGAGAGAGAGAGAGAGAGAATTGTATAAGCAATAATAAATCAAATGACTCAACCGAATTTTACCATGCCCTTTGGTGCGTTGCTCGCCAGTCTAAGCAACAACGAGAAAGCCGTCATCAGAAAGATAGAGAAGACTCTTTATAAGATTAATAGTGCTGAAGCAGCAGTCATTTTTAACAAAATAATAATAATAATAATAATAATAATAATAATAATAATAATAATTAATAATAATAATAATAATAATAATAATAATAATAATAATAATAATAATAAGTAGCTTTATCTAAATGGTATATCCTATTGGTAAACTTTTTAAAAATAAAATCAAAGATTATAAAATGTGTTTTTATTTCCAGACAAGCATTAGTAAAGTAAGGCAAGAAATCCTTAGAAGTATTGATGCTGAATTAGATTTTTTATATTGTCATAAAGGGGTCTTTGTTTAAATCTGTGGCCTTTGCAGGTTATCTGGAGCTGCTTCAGTAAAAGCTAAGAATGTTTGTCTCCAGCTGGTTGATGCTCACACATCCCTGTCTGTTGGTGGAGTTGTGCAGTTGTTTTCTATGCCTCACCCTCCAAGAATCACTCCTTCACCTTATCTTGGAAGATCTCCTCCAAAGTTTAATATGTCTGCACAGCAGGATGCAAGTAAGTCATTTGGTGGTGGTGGTGGTTAAATGTTTATCCTGCTGTTCTTCACTGAAATTGTATGTAAATTTAATATGTTGGCAGTCCAGAATACAAACAAAGACAGTTTTCTGAGTTATGCTTTTCAAGAGGAACATTGATTATGCTATATGGAACAAGTGTATATACTGTTTAGCAAAGGGTACTGAATTGTTGAGTATCTCATTCTTCTCTTAAAATAATTTACAGTATTTTAATTATTTTTATTAATCTCATCAAACATTTCCAAGAATGATGAGGTTAGGTTTAGTCAAGGTTATAATTAGTTTTTAATGCACTATAAGTTTCATGGTATAGATTTTTTAGAATGTAATCCTAATTGATTTTTTGTTAAGATTAATTTTCAGAATTTTTATAATTAATAGTAGATAAAATGATAGGTTATATGAATTATACATTGTGAGTTTTGTTCATTTCCTTCAGAGGGCGAAAAGAGTGAAGATGTAAGTGAAGCAGACTCAGCACCAGAGCGACAAGATGATGAAACTGAAAGTGTCAAGTCTTTAGCTTTCTCCAAGAAGCTGAGTCGTTCCAGAACATCCCTTTTTGAAGAAAAGCTGTCTGAAATGCCAAATATTCAGCTACCACAAGATTATAATCCACTAGTGGCTCTAAATCGAGTAGAAATGCTTTTTAATTTAGTCTTGAAGTCTTCAAGAACTATACCCGATCAGAATATAAAGTGTAAAGACACTCAGCTAGCTGTCAAACAAATTGCACATCTAAGACGTGTTCGTGACATGCAAGCAATTGGATGTATTATTGTTGAAATGTTTTCATCATCAAAATGTCATATTTTAAGTAGCAAAGCATCATTGTCAGATAGGTATACTCATGCACGTAAACTTGTGATGCATGATCAGACAGATATACCTAGGTGTATACGTCATACGTTAAAAGTTATTTTCCAAATTAATAGTACAAAAAGCTCACATGATAATACTCTTCCTAATAAATATGAGCCAGTTTCTTCTGATGGGTTGCCACCACCGAGTGCACATCAGTTACTTCAGCCGTTAATTAATGTTATTGTCTTCCCTTCTTACTTTCCAAAACTTTATGCATTCGTTTGCAAGATGAGACAGTATTCTCAGATACTTAATGAAGTGAATTCAATAAAGTGTGAACCACAATCGAAACAAGAGTATATCTCGAAGGTGGCTGAAATCAGAGTTAAGACCGCTGCAAGAGATTTGCCAAAACTTTTGCAAAGTCTTTCTGCTGAGGGATTAGATCTTATTCTCCCTTACTTGATAGAACTTTTTGATTATCAGGAAAGTGCTGTTAATGCTGCATGGTACTTAATCAGTCCTTTAGCACAAGCACTTGGACCAGAGGAATCTAATAAACATCTTTTGCCCCTAATGGTGAAGTTGTTTGAAGCTGAAGTTGTCACTGACAAGCACCTTAAGCTTTATCATCGATCATTTTTGCTGCAACTGATTGTCTGGTTTGGATTACACAAGTTCCTGTCACATTTTATAACACCAATAATTGAAGGTGTTGGAGGTTACAAAGAAGTGCTTGGAAAGGCTCAGCAGTCATCAGAAGTTGTAAGAAAGCAGTCAACAACTCTAAAGTAAGTCAAGAGTAATTTTAAAGTAATTATGTTAAAGATTAGGATTTATTCAGTTTTGTCTTAATAGGAAAGGAAACTTTGGTGCAGCCGTTCAGAGTCTTATGAACTTCATGGATCTAAATTATGTTAGTACTCACCCTGAAGTGTAAGTCTATTTTTCCCTATTTACATATACCATCTATGAAGTTTTTGTATACCTTCTCATAATACCTTTGCATAGTATTTGGTATTTTCTAAAAGATAGAATATGGCTGGTTAGGCTAAAAAAACTCTGTTAAAAGGTATCCCCAGCTTAGAAATGTTTTTCTCAAATAAGATTAGTACTTTTAAACTTCCAAGCCAATTTACATTAATGTTGTTTTTAGTATACTATTGTATATGAAAACGAATTTTTCGGTATTTTTGCTTGTTAGTAAATACAAGTATCAAAATCCTCACATTCATGAATTTTGGCCCTCTGTTTCCTTATGTCTGAGCCTCAGTCACCATTCTTATTAACAAATTCAGTTAAAAACTGTATCACACAGTAATTAACATTAAGCCTATACGTAGTTAGTTAAAATTTCCGATCACACCCACTTAAAATTCTTGCACCCAATTAGAATATTTCAAGCTGGAAACCCATAAGATTAAGATGCAAGATTGAAACGTAAAGGTACGTATTCATAAATTTGGTAGTAATTGGTAGCAATCTTGTATGTATTGTAATACCAGTAGGTCTTCATAGCTTATAGAGATTTAATGGATGCTTGCACATTCATGGTTTAAAAAGGGGCATCTCCAACAGAAGAATATGTAAGAAAATTTTTAGCAATCTTAAGAGAAATGTATTATTAAATTTGTGAAAATTTTTACTTCAGGAGTTACACACCTTGATTATCTGATAATTTACATTTGTTGAACAATAGACTGTCACTTATAATAATCCCCCATTCATGGTCTTCACATATTATAGTTGTTTGACCTCTTCACATCATTGATCCTGTGGTTCTAGACAGTAGAGAGCCTTACTTTGTGTGTTTACTGTATGTCCATTTTTCAAGATATTTTGGTTGATCATTTTGTCAAAGTTTAATCTTTTTTCTGTAATTACATGAGAATTTATCATCTTTAAACTCATAATTTTCTTTCACTGATGTGTAAAAAGAGATTTACATAAAAATATCACTTAGTGTTTCTAGTACGTATTTCATTGCAGACTGCTTGGCAGAACCATCTTGGATGGTACTTGTCAAAATAGAAGTATAGTAAGTACTCTGTTCACACATAACCTTATAGGTTTTCTGCTGGAGTCATGTTGCAGACTGGGAAACTGCTTGTCCTCAAAATTGTACCAGAATCAGTTCATTGTGATGTAGGAGCCATACACTAATCAAGAGAGGTTCTACCTGACTATACACTTACCAGTGCTTGACTTAGATTCTGATAATGTTACAAACTTTCATTCATTTCCTTGCTGGCAAGCCTCATTCCAGAAGTTTGAGGTCTCCTTCATCTTTGATGTCCCCAAACAATTTCCATGACACAATGCTCTGCCCTGCAAATGTTGGATTCCTCTATGCAGACCTCGAGTATGTTTCTCCTTGCCTGGAATTTGGAAGGCATCTCTATCCCCCGATGGCACCCCCCTGTATATCTGGCTGTCAAATGAAAGAAATCTGATACATTGGTCAGATAATTGAGACTTTGAGGAGATCTGGAGATTTCACTTCATGAATTCCCCTTACTCAAAACATTTTGAAGTGCAGTAGGTAGTCATGAGCCAACATACTGAAGCCTCTTTCAGTGAAGACTCAGTGGGATTCTGAATCTAGTTAGGATAAACAGCAAGGGGCTCTCTTGTCTCCTTAAGCCTGATGGTCAGCACTTCCATGTACACAATTGCTGGCAGCAGGAACTGGGTGATAGTTAATATACTGTTCTAATAAGGTCTAGGGTTCTAAACTCAGATACTGTATGTAGAAGTTTGACTAAAGACAATTACTGCCTTCAAAAGCCGAGGTTTTTTCTTTTGACATGCTGTGTATCCTACTCTTCTATGTTAGGCAGCACCATGAAGTAGTGCATCGCCAATATATCTTGGATAAATTCCCTGTCATGTTCGAGGCAGCATAGCTGAGGGTGATAGAATTTAGGAACTCCCCAAGGTACAGTGATGGAGACCTCCTTTAGATGGAAATTAATATCATCTTGTATAATCCTCTTCATGGCTCTTCATGAGGATTGGAACAAGTTTGAAAGAGAAAGTACAGCATTAAGGGCTTTAGATTGGTTTTATACAAGTTTCATGATACGTATTAGGAAGGGATATTAGACAACTAGATTCTGTTTTCTCAAAACTGACATGAAAAACTTTGGGTGTTTCACACCTATCTGAGAGACCAGTAGCAGATGCCATGATGTATTAGCAGAGGTTTTGTGACCAGGTGACAGAGTTTCCCAATCCTGGAAGCAGGCAGCAGAGGAAACTCTGGGTTTTTTATTCAGAAGATTTTCCATGGGGACCTCCAGGAAGAAGACTTCAGTCACCTCTTTGGACTGGGAGAGGAGCTGCATCCACTGCAGTCTTTGGGAAATGGGAGAACTACAAGTTTATTGCTCTTCCTCATCGGCTCTTTGGAATTTTCTGTCCAGACACAAAGAGTCACTAGGTCTGGCGCTCTTGGAAAGGACTCTTATTTCCTCGTTCCAGTACATTCTTCTTTGAAGATGGTAATTAGCTTGTCCAAATGGCTAATGCTGTCCAGTGCGGACTTCTCGTTTTACCTAGCCCCTTTTCAGTTTCAGCCAACTCTTGCATGCACATACTTTGTTAGCATTAGGCTCCACACTTTTAGTTGATCAGCATATGATGACATCTTAACCCTTAACACCAATTGGACGTATTAAACGTCGATATAAATTGTCTGTTGGGTGCCTGTTGGACGTATGGTACGTCGATATAAAAAAGTTTTTTTTAAAATTTGCGGAAAAATAGTTATAGGCCTACTAGGCGAAAACTTTTGAATCACGCGCCTTGGGGGATGCTGGGAGCTCACGGATCAAGGCATTGTTTTGTTTACAATCGTTACCCAGGCGCGCAGGCGTGAATTTCTTCTAGCACTAAAAAGTATCAGCGACACATCTCAGAAATTATTTCGTCACTTTGACATAATTTTTGCACCATTTTATATTAGCCGTTATATAAAAATGTGCGCAATTTCATGCAGAATACAACAAAAAATAACTCATGGTTGTAGCTTTTATCAGTTTTGAAATATTTTCATATAAATAACGATAAGTGCCAAAATTTCAACCTTCGGTCAACTTTGACTCTACCAAAATGGTCGAAAAATGCAATTGTAAACTAGAACTCTTATTTGTTCCGACACGGCATACAAACCTGAGGTCCTTTTACAATAGGAAGGTTACTAGCGGCAGCTGGATAGGTCGTAAGCTTTCAAACAAGGGGTTCGGTAGTTAACTGCTTGTCCGACAGGAGCGTGCGCGTGACTGGGAGGTAAACAACCACTTTTGCTTTCGGCCTCACAGCGAGAGGACGTGTGTTCTGCGCTCTCTGCCCGCTTCATCGTCGTTTGCTTTCCTTACTTTTATGGTTGTGTTTCTCTTTGTGTTAGCAAGATTTATTGTAAGTACAATCATTTCCCTTGTGTTTTCATTCATTGAAGTGAAATTAATTGATACTGATCGATCATGGATTCTCCGCGCCCTACTATCATCCGGCGACTGTGCCCTGAGATCGATCCCCATGTGTTATGCGCTCGGTGTCGGGGGCGTGAGTGTACCCGCGCCGAACCTTGTGACGTATGTGTTTCGTGGTCGGAGGCGCAGTGGGGCTTGTACGAGGGTAGGAAGAAGCGAAGGCTGGCAAAGGAGTCGTCGGAGAGCTCTCCCGCGACTCCTTTGGTTACGGACACTTCATCTTCTTTCCTGCCCCCGGCTCAGCTCCCACGGTTGGCGCCTTCCCCTGCAGGGGGGGTTTCCAGGTCCTTCTCCTCACCCGATCTTTCGAGTGTGGAGGAGGGCGCTAGGTACCCTGATGTGGAGTTGTATTCTGGGTCCTCTATCCGTTCGTCTACACCGCGCGGACGGGTAGAGGCTCCTTCTAACCACCCGACCTTTGCTTCCTCAGGTGCTGCTGCTGCGAGGGACGACCTTGGACAGGTGTGGGCATCGTTGGGCTTGCAGGGCGTGCCGAGTGTCCAGGGGAGCTGGCTCTACCATTCTGGCTGGGCTCTGTTGCGGTCACGCATGCCACAGTGACCACCACTACCACTACGTTGTCAACCCCAGGCTATGCTTCTCCTCCTCATCTGGTGTATTCCCCGCATGCGGTGTCTGTAACACCAACTTCATCGGTGCAGGGGCCGATCGCCGTGCCACGGGGGAGTGTGATGCCACCGCCACCCGGGTTTGCCGTGCTGCCGAAACCAGACTTCGTGTGTCCGAAGAGCTCGCCCCTGGACCTCCCGCCGATGCCAAGGATGTCGGTGACGCTGGTCCGTCCTCCCGGCTTGTCTGTACCTTCTGCCGTACCTGCCGTACCTGCCCAGCCGCTGACGAGTGATGAGATGTTGCCGACCACTGCTGCCGTTTCTGTACCTGCCGTTCCTGCCATGACTGTTCCTGCTGTTCCCGTGATGCCTGCACCTGCTGATGTCGTTCCTGTTCGTGGCGCCGCTGCTCCCGATGTTGGTCTGTCTGGACAGGTGCGTCCGGGCCCTGTTGCTTCAGCAACAGCAGCCCCGGCTCTGCCTGGATGGCTGACTTGACATCGGTCCTGAGGAAGCTGACGAAGAAGAAGAGGAAGAGGAGGAAGGTGTCGTCGTCGTCTGCCGCCTCCCCCTTCGTCTTCTAAGGCTTCACAGCCTAAGAAGAAGAAGGTTGCCTCCTTCCCCCCTAAGAAGTCTCCTTCGGGAGCTTCTAAGGGCCCTCTCGCCCGCTGGTCCTCCTGCTCCTTCGGGAGCGGGGCCCGTCTCTTCTTCCGTAAGGAAGAAGACTACGGGGACCAGAGGGGTGTCGGCTAACACTGGCACTTCCTCACCTGGTGTCAGAGGCTCTGCCACTGCATCGGGTTCCGTCTCGGCCTCTCGTTCGCGAGAGGTACCGAGTGTACGGTCGCCTACCAGCGACCGTGCAGCAAGGAACCAGACGTCTGAGCTCGCTCAGCGTCAGGTTCATGGCACGGAGCGGAAGACTGGTGACAGCCGCTAATGCGACTCTCACCAGACCAGCTCTCGCTCTCGCGGCGACCAGCTGGCTATCCGGGCTGACGTGACGGTCCACGACCGGCCACGGGCTGAGGCTGGGAAGAGGTCCCCCCGGTCGCCGGTCCAGCGACGTGACGTGCCGTGAGGACAAGCACCGGTCTCACCGTGACAGTGGAGCCTGCAGGTCGCCTGACCGTCGCTCTCACAGAGAGCAATCGGGTACGGCAACCAGCACCAGCTCTTCTGACACTCGAGATCGGGGCCGCTGTGCTCAGTCCAGCCGTTCTCCACAGCGAGACGGTTCGACCAGGCTGCAAGCTCGATCGCCACCGCGGGTTGACGATCGCCTGCAGCCCTCCAAGCCTGCTGGTTCTGCCAGCGAGCGAGGGGAGAGCGTCAGGTCTGCCTCTCCCATACCTTCAACCTCCTCGGGTTACACCTGGAGGAGCGAGGTATTGAGGAGTGATCGTGAGGGGTGCGCCCCTCATGATCCCACCACGACGCCCTACGTGCCAGGCACGGTTCTCGGACCGACTAGGACGTATGCGCAAATGGCTGGAGGAGACCGAGAGGGGTCTGTCGCTGTTACCCCCCTCGAGGGGGGAGGGTCTCGGGAGGTGCTCCTGTTCGAGGGACTGGACGGTCCTACTCCTCAGGATGCAGTGACTCCAGAGATCCAGAGGAACTTTGCCGAGGTTATTGCGCTGATTCGTCAGCACAACGACCTCGGGGAAGGGTCGCCACTCCCACCTTCCGAGCCCACGTCCCGGCTCGAGTCGTTCTGGGGCCCGAAGAGGGAACCCAGGCCGATGGTGGGATTGCCGCAATCAGAGCTCACCGACTCAGTTCTGAACCAGGTTGAGTCTCTTGTCTCCGGGCAGGATGGTTCTCTCAGGTCAGGCAGGTCGAGCAAGCTACTTCCGACTCCTCTACTGCGACAGCGGCGATTCTACGTGCCGTCTGAAGACCCGATGCCACCCAAACTGGTAAACCCGGAGTTAGCCAGGCTAACACCGGGGGTGTCTCTGCAGCAGCTCCTGTCAGAGAACCTATGGTTCTCGCAGCAAGAGGCACTTGGCCTGGAATCCACTGCCATGGCAGCTTTCCAGGCCGTCTCCTGGCTAGACCTTTGGTCCCTCACAGTGTCTAAGGTCGCAGCCAATTCCGGAGGAATCTCTCCCGAAGAAGACTCGGCCTTCAGGAGGCTTTGCCAGTCTGGAGGAAGAGCCATCTCCTTCCTAGCCCACCAGACGGTAAACCTGTGGCCACTCCTGGTACTCCGACGTAGGGACGCTGTCCTTACACGAGTATCCAGGGCGGCTGGGCGTGAGGCGGCATTAGGGCTTCGTAATGGACCTTTACGGAGTTCCTCATCTCTCTTCCCAGGAGAGATGGTGGATGCTGCGGTGGACAGACGGCGCACTGATGACAGTGACCGTCTGGTACACCAGGCAGTTTCGAAGGCTTCTGGGCAGCCTCGAACTGCGGCTAAGCCAAAGAGCTCGTCTAGCGCTTCCTCGGTAGCTAAGACGGTAGCCTCGTCGAAGCCCCGTGGAAAGACTCTGTCTTCTTCGTCTTCTGCCAAGGGGGGCCGTAACCAGCCCTCCTCCCAGCCTTCCTTCTCGCGAGGAGGGTCAGGGAAGAAGTCAAAGAAAGGGGGGAAATGCTAGGGACGGCGTTCCCCCTCACCTGCTGCCGGAAATGGGGGGGTGCCTGGCCAGCCATTGGGCAACTTGGCAGCGCTACGGCGCCGAGACCTGGATAGTAGATGTCCTTCGGGAGGGATATCTATTACCCTTCGAATCTCGGCCACCCCTCACCTCCAACCCGGTCCAACAGCAATCGTACGTTCCAGGCTCTTCGAAGGACGTAGCATTAAGACAGGAGATCCAGACCATGCTGAGCAAACGAGCTGTAGAGATAGTCACGGATCAGTCACCGGGCTTCTACAGTCGTCTTTTCCTGGTGGAAAAGTCTATGGGGGGCTGGCGCCCGGTGATAGATCTCTCTCCCCTGAACCGGTTCGTTCGCCAGACCCGGTTCACGATGGAGACTGCACGCTCCGTGCTCGACTCCATCAGGGAGAACGATTTCATGCTTTCAGTGGACCTGAAGGATGCATATTTCCAAATACCCATCCATCAGTCCTCCAGAAAGTACCTCCGCTTCATCCTCGACGGGACAGTGTACCAATTCAGGGCACTTTGCTTCGGTCTCTCAACCGCCCCACAGGTGTTCACGCGAGTGTTCACTTTGGTGTCTGCTTGGGCCCATTCGCACGGGATACGTCTGATGAGGTATCTCGACGATTGGTTAGTCCTGGCGAGCTCCCGCTCGCAGTTGCTGCAGGACAGGGATCGGCTACTCGAGTTCTGTCATGATCTGGGGATCGTGGTGAACTTTGAGAAGTCCGATCTCGAACCCAAGCAGAGGATGAAGTACCTGGGTATGCTGATCGACACGGTAGCAGGGCGAGTCTTCCCCGCAGACTCGCGGATCAGCAGATTCAGGGAGGCAGCCAACCAGTTCCTGTCTCGTCAGGAAGTGGCAGCTCAGCGATGGCAAGTCGTGATCGGGCACCAGTCGTCACTCGAGAAGTTAGTCCCTCACGGGCGTCTTCACCTGCGGTCTCTTCAGTGGAGACTAAAGGAGAGTTGGTCACAGGCAACGGATCCCCCAAGCTTTCCAGTGTCACTGACACCGTAGGTGAGGCAGGACCTAGCCTGGTGGCTGGACGATGCAGCTGTTCTCAGACGCATCGACCGAGGGGTGGGGCGCACACCTGGAGGAGTTGCTGACTTCAGGAGTGTGGGACGAGCACGACAAGCACCTTCACATCAATGTACTGGAACTCAAGGCAGCGTTTCTCGCGCTCCAAGAGTTCCA
Organism: Macrobrachium nipponense; assembly: GCF_015104395.2. NCBI lineage: Eukaryota > Metazoa > Arthropoda > Malacostraca > Decapoda > Palaemonidae > Macrobrachium > Macrobrachium nipponense. The sequence continues at coordinate 13,341,498 of NC_061106.1, forward strand.
GGACCATTTGATGGGACACTCAGTGGTGTTGATGTGCGACAACACCACGGTGGTGGCTTACGTCAACAAACATGGGGGCCTAGTGTCTCTCCCGTTGTACCAGTTGACTCGGCAGGTGCACGAGTGGGCCGAGGCTCACTCAATAGAGCTGTCGGCACGCTACATTCCAGGGAAGAGGAATGTAGTAGCAGACAAGCTCAGCCGTCGGGATCAGGTGATAGGGACCGAGTGGTCTCTACACCAGGACGTGGCGGAAAGGCTCTTCGACCTGTGGGGGCGACCAGTCGTGGATCTGTTCGCCACCCGGCACAACAGAAAACTTAAGGTTTTCTTTTCAGCCGTGCTGGACCCATGGACAGCTGCAGAGGCTCTTCAACATCCGTGGGACAACCTCTTCGCGTACGCCTTTCCCCCGCCCCCTTCAGCCCTGATTCGCAGGTGATCAGTCGAGCACTGGTCACCCCGAATCTCAGGATGATCCTGGTGGCTCCCAAATGGCCCCAGGCCATTTGGTATCCGGACCTGCTGGCTCTTCTCGCAGGAGAACCGAGAGAGATTCCCCCTTGGCACAACCTTCTCGTCCAGCCACACGTAGAGCGGTACCACCAAACAGTCCAGTCCCTTCGACTTCACGGCTGGCTGTTATCCACCATCTCTTGCGAACGAGAGGCTTTTCTCGTAGCGCAGCAACAGAGATGGCTGGAAACGTCCGTCAGTCCTCTGCAGCTGTGTACCAGGGGAAGTGGGCCGTCTTCTGTGGTTGGTGTCGTAGACGGGGTATATCTCCTCTCAGAGCCACTCTTCAGCAGGTAGCGGATTTCCTTGTTTTTCTTCGCCGAGAGAAGCTCCTCTCAGTCCCCACAGTCAAAGGATATAGAGCCGCCCTGGCACTAGTCCTGAAACTGAGGGGATTGGATATCTCGAACTCGTTCGAGATCTCCTTGCTTATGAGGAGCTTTGAAAGGTCTTGCCCACCCAGGGAACTCAGGCCCCCTGCGTGGGACGTGACTCTCGTCCTTAGGAGTTTGACTCGAAGACCCTTCGAGCCACTCCGAGAGTCGTCAGACAGGGATCTGACCCTCAAGACCCTCTTCTTGCTGGTCCTGGCATCGGCAAAGGGAGTAGGGGAACTTCATGGTATTTCCTTCGATGTACGACACTCCAGGGGATGGGGATCTGTGACGCTCGATTTCGTCCCGAACTTCGTTGCGAAGACTCAGAAACCTTCAGTCCCTGACGACAGGTTCGAGCCTTTCACGATCCCTTCCCTAATGGACTTCACCGATAATGATGCAGATGAGATGCTGCTTTGTTCTGTGAGGGCGCTACGGCGCTATCTGAAGAGAACTCGACACCTCAGGCCTGAGTGTCAACGCCTCTTCGTTAGCACCGGGGTAACCAAGAAAGAAGTATCCAAGAACACTCTTTCTTTCTGGCTGGGTGATGGTAGTGACGACATCCGTACGTCCCGTCCAAGAAGTATTGGCCCGTCATTGGCGTTTCGTAAGAACTTCTCCGTGGCGCAGGTCCTGAAGGCAGGTGTCTGGGCTAACCAGACTACCTTCACCTCCTTCTACCTTCGGGATATTGCCCACAGGTCCTTGGATACCTTTTCCTTGGGACCCGTGGTGGCTGCTCAACAAGTTGTGTAGCTAACCCAGACCCTCGCAGGCTGGAACAGCATCGAGTCTTGGTGTGACTGTGTGGAGGATGTGAGAATGAGTGAGTGACTGGCTTCTCATTCCCACTCTTTTCCTTCTCCTCTGGGACCTGTGGGCGAGGGTCACGTTTCGTCACTACGCTGGATGAGGACGAGATGCAGGGTGAGCTATATGACAGAGCCCCATCCTATCCCTTTCCATTAGGGTTAGGAGCAGAATATCCACCACTTCCTCCCTACAATGGGGGGAAGTGGATGCCAACAAGAGACAAACCCATAACTTTATATTTGCTCCTGTACAGGAACAAGTTCTTACATTGCTGGTACGAAGAGACACGCTTGCCTCTCTTAGTACTTGGTCCAGAGGTCTGACCATTGATCCTGCGGTGCACACCCCGATCAATCGGACAGAGGCTTGATCCCTCGCTCTTACGACCAGGGAGGCATTCCAAGGTTGGGCGAACACCAGTCTGTTCACAAAAGACTCAGATTCCTCCCACCAAGAAGTGAGTCTTTCTATTGTAAAAGGACCGAAGGTTTGTATGCCGTGTCGGAACGAATGACAATTTGTCCAAAATTGCATTTTTCCTAACTATACAAACCTGAGGTCCTTTTACACATAGTCCCACCTCATGTCACCCCTCACTCTGCAGTTTTTGCTTGGGCCTAAAGCAAAAAGTGATTGTTGACCTCCCAGTCGCGCGCAGCGGCCTGTCGACAAGCAGTTAACTACCGAACCCCTTGTTCGAGCGCTTACGACCTATCCAGCTGCCGCTAGTAACCTTCCTATTGTAAAAGGACCTCAGGTTTGTATAGTTAGGAAAAATGCAATTTTGGACAAATTGTCATATTCTAGTAATATTCAATCATTTACCTTCATTTTGCAACACATTGGAAGTCACTAGCACAATATTTCGATTTATGGTGAATTTATGAAAAAATAATTTTTCTTACGTCCTCGTGGTAACTTCCGAAAAATTGTAAATTTTTTTGTCCGATTGTCGTAATGTTTGCACCATTTTAAATTAGCTGTTACATAAAGTTTTATATATGGAAATGTGCGCAATTTCATGTAGAATACAACTAAAAATAACCCATGGATGTAGCTTTTATCAGTTTTAAAATATTTTCATATAAATAACGATGTGCCAAAATTACAACCTTCGGTCAACTTTGACTCTACCGAAATGGTAAAAAAACGCAATTGTAAGCTAAAAATCTTATATTCTAGTAATATTCAATCATTTACCTTCATTTTGCAACAAATTGGAAGTCTAGCACAATATTTCGATTTATGGTGAATTTATGAAAAAAAAACATTTTCCTTACGTCTGCGTGGTAACTTCCGAAAAAAGTCAGAAGATTTTTTCGTGCGATTGTGGTAATGTTTGCACCATTTTAAATTAGCCGTTACATAAAGTTTTATGTGTGGAAATGCGCGCAATTTCATGTAGAATACAACTAAAAACAACCCATGGTTGTAGCTTTTATCAGTTTTGAAATATTCCAAAATATCAACCTTCGGTCAACTTTGACTCGACCGAAATGGTCGAAAAATGCAATTGTAAGCTAAAACTCTTATATTCTAGTAATATTCAATCATTTACCTTTATTTTGCAACAAATTGGAAGTCTCTAGCACAATATTTCGATTTATGGTGAATTTATGAAAAAAAAAATTTCCTTATGTCCGCGCGGTAACTCTTCCGAAAAAAATCATAAATTTTTTTGTCCGATTGTCGTAATGCTTGCACCATTTTAAATTAGCCGTTACATGAAGTTTTATATATGAAAATGTGTGCAATTTCATGTAGAATACAACTAAAAACAACCTATGGTTGTAGCTTTTATCAGTTTTGAAATATTTTCATATAAATAACGATAAATAGAAAAAATTCGTCCTTTGGTCAACTTTTAACTCGACCGAAATGGTCGAAAACTGCAATTGTAAGCTACAACACTTACAGTCTAGTAATATTCAATCAATTACCTTCATTTTGCAACAAATGGGAAGTCTCTAGCCCAATACATATTTCGATTTATGGTGAATTTTTGAAAACAGCTCTTTTTTTACGTCCGCGCATTACGAATTCATGCATAATTTTGTGATAATATTTCTGTGTGTTGCCTTGATCGTTTTACAATGTGTTATATACCAACATTATCGCAATTTAGTGTACAATACAATGAAAAAAAATTAACTCTTTATCGTTAACCGTTTTGCTCACTGCGCGATTTGTATACAATTATATATGAAATTTTTTTTTGCTCTGTCATATATCCCAATATTTATATATGATAATATTTTTTTTCATTTCTGATGGTTGCATACTAAACTTTAGGCAATGACAAAAAAAGGAGCCAAAAATGAACTCTTAATCTTGAAAACTAAGCGTGCTGTGATTTTTTGAAAAAAACATTATTTCCGCTTTGGCGCTCACTCGCGAACGCCGCCAGCATACGGGAGACTATTTTTAAAATACCGCATCGGCGTTTAAGGGTTAATTGGAACTTAGGTCAGTTTTTAAATTGACCACAAGTTTGTCAGATGAAGATGACACAGTAATAGCTGTTTTCAACAGAGCACAGAATTGAGTTTCTCCTATTCAAATTTTAAATGATAGACTCCCTCCACCAAAATATTGGATCTCTGATGGTCATCTGATCCCCTAGAAAGTTTTTCTCATGCAATCACCTCATAATATTTTCTTGGTGGTAGAATCCATTTTTTTCCCCTAAGCTTTGCTACATCAAGATGTCTGTTAGCCCTTTGAGACTGTGGGACATGTTTTGTTATGTTTCATAAAATTCAAGCATAATTTTAATGCTTAGCAGCTTCATCAAGTTGGTAGATATTTTCATATACATGAAGAATGGTTTGTGAGTCCACACTTGTTCCGACACGTAATACAAACCCTCGGTCCTTTACATAAGGAATTACTATTCAGTGCCAGCTGGACCGGTTGTAAGATTTCTAACAAGGTAGTTCGGTAATAACTGCTTGTCCGATGGTCGGGAATCCCTCCCGACTGGATGTAAACATATCACTTTGCTTTCGCCCACCGTTGGGTGTAGACGTGTGTTTGCCTCTCTGCCCGCCTCTGTCGTGAGATCATCTTTGATGTCAACAGTTGAGCTACTTCTGCGCCTTTTCTTGTATTATTAGTGTGTGTGCACTGTAAGTACTTATTATTCTTTTAGTTATTTTTTGTGGTTTTGCATCGCTGGAGTCATGCAAACCCATGAAGTGGAGAAGCCCCTTCGCCCCTCATCCAACCGAAGAGTGTGCCCTGGAGTGGAGGGCCGTAAGTGTTGGGCATTCAGGTCTAGTGATGTGGTGGACCTTCATTTATTGTGTATGCGGTGCCGAGGGCGTGATTGCTCTCGGGCCGTACCATGTGATTTTTGTATCTCCTGGTTGGAGGAGATGTGGGAGCTCTATGAGAAGGGGAGGAAGCCATGTAAAGTCGCCAAGGTGTCGTCGGAAAGCTTTCCCTTGACACCTCTGGTGACTGACACGTCGTCTACCTTCCTCCCTCCTAGCCAGCTCCCGCGTATGGCTCTCTCCTCTTCGGGGGACGTGTCCCGTTCCGCCTCTTCGTTCGATCTGTCAAGCGCAGAGGAATGAGCGTGACACCCCGACCTGGAGTTGTACTTGGGGTCTTCGGTCTGTTCAGGGTGGGATCTCTCCCCCTCTGAGTGAATGGGAATTCCCCCCCATTAACCTGACTGTTGCTTCCCCAGGTGTGTCTGCCTCTGCGGGTGGAGACCTTCAGCAGATTTGGCACTCATTGAGTCTTCTGGGCACTCCCAGTATCCAGGGGCTGTAACAACATCTGGCTCTGGCGCCAGTGACTCATGGGGTGGTGACAATGACCACCACCACTCTCTCAACTCCAGGGTATGCCGCACCGCCGCAACTGGTGTACATGCAGCATATGACATTGGTAACCCCTTCAGCCGCTGTACAAGCCCCACTGACTTTCGTGCCACGGAAGGAGATGGTTCCTCTGCCGGCGGGGTTTGCTGTCCTTGCCCCGTCCCCCAACTTTGAGTGCCCGAAGAGCTCCCCACTTGACTGACTTCAGGTTCCTGTGGCTGTTCCTGCTGTCTCCGTTCCTGCCTGTGGTAGTGCAGCTCCTTCCGCAGGTTCTTCTGGACAGTTGCAGTTGGGCTGTGTTGTTACCGCAACTGCCCCAACTCCGTCCTGGATGGAGGACCTGTCGGTTGTCCTGAAAAGGTTGGCGAAGAAGCCTTCCCCTTCAACTTCCAAGGCCCCCCAGCCGAGGAAGAAGAAGGTGGCTTCACCCCCGCCCCTAAGAAGTCTCGCACAGAGACTTCTAAGGGTCTGTCCTGCTCCGGCGGGACAGGTGGGAGTCTTCCGCTGGTCCTCCTGTTCCTTCGGGAATAGGGCCCGTCTCTCCTTCCCCAGGGAAGAAGAAGACGGGGACTGTAGGGGTACCGGCTACCGCTGGTACCTCTGCTCCTGGCTCCAGAGGTTCCACCTCTGGACTAGGAACCGTCACCGAGTGTACAGTCACATACCAGTGACCGTGCAGCCAGGGTCCAGACCATTGAGCCTGCTCGCCGTCAGTACCCAGGCACGGAGTGGAAGGCTGGCAAGGGTCGCTCAGGTGACTCTTGCCAGGCCGGCGATCACTCTCGTGGCGATCCCCCGGTTCCCAGGGTTGACGTGACGGTCCCACCAGACCGTTCAAGGGTCGAGCCTTTGTCACCATGGACCTGGTACCATGGCGCGTCGAGAGGATGGTGCGAGCTCTCACCGCGCCAGTGGACACTACCAGTCACCCGACCGTCGATCCCACCGGGACCGGACGGCTCGCACAACTGGTAGCAGCTCTCCTGATGCACGAGATTGATGCTGCCGTCCTGGGTCCAGCGCTTCTCCACACGGAGACCACTGGTCCAGACCTGCAGCTCGATCACCACCGTGGGTTGGTGATCGCCTGCAGTCCTCCCAGCCCAGTCCTCTGCTGGTAGGCAGGGTAGGAGCATCATGTCTACCTCACCTGTCCCTTCAACCTCCTCGGGCTACACCGGGAGGAGCGAGGTGAGCAGGGGTGACCGAGAGGAGTGTGCTCCTCACGGTCCTGCCATGCGCAAGTGGTTGGAGGAGACCACGAGGGGTCTGGCGAGGTTCTTCCTCTTGAAGGAAGAGTGTCTCAAGAGGTGATCGGCCTGGATGGATCTGATGGTCCATCGCCTCAGGGCTCGATCACCCCCGAGATACAGAGGTCCTTCGCAGAGGTCATCGCGCTGATTCGTCAGCACAACAACCTCAGGGAAGGATCGGTGGTTGCTCCCTCCGAACCTCCATCGAGGTTGGAGTCGTTCTTGGGTCCCAAGAAGGAACCCAGAGCGATGGTGGGTCTACCCCAGTCCACCTTGGCTGACGGTGTGCTGGGCCAGGTGAACACTCATCTCCAGATAGGAGGGTTCGCTTAGGTCCAGCAGGTCAGACAAGCTGCTTTCCCCTCCTCTGCCTCGCCAGCGGCGTTTCTACGTGGCATCAGTGGACCCGTTGCCGACCAAGCAGGTTGACCCAGAGATAGCTAAGCTAACTCCGGGGGTGCCTCTCCATCACCTGCTGGCTGAGAACCTCTGGTTCTCACAGCAAGAGGCATCGGCCCTGGAAGTACTGCCATGGCAGCCCTCCAGGCAGTCTCCTGGCTGGATCTGTGGTCCCTCACAGTATCGAGAGTTGCAGCCTCCTCGGGAGCTATCGTTCCCGAGGAAGACTCTGCATTTGGGAGACTCTGCCAGTCTGGAGGTAGGGCCATCTCCTACCTCACCCACCAGACGGCCAACCCATGGGCCAAGCTGGTCCTGAGACGACGGGACTCTGTCTTGGCTCGGGTAACCAGAGCAGCCAGTCTAGAGGTGGCACTGGGTCTACGGAACCGATGTTGCTGGGTTCCTCCTCTCTCTTCCCCAGAGAGATGGTGGACACTGCGGTGGAAAAGCGTCGCACCAAGGACAGTGACCCCCTAGTACACCAGGCAGTCTTGAAGGCTTCTGGGCAGTCTCTAGCAACTGCAGCCAAGCCTCGGAGCTTCCTCCGCTTCCAAGACGCTAGCACCGTCGAGGTCGTGAGGAAAGACCCAGCCTTCGTCTTGTGCTTGGAGGAGTGAGCGTCAGCCCTCCTCCCAAGCTTCCTATTCCCGTGGGAGACCTGCTAAACGGAAGCCAAAGAAAGGGAAACGCTAGAGATGGCATTCCCCCTCACCTGCTGCCAGAATTGGTGGGGTGCCTGGCGAGCCATTGGGCAACTTGGCAGCGCTATGGAGCCGAGACCTGGGTAGTGGATGTTCTTCGGGAGGGATACCTACTACCCTTCGAGTCGCAGCCACCCCTCGCTTCGCACCCGGTCCACCTTCAGACATACGTTCCCGGTTCTGCCAGGGACGTAGCGCTACAAGAAGAAGTCAAGACCAAGCTGAGCAAACGAGCTGTGGAGATCGTACAAGATCAGTCGCCAGGTTTCTACAGCTGGCTCTTCCTAGTGGAGAAGTCTTCGGGGGTCTGGAGACCGGTGATAGATCTCTCTCCCTTGAACCGATTCATTCGCCAGACTCGGTTTACAATGGAAACAGCACGCTCAGTGCTCGATTCCATCAGGGAGAACGATTCCATGCTTCCGGTGGACCTGAAGGATGCGTATTTCCAGATATCCATCAGTCCTCCAGGAAGTACCTCCGCTTTATCCTCAACGGGACGGTGTATCAATTCAGGGCATTTTGTTTCGGTCTCTCAACTGCCCCACAGGTGTTCACGCAAGTGTTCACTCTGGTGTTGGCTTGGGCCCATTTGGTCGGGATACGTCTGATGAGGTATCTCGATGATTGGTTAGTCTGGGAGCTCGCAGTTGCTACAGGACAGAGATCGACTCCTCGACTTATGCAGCGATCTGGGGTTCTTGGTGAATGTCGATAAGTCAGATCTCGAGCCCAAGCAGAGGATAAAGTACCTGGGCATGCTGATCGATACGGTAGCAGTACGAGTCTTCCCCGCAGACTCGCTGATCAGCGGGTTCAGGGAGGCAGCCAGACGGTTCATGTCTTGACAGGAACAGTCAGCTCAGCAGTGGCAAGTCGTGATCGGTCACCTGTCATCACTGGAGAAGTTAGTCCCCCACGGGCGTCTTCACCTGCGGTCTCTTCAGTGAAGACTAAAGGAGTGCTGGTCACAGGCACGGGATCCACAATCCTTCCTGGTTCCTCTCACAGAGGAAGTAAGGGAGGACCAGGCTTGGTGGCTAGACGACAGGAATCTCTTAATAGGAGTGCCCCTGCGCACTCCCCCTCCGGAGATGCTGCTGTTCTCAGACGCATCGACCGAGGGTTGGGCTGCACACCTGGAAGAGTTGCTGGTTGCAGGAGTGTGGAACCATCACGACAGGCACCTTTACTTCAACTTTCTGAAACTCTTAAGGCTGCGTTCCTCGCACTCCAAGAGTTCCGGAAACGAGTGATGGGACACTCAGTGGTGTTGATGAGCGACAATACCACGGTAGTGGCATACGTCAACAAACGTGTCCCTCCCGTTGCACCAGTTGATGATGCAGGTGCATGAGTGGGCCGTAGCTCACTCGGTAGAGCTGTCAGCCAGATACGTTCCAGGCAAGAGGAATGTAGTGACAGACAAGCTCAGCCGCCAGAATCGGGTGATTGGGACCGAATGGTCTCTACACCCAGACATGGCGGAAAGGCTCTTCGACCTATGGGGTCGTCCATTTGTGGATCTGTTTGCCACCCAGCATAACAGAAAACTCCAGGTTTTCTTCTCAGTTGTGCCGGACCCATGGCAGAGGACGCGTTCCAACACCTGTGGGACAACCTCGTAGTGTATGCCTTTCCCCCGTTCTGCCTGATTCGCAAGATGATCAGCAGAGTGTTGATCACCAGCAATCTTTGGATTCTGGTGGCACCCAATGGCCCCAGGCCATTTGATATCCGGACCTGCTGGCTCTTCTCTCGCAAGAGATTCCCCCATGGCACTACCTGCTGTGCCAGCCGCATGTAGAACGGTACCACCAAGTAGTTCATTCCCTGTGTCTTCACGGCTGGCGGTTATCCACCATCTCTTGTGAGTGAGAGACTTTTCTTGCCGAGCAGCAACAGAGATGGCTGGGTACCTCAGACAGTCCTCTGCAGCAGTATACCAGGGAAAGTGGTCCATCTTTTGTGGTTGGTGTCATAGACAGGGTCTATCTCCGCTCAGAGCCACTCTTCAGCAGGTAGCGGATTTCCTCGTCTTTTTTCGCTGAGAGAAGCTCCTCTCTGTTTCCGCAGTTAAAGGCTACAGAGCTTCCCTGACCCTAGTCCTTAAACTGCGAGGAGTTGATATTTCCACCTCCATGGAAATATCACTCCTAATGAGGAGCTTCGAGAGGTCTTGCCCACCCAGGGAACTCAGGCCTCCGGGGTGGGATGTGACTCTTGTCCTTAGGAGCTTGACTTGCAGACCCTACGAGCCGCTCCGAGAGTCGTCAGACAGGGATCTGACCTTCAAAACCGTCTTTCTGCTGGCCCTGGCATTGGTGAAGAGAGTAGGAGAACTCCACATCTTTCCTTCGATGTTAAACACTTGAGGAGATGGAAATCAGTTACAGTAATACCTTGGGTTACGAATTTAATCCGTTCCAGAACCTGCTTCGTAACCTAAAAAATTCGTAACCTAAATGGATTTTCCCAGATGTTATAAAAAGCAAATAATGCGTTCCACCCGACCATGAATGACCATTTCAATTCATATTTTTCCATTTATTTTTGTTCACTAAGGTTGAAAATTCGTGTAGGAATTACATAAAATTATAAAATTGAAGAATGAAATTAAATATAAACACTAGATTTAATATGCATGCACAGTAAAACCTGAACTTTACCTTTGGCGAGTGTGGCTGCTGGCTTGACGGAGACGGGAGGAGGGGAAGGGTGAGGAGGGAGAGGGTTATGGCTTGGGGGAAATCTCCTCCGTGAACAACTTCTGGAAGACTTTCTGGTTCTTTCTCTAGAGAGCACCGTTCACTACAATCACTAATTTTACGCTTACGCGACACTGTGTCGTCTTTCACAATTTTGAAAAAAATATTTTTCTATGGAGGCTTGCTTTTGCCTGTTCTTTAAAATTTTATAGAAATGACCCACCCCCCCCATTATCGATAAACAAATTTGTTGCACGCCCTGACGCAGCCTTATTCGGGTGATTTTTCTCGATAAAACTTTTAACAATTTCCCAGTGTTTTCAAAAAATCCTTGATCTCGCTCGAAGGAAGCGACTGTGCAGCGTCTTCCCCCCTCCTCCTCAGATGAGATCTCCTCCGTTACCTGTCTCTGTTGCTCCTTGTGTAGCTCCAACAGCTCGTCGGTCGTCAGCTGCTGCCCATGCTCATCAGGAGGTCCTCGATGTCGTCCGTGTCAACCTCCAGCCCTAAGGACATGCCCAAGGGATACAATCTCGTCTTCAACTGCCCCCTTCTCGACGGTTTCGAACCCCTCAAAATCTCGTTCAGCAACGCAGTCGGGCCACAGTTTCTTCCATGCAGAATTGAGGTTCTCCTGGTGATTCCCTGCCAGGCTTTGTCAATCAGATTGAGGCAGTTTGTAAACAGAGTAGTGATCCTTCCAAAACTCTCTGAGGGTAAGGTTGGTGCCTTCCCTCATCTCAAAGCAGCGCTGGAACATAGCCTTCGTATACAATTTCTTGAAATTGGCGATAACTTGCTGGTCCATGGGCTGGAGTATTGGAGTGGTGTTGGCGGGCAAGAACTTGACTTTAATGAACTTGAATTCGTCCAGTAAGTCCTCTTCAACGGATGGAGGATGGGCAGGAGCATTGTCCATCACAAGTAAGGCTTGAGTGGGAGGTCCTTCTCCCGGAGATACTTCTTCACCTCGGGACCAAAAACCTCGTTCATTCCACTCGACTAACAAGATCCTTGTTCCACCCAAGCCTTTGTATTAGATCCCGCCCACATAACATGCAACAGCTTCTTCTGCACGTTGTTTTTTTCTTAAAGGCGCGTGGATTTTTCCGAGTGATACAGGAGGAGAGGCTTAACCTTGCAATCCCCGCTTGCATTAGCACACAAAACAGTAGGGTTCGACGGTCCTTTCATGGGCTTGTGACCGGGAAGTGCCTTCTCTTCTGACCGTAATGAACGTCCTCCTGGGCATCTTCTTCCAGAATAACCCTGTCTCGTCGCAATTGAAGACTTGTTGGGGGAGGTATTTCTCGGAATCCACGAGCCTTTTAAACTCTTTTTACGTAAGCCTCTGCCGCCTTCGTATCTGAGCTTGCAGCCTCACCATGGCGAACAACACTGTGGATGCCAGTCCTTCTCTTAAAATTCTCGAACCAGCCACGGCTCGCCTTAAAACTGTCTTTTTCACTGTCTGCTGATGTGCCTGCTCATTTTTACTCAAATCTTCGTAGATCTTACGAGCCTTTTCGCAAATGATGCTCTCACTTATGGAATCTCCTGCCAGCTGCTTCTCGTTATCCAAACCATGAGCAAATTTTCTACATCATCGAGAATATAGGCCGTTGTTTCGTCAATACTGTGACACCTTTTGATGCTTTACTGGCTTTAACTTTCTTCTTTTTTCTTCAAATAGTGCAGATCGTTGATTGCGACCGCTTGAAGAATGCTGCAATGTCTTTTCTCACGCGCTCGCCTTTATCATGCATTTGGATAATTTCCTTCTTCATTTCGACTGTAATCATCTCCTTCTTTCTTATGCTTTCCTTCTTGCTGCTTTGCCCTTCGTCATCTTGGGAGCCATTGTCTTTAGTATTTGGGTAATAGTAATATAAGCACTATCACGGAAACAACACGTGCGCAATCACTAAACAAATTTGAGAGCGTATCACGGACAGATGCGTTCAATCTTAACACCAGCGAGATAGTGAAAGAGTTATGGTTTTAAAACGGGTCAAGGGATGCGTGGGAGGAAGTCACGTGACCCTCGTTGAAGTTTTGGCCGAAAAAATGCGTTCGCCAGCGAGATAGTGAAAGAGTATAGGTTTAAAACGGGTCAAGGGATGCGTGGGGAGGAAGTCACGTGACCTCGTTAAGTTTTGGCCGAAAAAAAATGCGTTCGCAGATCCACACGCTCATCCGATGTCCGATGTAAACAAAGCAGGCGGCCTCAAATGATAGAAATTCGCGCATTCGTATTCCAAGTGAAATTCGTATTCCAGAATGAGGGCGTCACTTCGTAAGTTAAAAAATTCGTATACTAATCGGTTCGTAACCCAAAGTATTACTGTATCACTCCTAATGAGGAGCTTCGAGAGGTCTTGCCCACCCAGGGAACTCAGGCCTCCGGGGTGGGATGTGACTCTTGTCCTTAGGAGCTTGACTTGCAGACCCTACGAGCCGCTCCGAGAGTCGTCAGACAGGGATCTGACCTTCAAAACCGTCTTTCTGCTGGCCCTGGCATTGGTGAAGAGAGTAGGAGAACTCCACATCTTTCCTTCGATGTTAAACACTTGAGGAGATGGAAATCAGTTACGCTCAATTTTGTCCCGGACTTCGTAGCGAAGACTCAAAACCCTTCGGTCCCTGATGCCAGATTCGAGTCCTTCACGATCCCCTCCCTGGAAGACTTCACTGATAATGATGCAGATGAAATGCTGCTATGTCCTGTGAGGGTGCTACAGCTCTATCTGAAGAAAACTTGACACCTCAGGGCTGAGTGTCGATGCCTCTTCGTTAGCACTGGGGTTACCGAGAAAGAAGTGTCCAAGAACACTATTTCTTTCTGGCTTCGTGAGGTAATCCGGAAAGCGTACGACTCAGACAGGAGTACCGACACCAGTACCCTTCGTCTGAGAGCCCACGAAGTCAGAGGCATTGGTCCAACCCTTGCATTCTGCAAGAACTTGTCCATGGCACTGGTACTGAAGGCAGGGGTTTGGGCCAACCAGACCACCTTCACCTCCTTCTACCTTCGGGATATTGCCCACAGGTCCTTGGACACTTTTTCCTTGGGACCCGTGGTGGCTGCTCAACAAGTTGTGTAGCTTACTCAGCTCCTTTACTGGACAAGGTACCATCTCATCCTTGTGAGAATGCATGAATTGAGAGTGAATGAGAGTGTGACTGGCTTCTCTTCCTCCTCTTTTTCTTCCCTCTCCTTGCGGGCAGAGGGTAATGGTCGTCACCACACTGGACATGATGATGGAGCAGGTAAGTTACGTAACTAAGCTCCATTCTATCCCTTTCACTAGGGATAGAAGCGTTTATCCGTCCCTTCCCTAACAAGGGGGGAAGCGGACACCAGTGAGAGACAAACCCAAGACTTTATATTTGGCTCTTACATAGGACCTAGTTCTTGCTTGCTATTCATAAGAGGTACGCTTGCCTCCCTCTTATGAATTGGTCCAGAGGTCTGACCACTGATCTTGCAGTGCACACTCCGATCAGTTGGACAGAGGCTAGGTTTCCCCCTTTGCTCCTACGACTAGGGAGGGAACCCAGGTTGGGCGAACACCAGTCTGTTCACAAGACTCAGATTCCACCCACCAATAAGTGAGTCTTCCTAATGTAAAAGACCGAGGGTTTGTATTACGTGTCGGAACAAATCACAATTTTTGGAAGTAAATTGTATTTTTATACATGCAACTTACCCGGCAGATATATACTTAGCTATAGACTCCGTCGTCCATAGCTAAGTATATATCTGCCAGGTAAGTATGTATAAAACTTTATTGTATCTTAACAATATCATTTTTCCTAACTATACAAACCTTTACATATAGTCCCACCTCATGCCACCCCTCACTCTGTTCCTGGGCCTAAAGCAAAGTGATATGCTTACCTCCAGTCGGGTGGGACTCCCGACCATCGGACAAGCAGTTACTATCGAACTAACTTGTTAGAAATCTTACGACCGGTCCAGCTGGCGCTGAATAGTAATTCTTTATGTAAAGGACCTCAGGTTTGTATAGTTTGAAAAAATATAATTTACTTCCAAAAACTGTGATTTTTCCACTAGTCATCAGGATTTGAATAGTACTGGATAGATTAAGGAACTCTAATGAATTTCCCAACAACACAAGTAGCTCCACCATGGCCAAAGCAAGAATGTTTTACAGTTTGTCTCCCTTGCTAGTGGTACATCTACAGGAAACTTTTTAACTTGGAGAACTTACACCAATCTTGTCTTTGCTAAGTCCATTAGAACCTGATTGTGTACATCTGCTACCTTTAGAGTTTTTCAGCTAGGTTAAAAGGCACAGATATTTTAGCTCAGGCAGTGGTACATACTACTACCAACCCTTGAGAGTTTTTATGTTTCCCAAATCAAGTCTAGGATGCTGTTCCAGTAAGTATAGTCTGTGACTTTCTGTTCTGATCACTGGAGTTTATCATGAGGATGCCTTCTGTTTGATGTATACACATTTGTGTTCTTTACAGTGACCTATCAAGGAATGAAATTCATGGGTTTGTCCTTCACAGCATACATACTTATATAGTAATGGGAGCTCAGCTCCAGGCTGCCTGGTTAATATTCAGCAGCCTTCACTTTCTGAGCAAAGACATTTTTTCTCAAATGCACCCAGTCTTCAAGGAACCTAGGGCTTGGGAGAGAGAGTTATAAAATATTTTCTATGAAAGAGAGCCTCAGTTATTTTATTCTTAGACTCTCATTCATAGATATGTCTCCCTTTTTCTTGAGACCCTTGGATTATCTCAAGTCTGAGAATTCTGTGACAGTTTCTGTATTACAATTGGCAAATTCAGTAGTATTTTGCAGTTGAATGCTTCCCAGATAAATTATGACTTGGATAGTTTTTAAATTACCTTGTAATAAGTTTTTCTAAACAAAGAAAATTTAGGAATAATAATTTTTTTATGTAGACTCAGTACTTACCATCAAAGTTACTGATCCTTCTGATTTTCTTAATCTAATTGTCCTGATTACCAAGAACCACAGGATCCATGTTCACCTGCAAATCAGGAACAAAGTTTCCATGATTACAGGCTAATAATAAAAGTGAGTTTGTTTGGAAATTTTCTTGTAAAAATATTCTTTTTATTCAAGAAATTTTTAGTTAAACTTGTCATGAATGGGGTGTTTTTTCTGGTCATAATTTTTTACTTGAATTTTTTGGTAATGTTACAAAATGGTTTAAGGGCTTATATGCATCAGTTTTATATGGATAGTAAGCTACCATTATTGAAATTATGATAGTTACTTATTCTTATTTAACTAATATAAGCAAGACAATCCTGCCTGTGTTAAGGCATTTACAAATACTATTTGGCCATTTCTTAATCCCTACAGTGCATTGTTAATTTGTAGGAGCTTACATTTAGTGTTATTTTACGTTTAGCTTTTATGCCTTTTAATATTTTGTAATGCTTTGTACTACGTAGCTTTGAAGCCTGTCCCTTTTATCATTTAACTAGGACTGTTGATATAAGCCTTGGTAATGAAGGTGTAACTTCTCCCTGTGAGGAAGACTCACATTCAAGCAACACAGAAATCACCCTTAGAATGGAATCGGAAGGAGTTTTGGAAACCCCTCGTTTAGAAGCTGATCTTACAGATGCTGAGGCTGAAGCTGAACCAGGTAGAATTTCCTTTTGTACTCTTGGAAGCATAGTTGCTCATCTGTAGACTTCATTTCTTTTCAATAACTTATGTGAATAATTTTATGGGCATTTGTATGAGGAATACAAAGTATGTTGAGGATAGGAAAAGACTTAAGTAAAAAGAGAAAGAATAATTGAAAATTTCAAAATTTTGTAGGATAACAGGTATGACTAGTAAAAAACAGAAGTAGCTTTTAAAAAACTATAATTTCTAAATGTATACAAAAGGAGGCAAAGAAAGTAAGGGATACAAGATTATAAATTTGGCAGAGATGAAACTCAAAACTGTCATGAATGCTGCAGACCTAGACTTAGGGGTAGTGCTCAATTTCACCACCACATGTGTCAGCTTCTTAGATACATTTAAGGCAGTAAGAGGATGGCAAAAGCAAAGATCACAATGGAATACATACCAAGAATGATGGGAAATTGGATGCATGGAATCAGTAGTATATACTTCAGTAAGGATTTTTTGGGAAATACTTAACTAAATATTTTTAAGCTGCTGCAAACACTAGTGAGAGCAGTTTAGTGATGAATATTTGTAAACTTATTTTTGTTTCTTCTACTGAGAGCAGTTTAGTGATGAATATTTTTTATGGTGTCTGCATGTGACCGTAAGAAATGTTTCCCAAACATTTTATTGTTCCTTTAATTAGATTGTCCTTCATTATCAGTTGTGTATTTACCTTGTAGTGATATTTGTCCCTTAAAGGAAAAGGTGAAAAACCTGATAAATAACCATTTGTGATAGACCTGTCCAAGAACATTCACATGCTTATTTACATAATAATTAGAATTTGTTGGTTAGCACTAGTTCTTATTACCAGGAAAAGGGAAAATTGCTGTACAGTACTTGAGTGAAATAGCCAAAAGACCAGTGAGATTCATTAGACCACTGCAAAAGGGAATTGGTTACAACCATTGTAAGGTGGTAATTAAATGCTTTACTCTGAAATTTAGTTAGATTTTTTCTCCAGTATACTTTATGCTTTTATTCTATGACTAAGCCATTTTCTATACAATATGTAAGTACAGTGGTCCCCCCGTATTCGCGGGGGATGCGTACCAGACCCCCCCGCGAATAGTTAGAATCCGCGAATGTTTGGAACCCCTATAAAAATGCTAAAAACAGCCTATTTTGTTAGTTAAAACTTAAGAAAAACCACTAAAAATTTTCATACTTGATTTTTTTAATAGTTTTATCACAAAAAGTGCATTTTATGATGAAATTGATAACAAATACCAGGAATTTGTGGATATTTCTTATAGAAAAATACCGCGAATGCGCGAATTTTCCGCGAATAATGCAGGGAAACGTTCCCGAGAGAAATCTGCGAATGTGTGAGTCCGCGAATCCGGAGAACGCGGATACGGGGGGTCCACTGTAATGCTGGCTGACCTTTCTGAGTCATAGGGTATTGAAAATGAAGCATTGAAAAATTTGACGTGATTTCATTAGCAAAACCTAGAATGTAAGAGATTTAGATTTATGTTGCAATGTACTGTTAAGTACTAATTTTTTTGGAATAAAATAATGCTTTTATGTGATTATTAAAGCTTATGCACTGTATTTCAGAGGTATTTGTATTTGAGGGTGGAGAAGATGACGTAGATGCTAGTTATCCTGAAACTCCCTTACAAGAAACAAGTGACCAGTTAAGGTAACCCTGCTTAGCTCTTAAACTGCTTTGTATAATATTTTTCATTACCTATTCCTCAAGATCACATGTAAAAGTTCAGTACTTTTGGAAAAAAGTGGAAAAACATACTTTACTGATTCAGTACAAGTTTGTTTTCCACAAACTTATCCTTGTTATAAAATTGTAAAGCACGTACTAGCTCTATGGAGTTGACAAAAAGATTACGGCTACCCGATGCACTCTTGTTCCATAGGTATCTATAAATCCCAAAATTTTTGTAGTGGTCCTTGTTGTTTCTTTGGCAATTCCCTTTAACAGAATTGACTAAAACAGGATGTAGGTTTCATATTACTATTTAAAATTAAAAATATGAAAATTTTTTTAAAGAATTCTTGAAAGCGATGGATTTAAAACTTTCCTACTCGGAATATAGCATTTCTGTATGGAGAGTTATCTTGTTCTTACACCTTTACTTTCAACCTGATAACGTAGGGATCATTTCACAGGAACTTCTAATTTTGAAGAAAATGGCATTAGGTACCTAGAAACAGTTGTTTCACAGGAACCATTACATATACATATGCAACTTGAACCCCCATAATACATATAACTCTTATTTTACAAATGCTGTATATTTCCGCATATAAGGTGACCTTTAATCTTAAATTTCACCCCTAATATTTTGGGATGTTTTATACTACCATTTTAAAAATCAAACCTTGAATTGTAAGTGATGTTTATCAGTAAGTAGTTAGCTTCGGCTGTGGTGCAATAACCAACAACATACGTGAAAGGATTCACAATATGAAATAAAGTGATAATAAAGGTAATAAAACCATTTTTACTTTATAGTTTACTGGCATATTTTAGGAATACGTAATTCCATATCAATGAGATGAACTTTTATCTATGCGAACTCAGCTGAGTAAATGTAAACATTGAGTTATGGTTGTGCTCACAGGAACCGTCATCTTTCAGTAACCTTTCAGAAATTTTAATGGCAGTACAGGCGGCCCGTGGTTAACGGCGCAATCACTCAACGGCGAATCGGTTTTACGGCGGTCGTCAAAACTATTCATTAAAAAAAATAAGGCATTTTAAAGGTATCTTTACGGCACAAATTTCAGTTAAAAGCGCCGCTTGCGCCGTTGTCTAACGAGTCCATACATTTGTAGAAATGCCGTTCAGACCATAAAGGTTATGCAAATTATATTAACAAATTTTATGGAGAATTATTACGTAGGTATTAGGGTAAAATATATGCCTCTGACGCTGTTCTATGCCGAAAATATCGAGTTACATAAGTGCAAATTTAGCTATGATGTGTCGATTCATCTGTTCTTATGCTTTTGTTTTAAAATGTGTATGAAAATGTATTACGTGAAAGGCATTTTATTTCTGTACAGAAAAATATGATACAAAGGCAGCTGCTTTGAAACTGCCCTTCACGTTATCAAATACGATATTTTTTCATGTTCTTTCTTGTAAGCCGCCGCCTGCCGCTCTTCCGAAAATATAGATTTAAAAAAAGTGCAAATTAGCGATCGATGTGTCGATTTTATAAATGTTTATGCTTTTATGTTTAAAATGTGTATGAAAATGTATTACGAATAGGGTATTTTTATTTCTGTGCAGAAATATAATAAACAGGCAGCTTTTGAAACTCCCCTTCGAGTTATCAACTACGTTGTTTTTTTTCAAGTTCGTTCTTGTATGCCGCCGTCTGCCGCTCTTCCGAAAATATCGAGTTACATAAGTGCAATTTAGCTATGGATGTTCGATTCATAATGTTCATGCTTTTGTTTAAATGTGTATGAAATGTATTACGTGAAAGGCATTTTTATTTCTGTACAGAAATATGATACAAAGGCAGCTTTTGAAACTGCCCTTCACGTTATCAAATACATATATTTTTTCATGTTCTTTCTTGTAAGCCGCCGCTTGCCGCTCTTCCGAAAATATCGATTTAAAAAAAAAAAGTGCAAATTAGCGATCGATGTGTCGATTTTATAAATGTTTATGCTTTTATGTTTAAAATGTGTATGAAAATGTATTACAAATAGGGTATTTTTATTTCTGTGCAGAAATATGATAAACAGGCAGCTTTTGAAACTCCCCTTCAAGTTATCAACTACGTTGTTTTTTTTCAAGTTCGTTCTTGTATGCCGCCGTCTACCGCTCTTCCGAAAATATCGAGATAAAAAAAAAAAAAAAAAAGAGTGCAAATTTAGCAATCGATGTGTTGATTTTTCAAATGTTTATGCTTTTATGTTTAAAATGTGTATGAAAATATATTACGTAAAGGTATTTTCATTTTTGTACAAAAATAAGATACAAATTAAGGCAGCCTTTGTAACTACGCTCCACGTTGTCAGGGGATGGTTTTTCATGTTCGTTCTTGTCCACCAGTTCCGAAAAATGCATTGTGTTATTTTATTAATTATGCATCTTTTCCATAAATCCTTTAAAAAGTAATACATTATTTCACTGTATCCAAGAATATTGTATGTATTCTCATATAATTGTATTTTAAAATACTACGGCAAACTTAAGCCCGTATTCCGCGGAGCGGCCAATGTTGTGGTTTGAAATCAGCTGATGAATACAAGTTTGTTTCACCATAACGCAATTCTGAGCGAATGCTCTTGCTTCTAGTTAGCATAAACGAATATCTATATACTTGACTTATATGAGACAAAGTTATTTTCCTTATACAGCGTGTTTTTAGGTGGAAAATATTTATTGAATATGTCCTCGTTGTGAATGTGAACTACTATTTTTTTCGTTAACAGATTACGTTGGCGGCATGTTTATTGCGTAAAAAATTACGTGATTCCGTTCGCAATAATCCTTTATATCATCGTAATACGAACTTTACGTTATTTATCTTCTATCGGCGTGGAAAACCACAGTAAAATGTGTTCTTTCAAGCACAGTAGTTTTGATTAAAATGATTTTATCCCAATTTTATCTACAGTTGTGTGTGATGGCAGACGTTTACTGCAGTTTTATCCTTGTTGCCGATGTACGATAATAGTCATTAGCAGCTTGAACAGTTTTCTCCGCTTCAGTTATAACTAGGTTTAAATTTAACGGTATATTTCCCGGTTTGATTCTTTAATCTATATTGATCTCTGATCTATAGCGAAATAAAGTTATTACATTAAGATATCTCAGTTCTATTCTATACATAACTCCATTTATAACAAATACGGTAATGTTGCACTGTAGTACGATGATCGAAATACAAGCCAAACAGATGTTATCCAGTTCGGTTGTACTTAGAAAAAAAAAAGTCGTTTTCTCGTTCGGTTGTTCATGGTTGTACACGTTCACGCAACGAGTATAACGTTAAAACCACACTTTCATCATTCTCTTTTGCTGTTATTGAACTTATGTAACTAGAAGATGGATAAAGCTAGGCCATTGTAATTTGATCTCTCATAAAATCGGACTATCATAAGACTAATGATCATAACCTGAACACTACAGCTACCTGTACACTGTATAAACTTTATTATATCTTTACATACTCTAGACACCCACATGTACTGTACAGTAAATTCTATAGTACTATACTGCATAAATATAGTTTTTACTTAGTGCGCCGTTGTGGATTACGGCGCCCTTTGACTGGTCTAGAGTTTCAAAAGAAGGTGTGCGGCGGCCGTAGGCTTTAAAATCGCTCAACGTCGAAAATCGCTTGGCGTCGGTGGCCAGGAACGGAACCCCTGCCGCTAACCGAGGGCCGCCTGTAATAACATTTAGTATAATATTGATTTTGGATGACACTTTTTGGATTGCATACAGTTTAGAACAGTTCAGTCATACGAATAATAATTTATGTACGATAATTATTGTACATTATTGTATTGTTGTTAGGGGTTGTTTGTTATTGGCGATAAAATGTAAACATCATAATGTTTTGCCGTTTAGGCGATGCATGTAGGAAAAACATGGTATAGAATTGCTTTATTATGTTCATTTTGAATTTCTAAGGATAGAGTAAGTAAAACATCATTTGTAATAAAATCATCTTTGCATAACCAAAAGGTAGCCTACACACAGATGGTTTTGTAATTTAGTATTCATCTTATACTACAGATATGAGATAAATTAATGAAAATTTGCCTTATTTTTTTTTTTTACCTTATCTTATCTAAAGGTTTTCTTATACATGGAAATATACAGTACTTTATTACAGAGGATGGAATCATTAACTGAAAGATGTAGTCATGAGTTTTGTTCCTTTATGAGTAAGCTTCATTAGAGGGCACCTTATCACAATATTACTATTATTTTTAGCTATTGAAGTGGGGAACAAAACTAGTTTATATGGTCATATACATTATAACATAGTATTGTATTGAAAGACATTTGTCAAAGCTGTGAGAGCAGTTAAGCTGTCCTCTGCAGTGATTAGTTGAATAACATCATGGAAATGTTATGTATTCAGCACTGAAAATGTCTGGGTGAATGCACTGAAATTGCTGATAATCTTGTATTACTCTGTTCTGAGATGAATTTTACCTACTGTTAAAGTTAGCTTATATATCTCCCTGCTGATAGGTATGTTGACAATCAAAGAAAAGATCAAATGGCTGCCCCTGGGGATGACTGTCAAGTACACCTGTTCTTCACTGTGTGTGTGTGTTTCGAATGTTTTAGCTCTTGTCAGAATTCTCCTTGCCACCATTGTGTATAGGTGCTTGTTGGTATTTCATGGCTGATTACTGCCATCACAGTACTGTACATTTATTTTTCCTATGATGCCTCTTCTGGAATTAAGGCTAAGAACATTAGGTTCTGTAGGAATGATTACTATGTTACCAGGATATTGATTTTTTAGGAGTATAAGAAGAGAAGGGAAGCCGAAAGATTGCGAAAGTAGTTAGTTAGATCAGGATGTCAACTTGTCATTTCTACCCCTTCCTTTGTCTTTCTTTACCTCCACCTTCCACTTCCCCTTTCGGTTCAGGAAAAGCGTATTGAGAATTTAGAACAGGACTTAACCTTATTTTGGTTAATACAGAGTTGTTCCGATACGTAATACAAACCTTTCAGTCCTTTAACAATAGGAATATACTTTCAGCGTAGCTGGAATTACAGCCGTTGAATCTTGAACAAGGTGGTTAGGCAGTAACTACCGTGGGGCAGGCTAGCCTGCCCGGATGTAAACACTCCACTTTACTTTCGGCCGTCTTCCGAGGAAGACGTGTTTGTGAGCTCCAGCTGACTGGTTGTTAATCTTTTTTCCCGGTGGGATCCTTTTGGTGTATTTTTTTATATTTAAATAATTATGCCTATACAGTGTTTGATATTAATACTAGACAAAGGTTTGTCCTTGGTTTTTCAATTAATATACAAACCCACTTTTTGTGGTAGCCTTTGTAACCGCCCCTCTACTTGTGTTAAGAGCCGGCGGCTAAGGTGTGCCAACATATTATTTACATTCTTTCGCGCTTTAATACTGGCTCAGACCTGCATGAGGATGAGATATGTATTTATCGTGAGGATGAGACATGTATTTAACGTAAGTGGTATTGATCCTGTAACGGGACATGTATTCATCCGGAAATTACGCTTACGCTTGGGAATTACCAAGGGAACTGCAAAGGTTTGTCCGTGTTTTGTTGTTATGGTAATTTCTCTTTTCCTTCTTCCTTTCACTTACTATCGGAAGAAGGTAGAAGGATGGGCGTGCGGTGTGCTGATGTTTGGGGATCTCCTCTCACTTCGGAGGGCGGCGCCCTTGGATGTGTGAGGATTATCCTCATTACTTTAATATTTTTTTCCTTATTTTACAGACCAGAGGTGATTGTGTTTTCAGCAGTATTGGTTGGATGCTCTTAGTATTGGTTATCCTAACCTTGGAATTGTACCTATGACTCGTAGCATGTTGCGTACCGATCCTCGAGTGTGTGTACTGATCCCCTGCTGATAATAATTTTCATTACCACTACCACCCGGGCGTTATGTCACTGGACGAAGCTGTCGCGCTGCCCTGTGAGGTTATCTACTCCCGATAGTAGAAGTCTGGCAGAAGGCGAAACCGAAGAGGAAGAGAGCTCGTCAAGTGTCGTCATCCTCCTCTTCGAGATCTTCATATTTTAATGCCTCCCCCCTTCAACTTTTAGGCTTTGCCGTAAGAGAAGGTGGTCCCCCCCCCCCCCCCCCCCACCCAAGAAGTCTCGTCACAGGACTTTTAAGGGTCTGTCTCGCTCCGGTGAGGCAGGTGGGTCTTCCGCTGGTCCACGGGGCCCGTCTCTCCTTCCTCGGGGAGGAAGCAGATGGGACCATGGAGGTACCGGCCACTGCTGGTATCTCCTCTCCCGGTTCCGAAGGTTCCACCTCTGGACCGGGAACCGTCTCGGCCGCCCGCTTGTGAGCGTTACCGAGTGTACGGTCACCTTCGGGTGACCGTGCAGTGTTACGGACTCTGAGATCTCAGAGACAATGTTACGGTGTCGAAATATCCTGGAAAGGGTCGACACAATGTTATGGCCTCTGAGAGAGGTCCGCTTCAGGTTCGATATGAAATAATAAAAAAAAATATTTCAACACCAACAGTTGAAACTGGGGATACGAATATAGAAAGAAACACTAACACAACAAAGGTTTATTTACAAGCTTACTAACAAAGGTAAATGCAGAATGGTATCTCCTATTTACATAAAAAGATAGAATCTTACACTGCATGAACTGGGGGAACAGTGATGCAATTCAAATACTTGCTAGTCAATTTGGCAATTCGACGCGCTGGCTTCATAAATGTAGAGCGGCAATTGCAGTCATCCTCTTGACTCCGTATTGCAGAAACTAGTCTACTTGAAAGGCAGGAACTTCCCCAAAACCTCTAGCAGGACCTTTTCTTCTCTGAAGTCTTCTCGACGTCGAGATAATATGGTCGTGCACTCCTGAAGACGACTAGACCAGTATCCAACCAACTCTTGAACAACTCTTCTTCTGATTGATACTTCGTCGGTTCCTTCGTCTCTAGTCTCTCACTGACGATCACTGCTGCTGATCTCTCACTGATAATCTGATCTGTGGCTCTTACTAAGGATATCTCTCTGTGACTAACTGGTGATCTCTCTCTTTTACGATCTCTTCCTTCTCTTACGATCACTGTTTGCTCCTACTTCCTCCGTTGTATGTATACGGCATCCCCGGGGGCGGGACCTACGGCGAGCGTCACAGGCTCCCAAGTTTACTAGGACTCCCTAGATGAACCTAGACGAGGTATTGCATCAGAAATCGCGGCGTTTCTCACGTCCCGACAAGATCCACAACACTCCTGCTGATTCTAGAACCATCATGATAACAGGTACCTCCAACACATTGCGCTAACGCCTTCTTGCGGCCGAACTTCTCGAAAATGCGTTCTTCTTTACTTTATCTTTCGTTGCTAGGAAGCAATTACCATCACACGCCCCCCCAAAAGAGAAAAAAATGAAATCAACTGATTTTATTTTATTTTTTTTTTAAGAGAAGCAAGAATTAAACAGCGGGGAAACAATTCTGCATAAAACTTCCATACTTTCTCATTCACTCAACCACTCGTGCCAAAACAGAAAACAGTCACTAGTCTACTCATTCTGAGAAAAATCTCTAGAGGTTACTAACTATATCATTATCCTTCTCTCTTACTTTTTCCGTTTTCTGAACTCTGATTAAAGCTTATAAATACTAAAACACCTCTTGTGTTTTTCTCAAAACTAATTTCAATCGGTAACACTGTCACGCGGGCGGAGGCCACGGCACGGGGCGTTGTTTATAATTCTGAAGCAAATTTACATTCATTGCCTTTGCTCTACTCTTACCCACATTAATTCTATAATGTATACTTCCCCTCTCCTCTAACACTGAATAAAGACCTTCGTACTTATAAGGTAAAAATGGACTTTCTCTCGAGACTAGTACTAAAACTTTATCTCTTACACAAACTTCTCTCTTTAGCTCTAAGATCAAGTTTTCCTTTAATTTCCCCTTGACTTCCGTTCGGGTTTTCTTTCGCTAAGTGCCAAACGCTTCCGTTCTCCTCCGCTAGTTGCCAAACATCTCTTAGATTGTTTTTATAATACTCAAGATTAGTTATGCAATCCTCTCTACCTTTACTTCTAGGCAAAGTTCCGACCATATTGATAAATACATTCTCAAAAGATTTGCCTACTGAAGGAATATTACGCAACGGAATTCCGGTAATTACTTGATTCGATTTCCCGGCAATTTGATATTCAGGACAGCTTAAAGCATACCTCTTCACGTCATTTTTCATCTTAGACCAAAAGTACACCCTACTAATACACTTGAAAGTTTTATTTACTCCCAAATGTCCTTGCTCGTCGTTTGCTAACTTCAAAACTAGTTCACGAAGCTTCCTAGGAACTACTAATTGTTCTGTGACTTCCCCTTTACTACCTGACTTCGGTCGAACATAACGACACAAAACTTCGTCCTTGAAACAAAAAGTTTCCTTACACACATCATCGAGATCATCATCCAGCTCACATTAAAAAATTTGGGTTAGTGTCTCATCCTCTCTCTGCAACTTGACTAGCTCATCCTTATCCAAAACGTTAAGAGCCTAATTCATCACCGTAACTAGGACTAGATACCTGTACATTTACTACGTTACTTCCAACAGCCACACCTTCCGTTTGGCTATCACTGTCCACGATAGAGTTCGGTCTCTCAGCCACACTCATGCCAAGATCAACCTCGCTACCTCTATCACACTCGTTCGAATCCACGAACTCACTCACGTTCGAATCCACGAACTCACTCTCGTTCGAATCCACGAACAAATTATGACTGTAGTCTACGTCTGTATCTAAACCCGACCTAGTTACTACCATTTCAGGCACTGGAATATTCCTCACAACAGGATTCACATTCTTGGATAAAGCTAAGTCATTACCGACAATAATGTCAACGCCTTCAACGGGCAAACTGTCCACAACTGCAAGTTTTACTTCTCCTGACACTACCTGACTTTCTAAATTCAACTTCAACAAAGGACAAAGAACACAAGTGTTAGGAAATCCACCTAACATGACTTTCTCTTCCATATTGATTTCTGCCCTGTTCGGCACACACACTCTTCGAATCAGTGAGACAGCAGCCCCTGTGTCTTGAAGCAAGACCACTTCTCTCGAATCTACTCCTCCAAGAGAGGAAACTACGCCTTCTGACAGAAATTCGCCAAATATTTTCCTAGTTTCTCTCATGACAGAAATTCGCCAAATATTTTCCTAGTTTCTCTCATCACATCATTACTACTAAACGAAAGGTTAACAAGAGATACTGGTTTCTTACTGTCCTTCCTTTCTACGGCACAATTCCTCGCTAAATGCCCTTTCCCATTACATCGGAAACAAGTTAATTCTGAGCCACTAGATGCCACTTTACTCTTACAAACCTTAGACGTATGACCAGGTTTTCCACATGTATAACAGGAATAGTAGTCACTTTTACTCGCATTACTATTACTAGGACTGAAACCTTTACTACTTTGCACTCTACCAGACGAAGGATCATTTCGTTTCTTACTAACACTCTAATTATGAGTTAGACTATATTCGTCAGCTAGCCTAGTTGCTCCTGTAAAAGATACTTCTCGCCTATCCTCCATATAAAGTTTAATCTCAGGGGATACGTTATCTTTGAAGTTTTCTAACAACACTAAGTTCTTCAAACTATCAAAATCCTCAACCTTAGCAGAAGTTAACCAATCAAAAAACAGCCTTTCTAACTCTTTACCGTATTCTACATACGTAATATTTTCATCCTTTCTCAAATTTCTAAATTTCTTACGGTACGCCTCTGGTACTAACCTATATGCGCTAAGAACAGTTTCTTTCACAATATCGTAATTATCACATTCCTCCTTAGACATGCAACTATACACAGTAAGTGCCCTACCACTCAAAACTGACTGCAAATATAAAGTCCACGTTTCTTTAGGAGAACCTACTCGTTCCATTAACTTCTCAAAACACATGAAATATGTCGTAACATCTTCCTCATCAAACTTTGGTACTAATGTTAGCACTGCATTCATACCTAACGTA
This sequence comes from Macrobrachium nipponense, assembly GCF_015104395.2. Classification (NCBI taxonomy): domain Eukaryota; kingdom Metazoa; phylum Arthropoda; class Malacostraca; order Decapoda; family Palaemonidae; genus Macrobrachium; species Macrobrachium nipponense. Next base: position 13,369,499 of record NC_061106.1, read on the forward strand.
TCAGCTTCATTTTCGTTCTCGCCTGACCGACTGTTACGAGTACTTTCCCTTAACCGAACAATTTCCAACTCATGCATACGCTCTTTCTCTCTCTCTTCCTGCTGCATTACCAACATTTCTCTCTCTTGCTGCATTTTCATTACTTCTCTCTCTTGCTGCATCCTCATTGCTTCTCTCTCTTGCTGCATCCTCATTGCTTCTCTCTCTTGCTGCATTTTCATTGCTTCTCTCTCTTTCTCTTGCTGCATTTTCATTACTTCTCTCAGATGCTCTTTCATCTCTCTCATTCTTTTCTCTTTCTTTCTTCTCAACATACTCACGGAGATCATTCCCCTCTAGACATAGTAGCTTACCTGACTCAATAAACTCTTTCACCATCTCACTCATTCTGATTCTTTCTATATTCTCCCTGTTTCAAACTGTTAAAAGTGTTGATAGCCTAGGCAAGGTCGCCACAATGTTACGGACTCTGAGATCTCAGAGACAATGTTACAGTGTTGAAATATCCTGGAAAGGGTCGACACAATGTTATGGCCTCTGAGAGAGGTCCGCTTCAGGTTCGATATGAAATAATAAAAAAAAATATTTCAACATCAACAGTTGAAACTGGGGATACAAATATAGAAAGAAACACTAACACAACAAAGGTTTATTTACAAGCTTACTAACAAAGGTAAATGCAGAATGGCATCTCCTATTTACATAAAAAGATAGAATCTTACACTGCATGAACTGGGGGAACAGTGAGGCAATTCAAATACTTGCTAGTCAATTTGGCAATTCGACGCGCTGGCTTCATAAACGTAGAGCGGCAATTGCAGTCGTCCTCTTGACTCCGTATTGCAGAAACTAGTCTACTTGAAAGGCAGGAACTTCCCCAAAACCTTTAGCAGGACCTTTTCTTCTCTGAAGTCTGCTCGATGTCGAGATAACACGGTCGTGCATTCCTGAAGACGACTAGACCAGTATCCAACCAACTCTCGAACAACTCTTCTTCTGATTGATACTTCGTCGGTTCCTTCGTCTCTAGTCTCTCTCTGACGATCACTGCTGCTGATCTCACTGATAATCTGATCTGTGGCTCTTACTGAGGATATCTCTCTGTGACTAACTGGTGATCTCTCTCTTTTACGATCTCTTCCTTCTCTTACGATTACTGTTTGCTCCTACTTCCTCCGTCGTATTTATACGGCATCCTGGGGGCGGGGCCTACGGCAAGCGTCACAGGCTCCCGAGTTTACTAGGACTCCCTAGATGAATCTAGACGAGGTATTGCATCAGAAATCGCGGCGTTTCTCACATCCCGATGAGATCCACAACACACCTGCTGATTCTAGAACCATCATGATAACAGGCACCTCCAACACATCGCGCTAACGCCTCCTTGCTGCCGAACTTCTCGAAAATGCGTTCTCCTTTCATTTTATCTTTCATTGCTAGGAAGCAATTACCATCACATGCAGCCAGGGTCCAGACTGTGGAGTTCGCTCCCCGTGTCAGGACCAAGGCACAGAGCGGAAGATGGTAGGAGTCACTTGGGTGACTCTCGCCAAACCGGCGATCGCTCTCTCAGCGTTCGTCCGGTGCCCAGGGTTGACGTGATGTTCATGCACGCAGAGACCGGTGGAGGCTGGCCATCCAGCCCTCTTTTAATTAATCCTTTTCTTTCAGAGACAGCCCCACCCAGACGACGGTCGCGTTCATGTGACCGACCAGTCTCGGGGGTGGCAGACGCTTTACCTGCCAGGTAGGAGTTTCGTAGCCCTCCTCGAGGAAGCGTTCTCTCCACTGCTACTCCAACAGGCCCCTCCGGACAGGTGCAGTTGGGCCGTGTTGCTTCGGCAACTGCCCCAACTCCGTCCTGAATGGAGGACCTGTCGGTTGTCCTGAGGAACTGCCGAAGAGGAAGTCCAGGAAGAAGAGGAAGGTGTCGCCGTTGTCTTCTGCCGCCTCTTCCCCTTCGACTTCTGAAGCCCCCCTGCCGAAGAAGAAGAAGGTAGCCTCCTTCCCCCCTAAGAAGTCTCGCTCAGAGACCTCTAAGGGTCTGTCCCACTCCGGTGGGACAGTTGGGGCTTCCGCTGGTCTTCCTGTTCCTTCGGGAACGGGGCCCATCTCTCCTTCTGTAAGGAAGAAAATGACGGGGACTGGAGGGGTACCGGCTAACACCGTTACCTCCTCTCCTGGCGCCAGAAGTTCTGCCTCGGCGCCAGGTACCATCTCAGCCTCTCATTCGTGAGAGGTACCGATTGTACGGTCACCTGTGGGTGACCATGCAGCCAAGACCCAGGCAACTGAGTTTGCTCGGCGCCAGGATCCAGGCACGGAGCGGAAGACAGGTGGGAGTCGCCCAGGTGACTCCCACCAGGCCAGCGATCGCTCTCGTGGCGAGTCGCCGGTACCCAGGGTTGATGCGACGATCCCAGACCAGCAGTGAGCTGAGGCGAGGAAGCGGTCCCCTCAGTCGCCTGGACCAGCCTTGGCTGGTCCAAGCGGCGTGACGCGCCGTGAGGACAGGCCTTGCTCCCACCCCGACAGCGGACTCTGCCGCTCCCCTAACCGCCGCTCCCACTGGGACCGGGCGGAGAGGGGGACCAGCAGCAGCTCTTCTGACCCTCGGGACCGTCGCCATGGTTCTCGGTCCAGCCGCTCGACCAGGCCTGCAGATCGATCGCCACTGCGGGTTGGCGAGCGTCTGCAGCCCCCCCCCCCGCCCCCCCCCCCCCCCCCCCCCCCCCCCCAGCTCGCCGGTTCTGCCAGTGGGCGAGGGGGGAGCGTCAGATCTACCTCTTCTGTCCCTTCAACTTCCTTGGGCTACACTGGGAAGAGCGAGGCGATCAGGAGTGATCGTGAGGGGCGCGCTCCCACCGCAACAGCGGACTCTGCCGGTCCCCATACCGCCGCTCCCACCAGGACTGGACGGATAGGGGAACCAGCAGCAGCTTTTCTGACACTCGGGACCGTTGCAGTTGCTCTCGGTCTAGCCGCTCTCCCCCGGAGAGCCGCTCGACCAGTGCAGCCCAATTGCCAGCAGCTCTGAAGAGACTGACGCTCCGTTCTTGGTCCAGCGTTTCTCCACAAGAAGACCGCTGGTCCAGACCTGCAGCTCGATTGCCACCGTGGGTTGGCAGTTCTCCCTCACCCGTCCCTTCAACCTCCTAAGGCTACACTGGGAGGAACAAGGTGAACAGGAGTGACCGTGAGGAATGCACTTCTTACGGTCTGGCCACAAGCCTGGTTCGGTCTTGGGACCAACAGATCCTCGCTCAAGTGGTCGAGGGACCATCACCGACGTTCATGTGACAGTCCGTCTGGACCACGCACTCAGAGACCAGGGTGGGCTTCCCCTTCAGTCCTCTTGAGAGGGGTATCGGCTCTCTCCTGTCAGGTGCTCGCTCAGCCCCCACCCAGACGACAGTCACTGTGGCGGCAGACGTTAAGCCTACAGTACGAGTTCGGAACCCTCCTCGGGAAAACGTTTTCTCCAGACGGTAACGTTTTCCTAGACTCTGAGCGGCCATCACTGTATGGTGATGTTGCTCGTACTCGCTTCTCCGACTGCTAGTTCCACTGGGAAGGCGAGCGAGTATCCAATCTTCCTCCCCATTCCCTCTTTCCGTATGGCTGCGAAGGGAAGGGGAGGGATCCTGCAGAGCGTTCTCCGTAGGATTCCACGTTGGGGACTGTGTTCCTGGGGGGACCTTCGGGTCCTACTGGACATAAGTCCCCGTCGTTGAGGGAGGATCTTGCCCCATCCTCGATTTCTACGGGAATCGGGAGGATCACCACCCGATGATCGTCTGACGAATTCGGTGGGGGTTTCGCCGAGTGCATAGAATTCTTCGGAATTTCTAGCACTCTCCGAATGTTCTATTCTTCTACGATCTGCAAACACTTGGGCGAAACCACAGTCCAGAGTGGGCGAGACGAGAATCCCAGATAATTGTTATTACGATAATCGGGAATCTCGCCGAATGCTCGAATTCCTGGAATTTCTAGCATTCGAGAAAAGCACTGCTGCTGAAGGAAGAATATCTAGGGGAGGGCTCAGCCTGGATGGACCTGACAGTCCGTCGCCTCAGTAGGCGACCAACGGGTGGGAACATCCAGTTTGTCTTGAACTATCGTCTTCGGTATCCTGTTATCACCATAGAAGTTTTCCTTCTGGGAAAACTTCTCCTTCACTCTCTTCATTAGAGAATGCTCTAATGAAGGGTGTCTGCTTCCAGTCCTTATTCTTGTTCCTCGAATGGAATAGAATTTAGGATGGAGGTCTATGTACAGGAACCTACAAATATACTACGTACATTGCCCTGGTGACATGCTTCTGTTATCAGTTGAATTGTCCGAGGTGTAGGCACATACCGTAGTTAACTCTACGGGTTGTGACCGAAACGAACAGTATCATCTTAATTGAACTGCAACTTGGGACTGCCCTGCAAACCTCCCAGGAGTTACCAGTTTCGATTTTGAGATACTTATGGTATTGTTACAACAACACCTCAGCGTTTGCATTCACCGAAATCCATTTCGATTAAATGCAAATGCTCGAGCGTATTTTTTTGCGCTCGATGGTTCTAGCCGAACGCATTCCTTCTTGGAATGGATTACCTGGCAACTTAGGATGACGAGTGAGCGAGAGCTAGCAGTGTATTGGGCTGCCTGCCGCAGCCCAATACCAGCTGGCTCTCCGAGATAGCATGGTCGGATTATATGTCTCTCCTCTGCAATGATTGACTACCGAACCGTATCTCTGCCCGGCAATCACAGACTTAGGTCTCTGGTTGGCTGGAATTCTCCCATACGTGAATCTCTATTGCATCGCCTTGGACATTGCAAGAATTTTCAGGCAGAGATATCTCGATAGACTCGCTATCATCTTTCTGTTTATCGCACGGTAACAGAAGTCTGTAGCCTAGTCTCCCGCTGCATCGCACCTGCTGCTGCGATAATGCTGAATGATTTCTTCAGACATCTGAGTTTGTCTTCTAAATATATCTCGTATTCGTAGGTGTACAATTGTTCATTGTTCACCCCGAATTGTAGATGTATAACAGAAGACATCGCCTGTTCCCCGCCCCGCCAGCTCTACTTCCAAGTATATAGATGTCCTCCCTGGATAACCTGGGAAGAAGATGATGATGATTCAGCCCATGAGAAGTGGTTCTTCAGGCAGTACATCCCTGTGTTTTCATTACTGAAAAGCGCTCCGCTTTCATTGCAACTCCGACTAATCACCGAACAGCAATGAAGTAGCGGTTTAGCGTTTTTAGTCCTTTGTAAATCACAGAGATTAAACCGTCTTCGCGGGTTGGTGTCATCGGCGGGACTTTTCTAAAGTTCAGAATCTTGAGAGTTACTTCTCTTGATTTGGCTGTGAAGACGTAGGTCTGCATTCGCCTACCACCTTCGTCTTCAACGGCACATAGTGATGTTTCTCCTTAGCTGAGATTCAACTACTATGAGAACTTCTGTCTTGCCATCAGGGGCCTCGGTCTCTAGAAGGCAATTGACTCTCACCTGTTGGGCGCATGCCTTGAGAGAATCATCATCTCGCCTTCCGGCATCCGTGGCAACAGATAGACGATTTGTATGGTCTCTCGGCATAACCCTTCAAAAGGCGAGGGTCATGTGACTACGCCTTGGATGCTTGGACAGCTCGCCTCACACAACCGAACGCAGTCAGTCAGCAGCTGTTGAAGCGTCCAAGACCATCACAAGCTACGCTGCGGACTTTGTATCGGTTGTTCCAGATCAATCATTACTTTGTCCTACTAGCGTGTTCCATCGACACCCACCATGGAGTGTCGGTGTCTTATCCACTGCGGAAATGAAGAGACTTCGCCACAGTGGGGTACGAGACCGCAAGAGACTTCACTGCAGTGGGATACGAGACCGCGAGACACTTCGCTGCAGTGGGGATACAAGACCGCGAGACACTTCGCTGCAGACGGATAGACTAGTATGGGTACTGAACATCACTCCGAAGAATATGTCGGACAGGAAGATGGATAGGTCATCGCGACCATATCCTTCTTTCCCTCTGGGACTGCCCACGGGTCCTTGGAACCTCATTTCCCTGGACCAGTGGTGGATGCTTGCAAGATGTGTTTGCTTACCCAGCTCCTCGACATGACAAGTTGCATCTCATCTATGGTGTGCAGTTGTAGAGGTAAGAAGGATGCGAGAGTGACTGGCTCCCCCCCTTCCATGCCTCGTCTCTCCATTCCTCGTCCTTTGGGTTGAGGATAGGACTTGAACTCACACTTACTGGTCGGATGATTGATGCGGTAAGCCTGTACATAAGCATCATTTTTATGTTTCTTATCAGAATCATAGAAGCAATCCCGCTCCTTCCTCTAACAAGGGGAGGAAGGAGACTGACAATAATGCAAACCCTTCCCAGAACTTTGCATTAATATCTCCGGTGCCAATATTCTTCACAGCCCTTTTTTGGATGAGTCACGATCCCTCACTCATTTTGAAAAGGCCCAGAAGTCTGACTCTTGATCACGCAGCTCCTATACTCTGATCAAGTTGTCAGAGGCAGCAGGGCACTCCTCCTCGCTCTTATGACCAGAAGTAGCAGCTTAGGTGCGCAGAACTCCAGTCAGTTCTAGAGGCTCACTCAGATTCCTCCCACCAATCGGTGAGTCTTCCTATTGTTAAAGGACCAAAAGGTGTGTATTATGTATCGGAACAAAGAACAATTTGTCGAAAATTGTATTTTTCCTAACTATACAAACCAGAGGTCCTTTAACAAATATGCCCACCTCATGCCACCCCTCAATCTGAACCTGGGCCGAAAGGCAAAGTGGAGTGTTTACATCCAGGCAGGCTAGCCTGCCCCACGGTAGTTACTGCCTAACCACCTTGTTCAAGATTCAACGGCTGTAATTCCAGCTACACCGAAAGTATATTACTATGGTTAAAGGACCTCAGGTTTGTATTGTTAGGAAAAATACAATTTTTGACAAATTGTTATTTTGTCTGAATTGGTTAGGAAACTGTTCTGGGTCTCCCCATAGGACTGTCTCATGACAGTTGGAAGTCCACCGCCAGGGAACTGGGTCAGTTCTGGGGGCGATATAGTTCTGTGCCCTCTTTCGCCTGCTCCGTTTTTCACACTTGTAGTCTCATATAATGGTTAGCCAAAGGATTGTTTTGGAAAACGTTAGTCCTCGCTATGCATGGGACTTCTGCTGTCATCAGTACGATAGGACTAATTATATAGGTAATATAGACAGTTTTATTAAAAATAGAGTCTGTAGTGAGTTACTTATTCTGATGTTATGTCATCTCAATTGATTGTTTAACCAGTCTCTTCATCTTTTGCACATTCTGCTAGCCTGTTCCCTCTTTCTCCATCAAGATGCACTTGTTCATTCTTTACATTGTTTTTTCTTTGGCTGCCAGCAAATCTGTTACTCCTGCCTCGATTAATGTTTCTCTTGAGGATGGGATTAATGTTGTGCAAAGAAGTGCAATTTTGTTTTGCCCGCTCACTACCTTAAGTATGCAGAATCGTGTTTAAAAACAGTAATGCCCTTAGTCCACTACTAGTAGTGGTTAGTCTTTTCCTGAACCAAAGAAAGAGCTGTCCTTTAGGCTCTAAGTTTTCAAGCTCGGGTTTTAATATTTTGGGGAGCATGAAGGTACATATATTGTAGGGAGTGTACCTTTTTATATAATAAAGGTGTTTACTTTTAGTGACTGTTATTTTATAGGACTTTTGGACCCAGGCACAGGTGTCCCCTCATGGCACTTCTGTTTCACTCTGGCTGAATTGGAGTGGTTTCCTCTGCAAGGTTCCTCTTTGCTGCACATATATGAGAGCCTTGTTCCCTGAATGGAATCCAACTTCTGGTGGCCTTAAGATCCAAAAGGTATTCCAGATCAGGTAAAAATGTTTTGGGTTTCATGCAAGGAACCTTTAGCTCAATTGGCTGAGTGGATTTTGTCTAGCTGTACTACCCACCATCCTCTTCTGAATGTGGGAATTGGCTAACTTTGACAGTAGGTAAGGTTCATCCCAAATAATATAAATTTTCATAATAGAATTTATTATTTGGATACTTACCCATTGTTAAAGTGGACCCCAACCAGCCTCCCTATAACTTAGTGGGGTGTCAAAGAAACATATAACAAGAATTAAAACATTCAAAACACACCTGGTAGAGAACAGGTGTACTAGACAGTCATCCAGGCAGCCATTCGACCTTGTTTTAATGCTGACTTGCCTGTCAGTGCAGGAGTATAAGCTAACTTGAATGGTAGGTAAGTATCCATATACGTAATAGATTTTATTATGAAAATTTATATTTTCTGGTTAACAGATCTCCTTTGGCATCTGAAACACTAAGTCTAGAAGAAGTATCTATGCAAGAAGGGTTAGGATCCATCCCATCCTTATGCCCTTCACCACATTCTCCATCAATGAGTGGCGATGAAGAGGAAGAGCGAAGCAGTGATCCAGATACCCCAACTCCTTTGGCTACTGCTTACTCAGTATCTACTGTATCCGCAACAAACAGCATTTCAATTCCTAAATATGGATCGAATGGTACATCAGGCATGAAGATAAATGAACAGTACTCTACTTCACTTCCAGATTTTCGTTTGGACAAGGATTCGTGTGATGAAGTTGTGGATATGGATGGAGGAAACAAAGACAACATGAAGAGCATTTTTAGAGATGTGGAAAGTGTTGACAAGCAAAAGGTTGATCTTAATCATAGTATGTCGGATGTGTGTTGTGAAAGTGTATTGTGGTTAGCTGGGAGGCTTGGACCAGTTCTTACTTCCCGTTACGTGACTCGCAATCTCTTACGAATGCTGACCCTCTGCTACTTGCCAGACTCAGGTGCTTTGAACCCAATACCTACTGACCCTAGGGATGAATTATCAGTGACACGAAAACGAATTCTTGGCGATAGGTTTGCTGCCAAGGTGTTGCACTGTCTTTCAGAAATTGCATGTGAGTGGTTTATGTAAAGTACACAGAAAAATTGTGAATTTATAACCGTAAGCTAGTTATTTTGTACACTTTGATTTATGAATATATCTTTACTCAAAGGCTGGCTTGTAATTGGTAATTTTTCTAATGATGCATTCATTAAACCATTAGCACTAGAAGGAAGAATATTTTAAAAAATCAGTGGAAAGCTGGAAACCAATGAACCTATGAAGTTCAAATATGTAACTATCTTTTCCAAAGATTTTAAAAAGTATATTAAATATTCCATTGAGATTCATATTTGATAAAATAAACAAAGACATTATAGTAATTAGTATTTTAGTGTAACTGTAAGTCATGTGGTTTATGAACCTTAATATCTTCAAAACTTAACTTTTTATTGTTTTATAAATTTCATTAATTTGTAGTGGATGCTCAAGAAATTGCAAACATAGTCATTTGCATATGTATGTAAATAGTTTTTGTACATGAACTTCCCTGACAGATATATACTTAGCTATAGTCTCCGACGTTCCCGACAGAATTTCAAATCTCGCGGCACACGCGACAGGTAGGTCAGGTGGTCTACCTTACCCGCCGCTGGGTGGCGGATGTACGAACCACTCCCGTAAGCTTGTCAGATTTTTCTCTGTCGCGGGAACGATAACAACTGTTGTCGGTTCCTCTCGATAGTTTTTCGATTCTCGCTTGCCTGGAGTTATTTGGACTTCTTTTGGTGACGTATTCGCTTTGTTTGGCTTGGCATACGCTGATTGTGGACCGGTTTGATTTTGAGTTTGATTTTCTTTAACGATGTCTGACCTAGATTCGGTAGTTAAAACTTCGGTTTTGTTTAGGGTTTGCGTGAATGAAGGATGTAAGGTGAGGTTGCCGAAAGCTTCGGTAGACCCCCACACGGTTTGCATGAAATGCAGGGGGAATGAATGTTCTTTTGCTAACCCTTGTAGTGAATGTAAGGGATTGAATGAAGAAGAATATAAGGCTCTCTCTTCTTATGTTAGGAAGTTGGAACGTGATAGAGTGCGTAAGGCTTCCTCTAGAAGTTCTAGTAGATCTAGAATGAGTGAGTTGGATGTGGATCCTAATACTAACGTAGAATTAGAACCTTCTTCCCAAGTTGCAGCCCCTGCTCCCCGCACCGAAGCCGAAGATTCGCCTTCGGAGGCAGCAGCTCTGAGAGCCACGATTCGTTCTATGGATCAGAAGATTCGTCAGTTGGAAGGTAAGGAGAGTGTTAGTGATCAGTGCAGTGTCCCCAGTGTTGTGGAGGGTGCGTCTGACCGGCTTCTTAGTGCCTCTAGGCCTAGACCTCTTCCAGACTCCCAGTTCCAGTGGAGTAGGAAAGTCGAAAGCCGCAAGAGGGCTAGGGAGAACCCCCACCGGTCAGGCGTCCCCTCGGCAGATCCTGAAGTACGCTCCCAGGCTGCCTCGGATCGCTACAAGAAGGAGCTACTACGCCAATGCTTCTCCTCTTCGTCGTCTCCCTCTCCGAAGAGAGGTTGGAACTCCCCGGATGCGTCGCGCCCGTTGAAGAGGGCTTGGAAGGCTCCCTGCAGTCCTTTGGCTTCTAGTCCGGAGGTTTTCCCGGAAGAATCGTCGGTGGAGGCGAAGAAACCCAAGAAATCCTGTGATCGTTCTTCTTCTCGCGCTCCGCGCTCGGCGCCTGCTTCCGAGGAAGAACAACAAGTTTCGCCTACGAGAGTACTCGCGGGACTTCAAGCTCAGATCACGGCGCTAGCAGACTCTCTAGCAGTTAGATCACGTAGGAAGAAGGACGTTTCTCTTCCGATCAAGAGATCTAGGCGCCGCTCTTCAGAGGATCGTTCTCCTCGTTTTAGGCGTTCTCCTTCATATGGGGAGGTTTCGTATGAAGTTAGGGGCTCGCGTGAGCGCCTCGCTCGCTGGCTCTCTTTCGACTTCAAGGCGCCAAACATCGTAGGATGCTCTATGGAGAAAGAAGTTTTTTCTCCAGATTGGATTCCCGCTTCCGGTAAGCGCACTGCACCTGCTCATCACGCTATTTCTTCAACTCCCTCGCGTGAGACTTCTCCTCAGCAGCCTCAAGATTCTAGAAGGCGCCCTTATGCAAGTAGGCGTTCTTCGTCCAGATGTCACTCTCCTCGAGTGTCGGATCGTGACTTCTCTCCTGACAGGCATCAAGAGTCTGGTAGGAGTCGTGTGCATGATAGACGGCCTGCTGTTAGCCGCTCCCCGCAAGGTAGGCGCCAAGAGCCTACTGCACATCGATCTCCTAGTAGGCGCTCGTCTCTTTTAAGGCGTCATACTCCTGATTATTCTCCTCGGGGCAGACAACAAGAGTCTTTCAAGCGCCCTTCTCCGTGTAGGCGCTCTCCCGCTTCTAGGCGCACTTCTCCTGACCGTTTGTCTCTTGGTAGACAACAGGAATCTCGGAAGCGCCCTTCTCCAAGTAGGCGCTCGTTAGCTTTGAAGCGCCCTTCTCCTGAATGTTACCCTCTTGTTAGACGTCAAGAGTCTCGCAAGCAGCCTTCTCCTAGTAGGCGCATTTCGCCTTCCAGTCGAACTTCCGTTGATCGTACGCAACTGGACAGGTATGGAGAGCCGCGCAAGCGCTCTGCTCTCGATAGGCGCTCTTCTCCTGGCAGCCCCTCGCCTCGGGATAGGCGCAAAGAGTATAGTAGGCGCTCGCCTCCTCGTAAGCGCCCTGTGGATATTTCCGAGGATTCTCGGAGTAGGAGCCCTACCTCTCCTTCGGCTGAGATTCCGTCTACCTCGAAGAGGGAGTCTCATCGTAGACATCCCAGATCTTCTCTTCATTCTCCAGTGGATGTGAACTCTTCTAAGAGAGGGCGTTCTCCAACCTCTCGCTCAACTCCTACTAGGATCCCTTCGTCACCTAAGGATCTTCCGCGCTCGCCTCGACAAGACGTCCTAGAAGGTTCGGATGAGGAACCGAACACTTCTGCTGCTGTGTCTTCTACAAGAAGCTTACAGAGCTACTTTTGCAAGTTTTTGGGGATTCCCTTTCTCCTACGGCTCCTCCTTCTCCTCACTCACTTTTTTCAACGGCGAAGACAGCGAAGAGTTCTTCTTGTGTGAGGATGAAGCCAACTCTTTCTATGAAGAAGGCACTGAGGAGTTTTGGTTCCTGGATGGCTTCCAAAGAAGAAGCGGGGAAAACGATGTTCGCTTTTCCTCCTTCGAAGTTATCAGGACGCGCTGGTTTCTGGTATGAAACAGGAGAGTCCTTAGGATTGGGTCTACCGTCTTCGGCTGATTCGGATTTTTCGGCGCTGGTAGATTCGACAAGGAGAACTGCCCTTAACTCTGCTAAGACGACTTGGGCAATGAATGAATTGGATCACATGCTCAAAGGCATGTTTAGAGTGCTAGAAGTATTTAACTTCCTTGATTGGTCGTTGGGAGTCCTAGCCAAGAAAATTGAAGTGCCAGAGTCAATTTCGCCAGAAAATCTTATGTGTGTTTGTCTTGTATGGACAAGTCGGTAAGAGACGGAGCGAGTGAAATCGCCTCCCTGTATGGGGCCGGGATCGTGAAGAAGAGGTCGGTTTATTGTTCCTTCTTAACGAAGTCTGTCTCCCATGCCCAGAGGTCTTCTTTGCTGTTTGCTCCTCTGTCTGCTCAGTTGTTCCCTAAACATCGAGTGCAGGACATTTCAAGATCACTGTCGGCCAAAGCCACCCAGGATCTTTTGGCACAGTCGGCAAGAAAACCTCGCCCTTCCTTCCCTACCAAGGCTAAGAAGGAAAAAGCAAGTGTTCGAGAACCCTTTCGAAGGGCGTCTTCATCAAGAACCTCTACGTTTAGAGGTCGTAGACCTTCAAGAAGGGGTAAGACTTTCGCCAAGTCTGTTAAAGCCCCCAAATAACTTGCAAGTCCTTCAAACAACGGTGGGCGCCAGACTCTTAGAGTTTGCAGAAGTCTGGGCCCAAAAAGGGGCGGATCCTTGGACCCTTTCTATTTTGAGGAGAGGTTACCTCATCCCTTTCGTCGAAAGACCTCCCTTGACGACCATCCCAAGGGAACTGACGGCCAGGTACAGAGACCCCATCATGAATCAAGCTCTCCATCTAGCAGTAGATCAGATGCTGGAGAAGGGGGCTATCGAACTAGTGACAGACCATCATTCATCGGGCTTCTACAACCGCCTTTTCCTAGTTCCGAAGTCCTCAGGGGGATGGAGACCGGTGTTGGATGTAAGCGCCTTGAACTTCTTCGTAGAAAAGAAGAAGTTCACGATGGAAACGCCTTCATCAGTGCTGGCAGCACTTCGTCCAGGGGACTGGATGGTTTCCTTGGATTTACAGGACGCTTACTTCCACGTACCGATCCATCCTTCCTCGAGGAAGTTTCTCAGATTCATGATGGGGGGGGAAAATTTTTCAGTTTCAGGGCTCTGTGTTTCGGCCTCTCGACGGCCCCTCAAGTGTTCACGGGGATTTTGAGGAATGTGGCTCAATGGCTTCATTTGAAAGGGGTGAGGATATCCATGTACCTCGACGATTGGCTAATAAGGGCCAATTCAGAAGATCGTTGTTTTGAAGGACTTACAAGTAACTTTAGAATTGACGAAGGCTTTGGGACTTCTCGTCAATTTCAAGAAGTCGTCACTAATTCCCCGAGCAAGAGTGTGTGTATCTCGGGATACAGATGAACTCTGAGTTTTCGGGCTTTTCCCTCGCAGGAAAGGATAGCCCGAGGATTCGAGAGAGTAACAACCTTCTTAGGGAAAGAAGTATGCACAGTGAGGGAGTGGATGAGTCTGCTGGGGACGCTCTCCTCGCTGGAGCAATTCGTTTCCCTAGGAAGGTTGCACCTGAGACCGCTCCAATTCTTTCTTCATCGGAATTGGAGTCGTCGTTCTCAGGATTTGACGTTCTCCCTGTCGTTATCCCAGGACATCAAGAAACATCTCTTATGGTGGACAGATCCCAACCTCTTTGCGAAGGGACTGTCTCTTCAATCACAGACCCCCAACCTGGTGTTGTTCTCCGACGCGTCGGACACGGGGTGGGGTGCAACTCTGGGAACCAGCGAAGTGTCAGGTACCTGGTTGGGGGACCAGGTAGCCTGGCACATCAACAGAAAGGAGTTGATGGCTGTGTGGTTGGCTCTGAAGGCTTTCGAGCCCAAAGTCAGAAGATCGGTAGTGCAGGTCAACGCGGACAACACTACAGCTCTGGCATATATCAGGAAACAGGGGGGGACGCATTCCTTCTCCCTGTACGAGACAGCAAGAGACCTTCTTCTGTGGGCAGAAGAAAGAGGAATCAAGCTTCTCACCAGGTTCGTGCAGGGAGAAAGGAATGTAAGAGCAGATCTCCTCAGCAGGAAAGATCAGGTCCTTCCCACAGAGTGGACCCTTCATCTGGATGTATGCCAGAGCCTGTGGAAGTTATGGGGCAGGCCACACATAGACCTCTTTGCCACGTCAAAGAACAAGAGGCTGGATCCTTACTGCTCTCCGATATCGGATCCAGAGGCATTAGCAATAGATGCTCTTCTTTAAGACTGGAACGGACTCGACGTCTACGCGTTTCCCCCCTTCAAGATCCTGGGGCTAACCATCAAGAAGTTCGTAGAGTCCGATTCAACGAGAATGACCTTAATCGCTCCCTTTTGGCCGGCCCAAGAATGGTTCACAGAGGTACTGGAATGGTTGGTGGACCTTCCAAGATCGCTCCCGCTAAGGAGCGATCTACTCAGACAACCCCACTTCGACAGGTACCACAAAAATCTCCTCGCTCTCAGTCTGACTGGCTTCAGACTGTCCAAAGTTTGGTCAGAGCGAAAGGCTTTTCAGCAACAGCTGCTAAAGCAATCGCAAGAGCGAGGAGACCTTCCACCTTGCGTGTATACCAGTCAAAGTGGGATGTCTTCAGACGTTGGTGCAAGAGGAAGAACATTTCCTCTTCCAGTACCTCTGTGACCCAAATTGCGGATTTCCTTATTTTCCTCAAAGAAGAATGTCATCTAGTTGTGTCAACTATTAAGGGATACCGCAGTATGTTGGCGGCGGTATTTCGGCATAGAGGCTTAAAGATATCCGATGATAAGGACTTGCATGATCTTATTAGATCATTTGAAACCATTAAGTGTCCTCATGTGGTACCAAACTGGAATCTAGACGTAGTTCTACAATTCCTTGGATCGTCTAGATTCGAACCTCCTAGCTTAGCCTCTTTCAAGGATCTGACGAAGAAGGCTATCTTCCTTTTGGCCCTTGCTACAGCTAAGAGAGTGAGTGAGCTCCAAGCTATTGAGGGCAATGTAGGGTTTAAGGAAGATTCGATGGTGTGTTCGTTTCTTCCAAATTTCCTTGCAAAGAATGAAAACCCATCACGGCCTTGGCCCAGGAGCTTTGAAGTTCGTAGTTTATCTTTTCTAGTAGGGGAAGAGCCTGAAAGAACTCTTTGCCCTATGAGAATTATGAAGTATTTCCTTAAGAGGAAGGAACAACTTAAGGCTAATCAAGATGTGCTTTGGTGCTCTGTAAAGGACCCCACTCGGCCCATGTCGAAGAATGCTCTTTCCTTTTTTCTGAGAAGCCTTATTACAGAGGCACATGTTGCTTGTAAGGAAGAACATTTTAAACTACTGAAAGTGAAAGCTCACGAGGTGAGAGCCATCGCAACTTCACTTGCATTCAGAAAAAATATGTCTGTGCGGAACTTGATGGAGGCGACTTTTTGGAGATGCCAATCGGTTTTCGCAAACCACTACCTACGTGATGTAAAAATCACATATGATAAATGCTTCGCCTTGGGTCCTTTCGTATCGGCGGATTCGGTGCTGGGGCAGGGAGCTGAAACTTATCCTGTGTAAATTTTTTATATGTTACCCTATATTTTATATTGTTTTTTGGTTGTCTGAAAGAGGTTGCAGGAGGCACCTCTTTTTGTCGTAATATTAACCCTTTGTATTTTGGTTAGGTGGTCTGGTGGGTTTTGGCTCCTTGCAGAGGTAGTGGTAAGGATCTGTTAGGTAAGCGGACAAGGTCCCTCTAACAGCATCCGACTTGGATTCTACCACAATAGGGGATCACATATCCCAGTGGTAGATCCGAGAGTCTTTCAGCATCAGGTCACGTCCTAGCTGTAGCTCTCCAGGCAATGCAGACTCAGAGATAGTATCTATGAAGTCTTCATCCTGAAAAGGTGAGAACCAAGGTTTTTATATCCTACAACATTAGTTGTTTCCCGTCTTACCTGTATTATTGAGCTGTCTCTTACCCTCCACCAAGGGTGCCAATCAGCTAAGTATATATCTGTCAGGGAAGTTCATGTACAAAAATGATATTGTTAAACTACAATAAAGTTTTGTACATACTTACCTGGCAGATATATACGATTAATGGCCCACCCAGCCTCCCCTCAGGAGACAGGTGGAAGAGAAAAATCTGACAAGCTTACGGGAGTGGTTCGTACATCCGCCACCCAGCGGCGGGTAAGGTAGACCACCTGACCTACCTGTCGCGTGTGCCGCGAGATTTGAAATTCTGTCGGGAACGTCGGAGACTATAGCTAAGTATATATCTGCCAGGTAAGTATGTACAAAACTTTATTGTAGTTTAACAATATCATGTTATGGTTTTAGATATATCTTTTGGTACACGTTTCAAGTTTATATGGAGAGCAAGTCAACATTACTGATCATTTTTTCCACTATGATAAAGCTAGGGTTGTTTCAAGTTTATATGAGGAACAGGTAATTTTGCTACAGTACCTTCTTTGTTCTGGTAATTATCAGAAATTTCATTCATTAAAATTTTTGTTTCAGGTCTCTATGGGGAACAAGTAATTTTGCTCCAGTATTTATGTCATATATGTGAGTTGGTGGCATCATGTAGGCGCAAACTTTCAACAACAATGGAAGGTGGTCTCTTAGGAGCCATGGCATTGTTGCAGTATCTTCTTCCATATCTTACTGACAGTACATTCATGGAGCACTTGCAGGTATGCTTTTTGCTCCCTTTTCTTTTTATATTTTAACCATCTTTCCTATTTTATATCCTTAGATCAACATTGTTCTTTAAAGGTTTAGTTTGTGTTTGCAAATTGTAGTAGAAGTTTGACCATTTGGCAATCTGTATTTTGAATAACCCTGACCATAATGTAGATTTTATGATTATCTGTATGCCTACCATTCTTTGATTATTTGGAAAAAATTAAAATATTTTGGAACAAAAATTATGGTTGTTTTGCCCATTTGATTCCATTCAGTTTTTAAGGAGATAGTAATAGTTAATCCTCATCCAATGAGATTTTGGAGCTACTAGTTTCCAGCATTTGAGAGAAGGATGAGGTGGGAAATGAAATGGACCTATCACTTATTAAAATTGGATGCTGATGTATTTTCAATGGAATGCATAGTGACATTAATGCTCTACTAAAAACAAGTAGTATATGGTGTGGTAGCCATATTGGTATTCATGTTTATGCTGAATAGCAGTTTGGAATTGTGAGCAAACGTGATTGGTGCAAATTCTGGATAACATGGTGTTTTGTTCAGAAATGCCTTCCAAAGGTACCCTTTCTAGATACTGCCAATCCATAAGATAATTGAATTTTTAAAAAGAATAGATATTGGTGTTGATGGAATATTTTAACAGGATATTACAATATTAACTCTCCACATATCTAGGGCCTGAAAGTAAAATTAAGCACACCTTGTTGAAGAAAATTTCATAACATTTCAGCAGAAAGTCATGAAGAGACCTAGTTTAGATGAGCTTGACCAAGTGTTTTATAAGTGAGTTACTGCATAATATGTATATCAAAGGAATGCAAATCTCAGACCCAGTGAAATGTTTCATTGAGTTATCTAGATCATGGTGCTGTAAGCCTTTCCAGATTGATGATTTTAGAACTTTTAAAGATTTTCATGTAGTTAACTGTAAAACAGCAGTGGGAGATTGTAGTCTGCCAATGCAAGTGCTGATGAACACTGTGGTCAGAACTTGGCATAGCTCATACCTGAACATGACCTGAATGGAAGCCAGATTTGTAATCCGATGAAATGAGCTTATTTGATAGGTGTTTCCATGAAAAAAATTTGATGGGGGTATGGGAAAAAGCTTCCAAGGTTTCAAGCAAACAAAGGACATGTTACAGTGTTGGTGTGTGGTAATGCCTTGGAACTCAAAATCACAATTATTTATTGGGAAGAATAAGAATCAAGTGGCATTTAGAATTGTTCAACATTTACAGGTGCGACATGATGTGGAATGGTATTTCTTTGTGACTAGAAATTTTTCAACTGATATCACTTACATTTTGTGCAAGAAGAATATAAGTTTTGCCATGCAAAACAGTGGGACCAGGCTTACACATATGGCTAGGCTTTTCTTCTTTCAGTATCTTGTAGGTTGTTGCAACTAAGGCCGTTTTACTTGTTGCAAGGGTACATTTATGGTACCATGCTTGACTCACGGGCATGGTTTTCAAGTGAGATAACCCTCCCGTAGCACTTTTTAAGTTCAATTTGTTTCTTGTTCCTTGCAATAACACATTGCTGGTTTTTAATAAATGTTTCTGTAATTTTTATACCACAAAATTGTCAAAATTGTGGATGGAATACCATTCTTTAGGATTTTATATCCGTAGGGGGTTATTGCCATCAGTACACCTCATTACTTAAGGTTCTTTGTAGCATCCCCTTGGCCCCTAGCTTGAACTCATTCCTTTTTATTGTACTTCCACACATACATTTGACTCCTTTTTTCTTACTTTCCACCCTCTCCTAACAGCTGCAACAGGTTTTCCTCCTGTTATACCTTTAAACCTTTTATACTTTCAATTTCCCTTCAGCACTGAATGACCTAATAGGTCCCAGTCTTTGGCCCATGGGCTAAATTATATATTCCAATCCCAATTTAGAATTTTATAGTTTTTTTGTGTGGAAATTCTTATTAACACTTGATTTTCTTACAGGAAACATTGATACGGAATGCTGTGTACCCAGTTATACGTCTTCTGTCGTCTACAAAAGTTAATTTTCCCCATGGTGGAGCTGCACGAGGAGTTTTAGCTTGTCGAGTCATTGACTGCCTGTTCATTATGGCTTTACGTGTTGGAAGAGAAATGAGTAAAAGCATTCTTATGCCAACCATTACAAGATTTATGACTGCATTTGATAAGTGTCACAGTAACTCATCAACTCAAGCAGGGGCTTCACCAAGGTATGTATATTAATATCCATATTCTCAGAACAGTCAGCACTTAACGTATGCAGGTTTCAGTTATGCTGATTTGAAAATCTGGGTAAAAAATTATATCCAGAAAGTTGCATTGGGCAAGCAAAAACTTCAGTTTACCATGCTGAGCTTTACACAGAGTAAGTGACTTGTAGGTGTAAAGTTGTGCTGCCTCCTGCCTCTATGGAGTGTCCACCTCACATCTCTGGTTTAGGTCATTTGACACCCTGTTGGAAGGTTCAAGCTAGCCTGATGTCTTTCCAATTACCTATAGGGTGTCTCACCACATTGGCATTGTACATTATCCAGCAGTATCATTGTTCTCATCATATGAAGGTTATTGAGAGAGAATAAACAAGGTTTTAGTGAGCAAATATGAGGGAGAGAAAGAAGTACAGGCGGCCCTCGGTTAGCGGCAGGGGTTCCGTTCCTGGCCACCGACGCCAAGCGATTTTCGACGCTGAGCGATTCTAAAGCCTACGGCCGCCGCACACCTTCTTTCAAAACTCTAGACCAGTCAAAGGCGCCGTAATCCCACAACGGCGCAATAAGTAAAATTATATTTATGCAGTATAGTACTATAGAATTTACTGTACAGTACATGTGGGTGTCTAGAGTATGTAAAGATATAATAAAGTTTATACAGTGTACAGGTAGCTGTAGTGTTCAGGTTACGATCATTAGTCTTAGATAGTTCGATTTTATGAGAGATTAAATTACAATGGCCTAACTTTATCCATCTTCTAGTTACATAAGTTCAATAACAGCAAGAGAATGATGAAAGTATGGTTTTAACGTTATACTCGTTGCGTGAACGTGTACAACCATGAACAACCGAACGAGAAAACGACTTTTTTTTTTCTAAGTACAACCGAACTGGATAACATCTGTTTGGCTTGTATTTCGATCATCGTACTACAGTGCAACATTACCGTATTTGTTATAAATGGCGTTATGTATAGAATAGAACTGAGATATCTTAACGTAATAACTTTATTCGCTATAGATCAGAGATCAATATAGATTAAAGATCAATCGGGAAATATACCGTTAAATTTAAACCTAATTATGACTGAAGCTGAGAAAACTGTTCAAGCTGCTAATGACTATTATCGTACATCGGCAACAAGGATAAAACTGCAGTAAACGTCTGCCATCACACACAACCATAGATAAAATTGGGATAAAATCATTTTAATCAAAACTACTGTGCTTGAAAGAACACATTTTACTGTTGGTTTCACGCCGATATAAGATAAATAACGTAAGTTCGTATTACGATAATATATAGGATTACGTATTGCGAACGGAATCACATAATTTTTTGCGCAATAAACATGCCGCCAACGTAATCTGTTAACGAAAAAAATAGTAGTTCACATTCACAACGAGACATATTCAAAAAATATTTCCACCTAAAAACACGCTGTATAAGGAAAAATAACTTTGTCTCATATAAGTCAAGTATCTAGACTTGACTTATATGCTAACTAGAAGCAAGAGCATTCGCTCAGAATTGCGTTATGGCGAAACAGACTCGTATTCATCAGCTGATTTCAAACCACAACATTGGCCGCTCCGCGGAATACGGGCTTAAGTTTGCCGTAGTATTTTAAAATACAATAATATGAGAATACATACAATATTCTTGGATTCAGTGAAATAATGTATAACTTTTTAAAGGATTTATGGAACAGATGCATAATTAATAAAATACAATGCATTTTTCGGAACTGGCGGACAAGAACGAACATGAAAAACCATCCCCTGACTACGTGGAGCGTAGTTACAAAGGCTGCCTTAATTTGTATCTTATTTCTGTACAAAAATGAAAATACCTTTACGCAATATATTTTCATACACATTTTAAACATAAAAGCAAAAACATTTATAAAATCGACACATCGATCGCTAATTTGCACTTTTTTTAAATCTATATTTTCGGAAGAGCGGCAGGCGGCGGCTTACAAGAAAGAACATGAAAAAACATCGTATTTGGTATCGTGAAGGGCAGTTTCAAAAGCTGCCTTTGTATCATATTTCTGTACAGAAATAAAAATGCCTTTCACGTAATACATTTTCACACACATTTTAAACAAAAGCATGAACAATTATGAATCGACACATCCATAGCTAATAAATTTGCACTTATGTAACTCGATATTTTCGGCATAGAACAGCGTCAGAGGCATATATTTTACCCTAATACCTACGTAATAACTCTCCATAAAATTTGTTGATATAATTTGCATAACCTTTATGGTCTGAACGGCATTTCTACATATGTATGAACTCGTTAGACAACGGCGCTAGCGGCGCTGTTAACTGAAATTTGTGCCGTAAAGATACCTTTAAAATGCCTCATTTTTTTAATGAATATTTTTGACGACCGCCGTAAAACCGATTCGCCGTTGAGTGATTGCGCCGTTAACCGCGGGCCGCCTGTAATTTATATTTTTTCTGTTCATAATAACTGTAAGTCTATATCTTATTATATGTGCACTAGTGATAAGCACTTCATACATGGACTTAATAAGGCTTTATTTGTACAGAACATGTACAGATTTTTTTTATTACATAAAGAATACATTATACTAACTATTATCATAGCGGACTCCAAGGCAGTAGAAGAAAGACTAATATTTTGCTGGGGTACGGTCTTGGCTGATGACCAAGCATCCACTCTGTATATGCATAAGTTGCCAGATGCCACAGATTCCTTGTTTTACAATCTTTGATTGTTTTTACTGGTTTTCCAGCTAGTGCTAGATTATTCTATTGTTAATACCTCAGGTTTGTTAGCTATGAAAAATACAAATTGATTAAAAAATTGATTAAAAAATTTGTCATTTTTTTTATAAGCACATGCTACAAGTCATTACACAAGTTTTATTTATGTTTATTGTGACTGTGTCTATGGTATTAAGAATTATAGAAGCATGGTGTTTGGTAGGATTTGGATTGAAGAAATGAGACAGTTAAAAGGAGAACTGAAATGGAAGAGCACTGGATTTAGACAAAAAGGTGAATGCTACATTCATGGATTTGGAGAATGCATATCATAGAATATAATTGTCTCAGTCAAGGGTGGAAAAGTAGACCACAGATTTTAAAGAAAAAATACATAGGCATCAAAAAGTAAAAATGTCAACATAGAATGAAAGAAGTTACAGCATTTATTTTATTTTATAGAATAAAAATGAAAGATGAAAACCACTGAAAGAAGGCATCATGTAAAAGGCAGCTGAAATGTGTGATATGAACATCAAGGAATGGCTATAGAGAAAAATAGATGTCATGATGGACTCAAGATGTAAAAAAAAAAAAAAAAAAAGGAGTTGAGAAGAAAAGGATAACCTTCAAGTTTTTGCAGAGGACGGGCATGGAACATGGTTGAGAGGTATACAGAAAATGTTAGAGATAGTGAAGTGGTTGAGGGAAGATGGAAAGGATGTGTTATAATAATAGTATGCTAAAGGTGAAAGTGGATGAGAGAAAAAAGGATTAGCAGAATAAAGAGAGTACAATTGTCAAAACCTTTTGAATGAGAATCCACATAAGTGGAGAGATTTTAAATGAAAAAGGAAGTCTGTATTATCTGGTGTGGTTAGAAGAGCCACTGAAAAATTAGAAAATTAAACATTTCTAGAACTAACAAGAATAAAAATCAGTTTACTAAAACTAGTAAGCAAAGCAGTCATTGATGAGCTGATCAGAGTATATATGGAAATATGTAATAGAAAGAGAAATGACTAGGAGAAGGAAAATAATTTGAAAATAATAAGATACATAAGAAAAGGGCAGTGCACTACAGTGTGAGAAGTTTGGAGGAATGTACATGCATAGAAAATACTGGAGAAGGTGTTGAAAAAAAGGCTAAGAAATATTATTAAAATTGTAAAGTTCAGTGTGGCTCTATACCACAGAAATCAGTTACAGAGGCATTTCTTATGATAAGCCAACATCTGGAGGAAGAAGTGCCATGAGGAAAGAAATAGGTTATACCATATGATGTACTGTATTTGTGGATCTTGAAAAGACATTTGACAAATTATCAAGAAAAGAAAATAGACTGGCATCATGAAAAGCATTATGAAAGTAGAGGATACTGGAAAGACTTGCTAAGCTAGTGATGATACCATGGCAGAAGATCTAGTGAAGAAATAGCCAATAATATTGAGACAACTGTGTATCATAGTTGAGTATTGAACCCATCATTGGAGTGCTTTATATGTTTATGAACTAGGCACACTATTTTTTGATAAATTAGATCATCTGCTGTTTGATTGCCAACAGTAAATGTATGAACCTCTGGTTCATGTAAGTAAGAACCTTACTCGTGTGTAGTCTGGGTATGCTTGTGAGAAGCAAATTAATGTAGGACACATCATTTATGAACACTAATAGGGTTTTAAAAAAATCACACTTGCTTGTCTTACAAAGCTGTCATTTACGGTACATATCTCCGCCTGAATTGCATTGGAGGAGGGAAGTTATTCATTTATACATATTTCATTTTGCCTTCAGAGTCAATATGAGTCATTCTAAAATCTTAGTTTAACATTTTTGTATAGTAGTTCAAGTTATTGTTTTGTTCTTTTACTGTAGTATGTGTTGTTGACCGAGGTTTTTTGGGTAGACCCTGTATCAGTAACATCTTATTAATATTATAAAAGTCGTCTGAATGATTACATTTAGGAGGATAAGAGTACATATTTATATTTTCTGATGCAGGTCACTTGATGCAGAAGAAGTTCTTGGTTGTAGTGCTGAAGATGGAACTTCTGTTGCAAGTCTTCAGGCTTCACCATCAAGCTTGGATTCGGTTAAAGCTAAGGTACATATTGTAGAGAGTTTATTTTTATTGTATCTCCATTAATGAAAATTAATAAATGTTTGAAGAAAACTTTATATGAGGCACGTCATATTTATAAGCATAGATTCAAATGTACACGAAATTGTAAGTAAGGATATGGAAACTTGAATTTACATGCAAAAATAAACCTGAGATTGATGAGGCTTACATACTTTAAGGCATTTGCCAGTTGAATTGCTACAATATTCCTAGCAAAAGTGTTAGTTGGTGACATTAGAAGTGGTTTTCATATAAGTAACTTATCAAGTAAATTACCGGTACATAGCTATGGTTTCTAACTTGTGTGGCACCCCCCCTTTTTTTTGTGCAATGTTTCAGTTGTTTTGTGTAGGTGACTAGTCCTGCCCACTATCAGGAATACTGGAAACAACTTGGCAGATAATGTCTTCATTTCAGTCTTATTTTTTTAAGATGCAGGATATGCTTAGACAGCATTTGTTTGATGAACTGGCTTGAAAGAATTTTGTTAAGTTTTTTTGTAGAGGTACAATGACTATTCCATTATTCTGTTTTAACTTTTCAGGCCATTGAAGAACTGAAACAAGTATTTACACCAGAATTAGCATACTTGTCTTACGTCCCTTTATGTAGATTCCTTGGGGCTTCATACATGGAGGCAACTCTTCCCAATCATGATTTATTGAGGTCCCTTTGTCTTCAGCATGATGAAAACAATCAAGCTGATCATGCAGCAGGTAAATGTTTTTTCTGTAATAGAATAGATTTTGGAAGCTTGAAAACTGATGAATACATTATTGAATAATTTATTTCAGTTATGCAGTATTTAAAAGCTCATCCACTTTTGTGAGGTATGTATGTGTATCTTTTGACATTCTTGGACTTTTTAATAGGATGTGAAATCTTGTGATACCTTTCTTTAATTTTTAATTTTTAGTAAAAGACTATTAAGACCTGTAAAACACATGCTGTTTATATGAGAATCATTTGAAGTACTGCAATATTTTTTAAATAGTCCTGATCAGGTTTTGAACCATACTTGTATTGCAAAGGTAAGGCTGAAAAATAAACACTGAAAGGTGATGTTAAACTTTAGAAGTAATGAATTATTGCACCTCAGTCAAATCACTTTCTCAGTTGTCAGACCAGTAAAACAAGAAAAATAAAATGAACTTATGTGAGATTAGTTGTTGAACTGAAAATCACTTATAAAGTATAAAGCCAGGCATCTGCTGTACTCATAGATTCAGCATTCTTCAAGTAGACCATCAGTTGTGCCAACTGTATTTTTAAGAATGACATTTTTCTAGTACTTTTTCAATATGTTCATACAAAGTGCAACGTAATTGTTTTCATTCCAGTTGAATCATTGTTAAGGAGCCAGACAAAGATTTATAAAAGGCTGTCAATGAGCATCAGATTTCATTGCATATGTACACATCCTTAGAGGCTAAAACTACAACTTTATGTAAAATGCTTAATGACTCAGCAGGGTCAGAAAGGTATTGTGCCTATGGAAATCTAATAGTAGCCGGATTTGAACACAGGACTGCCATGGTGAAAGCCACTGATGGTATCACTGGGCTGAGAATGGGTCTGTTTCAGTGGGCTTAGCATTTTTAGGGAGAAATGGAATTTTTACTTGTTTCAAATATAGAAATATGTGAATTGATGGATAATAGCACAATGCTTTCTTGAATTTTGGGCAAGATAAAAACATAAACTCAGCATAATATAAGCAGAAAATTACCAAATGCCACAGGAAATATCTTTTTAAAAAGTGTAGCATGCCCAATATTGATGACCTGAGCTACCTTGCTCCAATGGATGTTTTGGTCACCCAAGGATCGAGATTATGGAGTTAAGTACTGGGCCATAATATCTTTGATAAATTAAATGAATAAATTTACTGACAATCCAGTATTGTAAATGTAGTCACAACCAAAAAATAGAAAATGAGAATGTTAAGACAGTGAAATAAAAGATAGGAAAGAAAATTGAATTAACACATATGGCATAAAAAGAAAGTTATGAGAATTATGAAAGGGTAGTTCTTAAATGGATCAGTCTGAATGAGAATGTAACTGACCAAGAAAGACTAATTTGTAGATCTGATGAAACCAAGAATGAAGAGACTGGTGATCTCATCTCTCCCAAAGTGAGCCACTGTGTCAGTTGGCATCAATCAGATACCACAGTGATGTGTTTGTACTGTTGACAAACCATGACCTTGGATAGCTAGCTGTTGGACCATTAGCTAGCTAATCACTCTTTCATTTTTGTCAGTGTAATGAATTTGCTCATGGATTAAACTGTAACTTACGTGTGAATTTTTATTTTTTGAATTCAGGTTTTTCTTAAAAAATCTTAGTTTGTAAATCTCATTTGTGCCAAAGTGGCAATTATTTTGCACTTATTATTAGCTCAAAACTGCGGTGCTTTACTGTGTATTTTTGTTTAACAGAATAATTATGTGTAAAGTATGATGAGACATTTTAACAGTACTAACAGATGATGGTCTTGCAATGAGCAACTCATCCAGTACTGTTGATGATCCTGGTGGAAGGCGTTCAAGTATCAAAGGCCCCAATGTAGCAATGACTGGAAACAGAATAGATATTAAGGTAGAGTATGTTGTATCAAATTTACAGTTTATATTTTGTCTCTAATTTTTTGTGTCATGATTCCATTGCCATCTAGAACCAAGCTAAATAGTTCCTGATAGAACAAGAATTGAAAGAAAAAGTAATCTTTATTAAATGAATATATCAGATTTTTAAAGTTCAGTAGAGTTTTGATCTCTGCGTTGATTGTTTTTTTTTTCCATTATAATTGTGCTGTGATGATCAGTTGATTGTATATCAAGTAAATCTGTATAATTCAGAAGTACTTAATTGTGTGCATTGTGTGTAGTCTCTGTGCAGACATATCAATTTTTAATTCATTTCTCGGTTCTCCATTAGGTATAGTTGGCTGCATGTCCATTTGAATCAGTTTTTTCTTGTGCTTCTTAAGTGTAATATGCAAAATTCATATGTTCCTACTTAAATACAATTTGATACTATTGGATATTGCCTTAAACAGAGACCCTAGACTCTTGAACAGTGTTATTTGAAGATTCTCTTCAATTTTTTAAATTTAAAATTTAACAAAAAAATGAGCCTCCAGCTGTGATGTAATGCATAATTTCTTCTCAAACAAATATACCTCATATCTGAAGGGCATAAAATTTTTGTGGTGTTACAACTTGGTCAAGTATTTGTTGGATAATTCATATACGTATGTAGCTTAGTGGTCTTGTTGAACTACTTTATAATGGTTTTACATATATAACTCTTAGAACAAATGTCTTACCAAATGAAATATGATGGGTCCAGTGTAATCGGATTGCGTATGATTTTTTTTCTTTGGTAATAATTTGATCAGTCTAAAGAATCAGATGTACTTGAGGGCAACTCTTTTTCTTATTGACCACTTCTATGTGAGAGAGAAGGGGACTGTGAGATGACATTGAAATGAAAATATTTGGAGTGTCATTACTAAAACTGAAAAATCACCAAAAAACAAGCCAACTTTGGTGTTAATACATGTATATATGTAATAAATGATTAATAATAAAATTAATACAGTACAGGCAGTCCCCACTTCATGGGGTGGGTTCCCTTCCTGGTTGAACGCCACCAACCGGAAATTGCTGATAACCAAAATACACAGATAATTACTTTATTGTAATACGTAAATGGCATTTATGTTGTAATCGACACCAATAAACCACTTACCAATGCCAATAAACCGCTTACCAACACCGAAAATCGCTTACCGTTGCTGAAAATCTGGTTAACAATGTCTTAGCCAAGTGCCATAAGCAAAGACTGCCTTATACAGTTCATAATCCCTAATCCAAAACCTCTGGGTATTTGTGTGGAACAAAAGCTTGCTCTGTAAATACACAAACACATTTTATTTCTAGAAAAAATATTCTGTAAAGCCAAAAAATATACTGAATACGAGCTTGTGTATCATACGATCCTGAAAACAGTGTCCCAAAACTTGATTTCATCACAGATACATTATGTAATAACATGTACTATAGTGAGAGATGCAGTTTCAGTAGTTTATTCAAGGCCATGCCAAATATGCAAGCATATTATATCTTAAAGTAAGCTTTTAACTTATTAATAGTCAGAATCAAATGTTCAGTAGGTTAAATGATCAAACTTGTGGCATGTGTGAGAATTAGCTACTATTTCAGATAATTAACAACCACTTAACAGCAGCAAGTACTGACATAAATAACTCCAGTTGACAAACGGCTGTTTACCAATGTTAGCTACCATAACTAAAACACGTTCATTAGGAGTTACACATTATAATTGTTGATTTATTAAAAACTTGCTTATTTGCCCTGGTGGTTATTCATCCTTCATGCAATATTTTCAATGGTGGTTATTCATCCTTCATGCAATATTTTCAATGGTGGTTATTCATCCTTCATGCAATATTTTCAATGGTGGTTATTCATCCTTCATGCAATGAGGTGTTAAGAAAGTAAACCACTAAATTTAAGCTCTGCATATAGCTATGGCTAAAGAAACAAATAATGTGCGGCTGCAAAATGTTTTGGAGGAGGTAAAACAACATCTGAAACTGGCAAAATCATGCCCTTACTTCACTAAATTTACTGGATTTGTACATAAAGTAAGTTGTATTTTCTAAACCCAGCTTTGATAATTTACAAAAAAATAGTATTTCAGAAGTAAGTTTTAGTCAGCAACTAATGGCAGTGATGACGTCAGTAAAAAGTCATTTGTTGATGATTTTACGAATGTAAACATTACCTGAATGCATACTATGTTCATATTTTGTAATATGATTATGTGACGATAAGACATGCAATATAATTGGATACATTAAGTAAAAACTTTTAATAAAATTATCATTATTCTCAATACACCTACCCAGGGCCAGTATGTAGTTTCTCTCTCTCTCTCTCTCTCTCTCTCTCTCTCTCTCTCTCTCTCTTCTCTCTCTCTCTCTCTATCTCTCTCTCTCTCTCTCTCTCTCTCTCTCTCTCTCTCTCTCTCTCTCTCTCTCATACACTAAGTATGACTGATTAGCATTACATTTCATTTTCAGTTTTTAGAGCTTTATGGTTTTTAGAATTTTGCATAAAGAATTGTAAACCTATATATATTTATCAAACTCATACAAAATATTGTATTTCAAGTGAAAATCATTCCCACACAATATGATGAAACCTTCACCAAAGTATTTTTACCAAAGTCATTGGCACTGTCATGTGACACCCAACATCTTTTTCATCACACATTATCAGTAAATAATGTAGTAAAAATACTTGTTACCTTAACTGCCCTGTAGCTTACTTTTGAGAACATAACTAAGCCTCCATTGCTTTATAGCAAAATTTGAAAGATTGGTGCACAGAAAGGTCTTTTGAGGCTAATTGTAATAAAGTAAAGCCTCTAAGATCCAGACTTGTATTGGAGAAGGGAGGCTGCTGTGGTATTTGAAAAATGTGGATCTAAGTAAGTTTTTAATAGTTTAGCCTGAGATCAACTACGAAGCATAATTTTTTTGCTTGGTTATCTCCAACGAAGTTATGATAATAAAAATTTAATAGAAAAGTAAAGCAGTAGATTTTCATTCAAATTTCATTCCAAATATCAAGTTTATGTGAGTGAGCTGCTGTGGTTTAATTTAAAAAAAAACTTCTGTGCCCTTCTTTCTGTCACATTTTCTTTCTATGATACTTTACGGTTCATTATCCAAGTATTTTTTAACTAAATGTTTACTACTATTACTGTACCTGAAATTTTAACTGATATAATAGACAAATTGATTAAAGTTTTACTTGTGCAAATTGAAGGTAAAAGATTAAATGTTGTGTTTATGGAATAGAGAAATTATTTTGCATTTTTATTTTGTCTTGA
This sequence comes from Macrobrachium nipponense, assembly GCF_015104395.2. Classification (NCBI taxonomy): domain Eukaryota; kingdom Metazoa; phylum Arthropoda; class Malacostraca; order Decapoda; family Palaemonidae; genus Macrobrachium; species Macrobrachium nipponense. The sequence goes on from NC_061106.1 coordinate 13,399,453, forward strand.
AGTCAAAGTTGTTTGCTTATTCCTTTTGTTTTAGGTTTGATGAAAAAAAATTTATTATTTATTATTAAAAATCTGGTTTAGATGCTTGAAAGGATGACAGATACAATAATATGTTTCCACAGGATGCATCTGATGGAATTAATTCCCAGATGGAACTTCCTCCATCAATAGGTTTTGCAACTACCATAGATATATCAAAATACACGGGATGTAGGATGGAAGATACTCAGAGGTAATGTATAGTAGTTTTTGTTTCATTTGTACAATTTTAGCTATAGTGCATATGCAGTAAAATTTTATTTTTATTTGGGCCATTCTAACCCATCATTGTACCAACTGAGATTAATTGAGATTTTGAGATTGATTGATGTCTGTCATTGTTAGTAGTATTAGTGATAATGTATTTATTGAATGTTTTATCTACAGAATATTATACAGAATTTAACAAATATCATAATCTTGATCAATTCCCCTTTCATGTACATACTATTATCTCCTTTTTGAGAGTTGTCGGATGTCACACTGAGTACTTTTGTGTCTGATGGTTTAAGAATACTTTTGTTTTCTCCCTTTGGTGACTAACTCTTCATTGTTGTGCTGTACCTTAATTAAATACATTTAAAAGAAGTTTCACCACAGAAAAATGTCTTTACATAGTGCCTAGCTGTAGCTTTTGGCATTCATGAATTTAAGTAATGCAACTTTCTCTTGAATGCATTTTATTCCTACAGTAATGAACACTTCATTTTTCATGTCATACTTTCATCCTCATTTTTGGAGTTTGCCATAGTTTTTCGTTTGAACTTAATAGTGGTGTTAATAGAGAGGTCATTATTAAGTACTACTGGGCTACAGTAATTTTTAGTAATAGGGTGCTGTCTGTGAGGTCCATTTGCAGTGCGTATATAACTCATATCAGTATTAACCCTTAAACGTCGATGAAAATTGTGTTGGGTGCCGAATTGACATATGAAACGTAGACGCAAAAAGGTTTTTTAAAAACTTCGTGGAAAAATAGGTATAGGCCTACTTGGTGAAAACCTTTGAATCACGCACCTTGAGGGATGCTGGGAGTCCACGGATCAAGCTGTTATTTTGTTTAAAATCGTTACCCAGGTGCCCAAGCGTGAATTTCTTTCTTCTCGTACTAAAAACCATCAGCGACACATCTCAGAAATTATTTCGTCACTTTGACATAATTTTTGCACAATTTTATATTAGCCATTACATAAGAGCTTTATATATGAAAATGTGCACAATTTCATGTAGAACACAACAAAAAACAACCCATGGTTGGAGCTTTTATCAGTTTTGAAATATTTTCATATAAATAACGATAAGTGCCAAAATTTCAACCTTCGGTCAACTTTGACTCTACCGTAATGGTCGAAAAACACAATTGTAAGCTAAAACTCTTATATTCTAGTAATATTCAATCATTTACCTTAATTTTACAACAAATTGGAAGTCTCTAGCACAATATTTCGATTTATGGTGAATTTATGAAAAAACTTTTTCCTTACGTCCGCGCCGTAACACTTCCGAAAAAATTAGACATTTTTTGTCCGATTGTCGTAATGTTTGCACTGCTTTATATTAGCCGTTACATAAAGTTTTATATATGGAAATGTGCGCAATTTCATGTAGAATACAACTAAAAACAACCCATGGTTGTAGCTTTTATCAGTTTTGAAATATTTTCATATAAATAACAATAAGTGCCAAAATATCAACCGTGGTCAACTTTGACTCGACCGAAATTATCGAAAAATGCAATTGTTAGCTAAAACTCTTACATTCTAGTAATATTCAATCATTTACCTTTATTTTGCAACAAATTGGAAGTATCTAGCACGATATTTCGATTTATGGTGAATTTTTGAAACAAACTTTTTCCTTATGTCGTGCGGTAACTCTTCCGAAAAAATCAGAAATTTTTTTGTCCGATTGTCGTAATGTTTGCACCGTTTTATATTAACCGTTACATAAAGTTTTATACATATATGGAAATGTGTGCAATTTCATGTAGAATACAACAAAAAACAACCCATGGTTGTAGCTTTTATCAGTTTTGAAATATTTTCATATAAATAATGATAAGTGCCAAAATTTCAACCTTCGGTCAACTTTGACTCGACCGAAATGGTCGAAAAATGCAATTGTAAGCTAAAAAACTTACATTCTAGTAATATTCGATCATTTACCTTCATTATGTAACAAATTGAAAGTCTCTAGCACAATATTTCGATTTATGGTGAATTTTTGAAACTAACTTTCTCTTTACATCCACGTAATAACCGAAAAAATCAGAAATTTTTTGTCTGATTGTCGTAATGTTTGCACCGTTTTTTATTAGCCGCTACATAAAGTTATATATATGAAAATGTGTGCAATTTCATGTAAAATACAACTAAAATCAACCCATGGTTGTAACTTTTATCAGTTTTGAAATATTTTCATATAAATAATGATGTGCCAAAATATCAACCTTTGGTCAACTTTGATTAACCGAAATGGTCCAAAAACACAATTGTTAGCTAAAACTATTAAATTTTAGTAATATTCAATCATTTATCTTTATTTTGCAACAAATTGGAAGTCTCTAGCACAATATTTCAATTTATGGTGAATTTTTGAAAAAATATTTTTCCTTACATCCGCGTGGTAACTCTTCCGAAAAAATCATAAATTTTTTCGTCCAATTGTCGTAATGTTTGCACTGTTTTATATTAGCCGTTACATAAAGTTTTATATATGGAAATGTGCACAATTTCATGTAGAATACAGCTAGAAACAACCCATGGTTGTAGCTTTTATCAGTTTTTAAATATTTTCATATAAATAACGATAAATAGAAAATATTTGACCTTCGGTCAACTTTAACTCGACCGAAATGGTCAAAAACTGCAATTGTAAGCTACAACACCTACAGTCTAGTAATATTCAATCAATTACCTTCATTTTGGAACAAATGGGAAGTCTCTAGGACAATATGTCGATTTATGGTGAATTTTTAAAACAACTTTTTTTACGTCCGCGCGTTACGAATTCATGCATCATATTGTGATAATATTTTCTCTGTGTAGCTTTAATTGTTTTACAATTTGTTATATACCAAAATCATTGTAATTTAGTGTACAATACAATGAAAAAATAATGAACTCATTAGCTTTTACCGTTTTGCTCACAGCCCGATTTGTATACTATTATATATGAAATTTTTTTTCGCGGTCATATATTCAAATATTTATATATGGTAATGATATGTTTTTTAATTTCTGATGGTTGCATACTAAACTTCAGCCAATGACAAAAAAGGAGCAAAAAAATGAACTCTTAATCTTGAAAATTAAGCGCGCTGTGATTTTTGAAAAAAACTTTTTTTCCGCTTCGGCGCTCACTCATGAACGCCGCCGGCATACGGGAGACACTTTGAAATACCAGTGGACAAAATTTAATGTATATACTGATAACAGCATTGAAGCAGTGCTTCTCAACAAGTGATGATATGTTACATTCATAATTTACAGTCAATTTCCATAGGTTTATAATAGCCTTTATGTATTGGGATATAACTTCTGTACAACTAAATTTTTTTAATGGAATATGTGTACTATTGAAAGTACAGTCATACCTCTACATAAGAAAGCCCCTACATACGAAAAATCCAAGTTACGAAGGCAAAGATGAAGATTTTTTTGCTTCTGTGTACGAAAATAATTCAGTTGCAAAAGGGTGTACTGTAAAGTCCGAGATTTGCCAGGGCCGCCGAGAACAATTTTAAAACTTGCAACCATCCTCCCGCTCTCCCATTGGTTCCTGATGCGCTAGTTACTGCCATAAGATCCTGCTCTCCTATTGGTCAGCATCACTCCCATCATGCATCTACGTAAGGGAGTTCCTCGACCATTTTGTTTCGGAAGCGTTATCGTACACACATGGAATTAGTTCGTTCACATAGATTTTGATCATTAACATAAATTGGTGTTAGTGATTTCACTTTCGTTGTACTGTAAGTTACTTTATCGTGTTGTGTGTGAACTTAATTACTTATGTTATTAGCCATGGGTCCCTAGAATGCTGCTGAAGTTCATGGAAAGAAGAGGATGCTTTCTATGGAGACGAAGATGGAGATAATCAAGAAGTATTTGTTAATGTGTTTCGTAAAGTTTAGTGTTAATGTTTTCTGCCATTTTTTACTGTTTCGTAAAGTTAAGTGTTCATGTTTTCTGCCGTTTGTCCTCCTCCTCTGTCGCCACTTTCGTACATTGCCTCACTCGAAAGATAAGGTTCTACATTTTACTACATACATACGTACACGTACGTACAGTATTTCTTGTACCCTGTACACTAATACACTTTATTTACAGGTACAGTAACGGTTAGGTTAGGTATTGAATGGTCCAAATTGTTGTATTTCATTGTTTATTGTAAAATTTACTGTGGTGTTTTTGTAGGGCTTGGAACGAATCAGGTAATTTACATGTAAAATGTAGTTCTGGATACGAAAAAATCAGGTTACGAATCCGCTTCAGAACGGATTAATTTCGTAACCTGAGGCACTATTGTATACAAATAAATAGGAATATGAAAATTAAAAGTAAGGCTAGATTACAGCTTTTTCCCACATGTCCTTTTTGTAATAGAATGTAACCATGCATAGACAAGCATAAATACAGTGTACTTGGAATTAGATGTACATATTAAAATGCTCGAAGTGTAAGATGTGCATTATCCAACTTAGATAGTTTTTCATGTTAAAGTATGAACCTTTGTGATAACTGAAGAAACTATTATTACAGTAAAATGAAAACCATAATGTTTCTGAACCTTTTTGATTAATGAAAAAATTCTCATGAAAGTCTATTTGGAACACTCGTGTATTTAATCATTAATGGTTAGACTGTGTAAAGTAACAGTTTATATCCTTGCTTCTGTACTTTAGTGCAATGTTGGATAGATTTCAGTTTCCTTTTACTCTATTTTTGTACATATTTCCAGGCATCTGCGAGGAAATTGGTTAGCATATTGGGAGCACGAGATTGGAAGAAGTGAACAGGATTTAAGATTCAACTTCAAACAGATCAAATTACAAACGTTTATAGGTCATAGTAATAGTGTGAAAAGTATACATATCCTTGATAATGAAAATTCTTTCATATCCTGCAGTAAAGACAAGACAGTGAAATTATGGTCATTACGAAGTCAGGTAAGGTAATTTTTCCTCAAGTTTTTTTTATGAAGCAAGCTTTTTAACCAGTTAAAAAAAAGTTACACTGACTATGATATTCATATATTAAACTTGTGAGAATAATGATTTGTTTGTCAAGATAATCAAAGTTTCAAAGGGGTAAAACATTGATCTTAAATCAGTGTCAGTATTTTTCGTTTACATTTATGAAATTAATAATTGTTGCTTTCATTTACAAATACAGACATCTACTATAAGTAAATAATGTGCCGATACATTATATTGAAGAATATGATAAATCAGGATCACTTGGTGTTGAATCAAAGCATTTTGCTTTGTTTTTAACTCCTGCTTTTTGCATTTCTGGAATGCATAGCTGAGTCCACATCAGGTTAAAAAGACTCAGGATATACAGATAATGCATGCTATGAAAGTACAGTCACCTCTTGGTTAATGCATTTTTGATTTAACGCGAGCTAGAAAATATTCAAAATGTTTAAAAAATGCAAAAATTGCGATAACGTAAATTTGCGCCTGAGCGTTGTTTTCAAATCACCCGCGCGTCAGCATCATCTAGCGGAAGCAGGCGGACTCACTGAGCGTTTATGCCCAGCCCAGCTCACATGCTCTCAGAAAAAGAATCGAAAGAAGATGAGTGCGCAGGAAGGAAGACGAGCAAGGGGGTGAGGAGGGACAGCCAAGGCGTAGGGTGGCGCACGCCGCAGATGACGGCCGTCAACATAAACAAAGACATACATAGTCTACTGTATGTATTTATTAATAGTGAAAAACTTTTATTTATCAGTTAATAATGCAGTACAGAGTTCCCCAAGTCCAGGAACATAACCCCCCCCCCCCCCCTTATTACTGTTATTTCTTATGGGAAAAATGTATAAATAACACTTTTTTTAATTAACGCACAGGCTCCAGGAATGTAATCCTCGCGTTAATTGAGAGGTGACTGTAAGTGTTTTTTTTTTTTGTCTTGTCTTCTGGCCAGGACTAATGAAGGACATTGGGTTGCCTGTCCCATTTTAGGTCTTATGCCAAAATGATACCATTTGCAGTGTTCCTTCACCACTCCTAATGGCACTAAAGTTTTCTTTTGTTCTCGATGCAGGACTCTGCCTGTTGATAGTTTTTTTTTTTTTTTTTTTTTTTTTTCATAACTACATATACTGTCATTTTTATAACCCATTTAAGAGAAAATTTTTTGGGCAAAACCATGAACATAGACATGTCATTTGGTGGTCTCACTTGTAACTCATGTAATCTAATAGGTTTTCTCAATGTTTTCTCAGGGAGATGGCAGTGCACATGTTAGTGCACAGTGGACATATACTGGGCACAAAAAATCAGTCTTTGGAGTCACCTTTTCAGAGGCTATGAGATATGCAGCATCTTGTGATTCAACTGTTCATGTATGGGATCCGTTCATATGTGCAGGAATCAAGCAGCTGGATTCCCTTCGCCATAGTCCAGTTACTGTAAGTACTAATTCTATTAAAAGAATAAGGGGATTGTGGTACTTTGTTGTCCACTTTGTTCCCACATTTCCTGATTGAAATTATATTTTGTGTACACTTGAACAGCATATCCATAGTTTAGCATATCATGCAATGTTAGTTTGAATGCAAAGATGTGATTAATCCATCTTACCTTAATATGAAATAATTTAGGCTTTAACAGCTGTAAAGATATAGTGATTAACCCAACCTTACTTTAATTTGAAAGGCTGTGAAGGGGAAAGGGAATAGAGAAGGTATGAAAACTGCCTGACTTGCCATGGTTACCCAGACCTCATTACATTAAATTTTATTTTGAATATATATTTATTGAATTTTTATTGCAATGTTTTGAATATTATTTGAATGAAGGCTGTGGCAGGAAAGATCAGGTTAGGAAAATCATGAACATTTTACTTGAAGAAAGGGTAATGAAGAGTAAATGCTACCTTTAATAAATTTTATTATGAAATTTAATGAATAAGGAGCAGTAAAGTAGCATTTGCTTAGTACTGACATCTAGGTTTTAGTACTTGGATTGTTTAGTAAAGCAGATTGCTGTTCTTTCAGTTTCTGTATTCTGTGTAGTTATTACAGTTATGATATATATTGTTAATTTGTTTATGTAAGAATGCCTTTAGCATAAATTGTTATGAAAGAATGCTTTTATCATAAAAAACTTGTAATGTTTGCCATTCTTTTAGGAAGTGAAAAATAAAACTATGTAATTATGAAAATAATGTATTTCTTCTTAGTTTTGTATCAGTGAAGGAAAGCTACATCTTTATAAGAGTTCTACTTTTTTCAGGTACTAACAGCTATGTCTCCTCCATCTACTCAGTTAGTGGCTGCTACAACAGATGCAACACTTAGGTTTATTGATCTTCGAACATGCAGCTATACACATGAGTTCAAAGTATGCTCTCGGTAATGCCTTTGATATGGCATGTTACTTTTTATTGTTGAAGGCCTTGTATTTGTTCTGTAAGATTTTTGTATCCATGGACCATAATAGAAAACCCGAATGGAATTTTGTGGGTATGAAATTTACAGTAAATCATTGTTTTCTTGGATGAAAAGATTGATGAATTGAAATACAAATCTGTAAGCATTGCCAAAGTAATGGTAATGAATTTACATAAGCTGTAAGTACATATTACAATTAGAAAAAAATATTACATATTAAGAAAGCTAAATGCTTGTTAAATTAATTGAAATCTTGATAAATCAGTACATTAGGTTATTGCATCAGTACTAAAATAACATCTTAAATGCAGAAATAGCTTATGTATCGAATAAAATGCAGAAATAGCTTATGTATTGAATATATAGCAAACATTAAATATAATTTATGTGATCATGTAAAAGTATATTAGTTAGTATTTTAAGTAATAAATGTTTGTCTCTGTTGACCAATATAAACTTTACATAGCCTAAGCTTTTTCTTGCAACATAGGCAGTATAAACTATGCATAGCCTAGGCTTTTCTTGCAAAATAGGTGTTCCAGACAAAACACTTAATATGTTACTTTATCTACATCAGCAACTAGAATGCATAGTTTGAAGGTTGTCTGCAGTTTGGGGCTTTTGTTTTAGCAAAATGATTATTACAATTCCTTGCCATGTTTACTGAAATCCTTGCCATGAATTCCTTGCCATGTTTACTGTAGTTTTGGTTTCAGATTAGAAAACTCAGTCCTTTCACAACTCTTTAGTTGTTATTTCAGATTCACAATAACTTTTTTAAAGTTTTTTTAATTTTTTTATTTATGATCCTTCAGTTTGCCTTCTCCATCAGTTTCTAATTTTTCACTTACAATCCACAGCCCAGCCTCCTGTAGTAAGAAAGCACTTCCATATTTTTTCTTTCAAGGCACACAGGGTGAACAAATCTTAAATGTTCCATCTCTCATACACTCTACTGTTACCTGTAAATTACTTGTCCTCTGTCGACCTGTACATGCCTTACTAGCCATTGTAGCATATGACTGAATGTGGGTTTTGATACTTTTTTTTTTCTAAATAGGTATCAATGGGTGGTGCAGGTTTGGTACGATGTGTAGATACAAGTGGTGATGGACGTCTTGTCACTGTAGCACATTCCTCCGGTGTTATTTCCGTCCTTGACATACGCACAGGACATCTCTTATCCACGTGGAAACCTCATGAAGGAGAAGTATGTTTTTAGTTTTAAAATAAAAAATAATATAATTTACTTAACCAGTAGTATTTGCTTCCCATAAGTGCAAAATATATAACTAACTAGGCCATAGCACAGTATCGCATTGTTATTTATTTATAAAAATGTATGGAAAACAGTTTATTTGCACTAGACCATAATTGCTTTTCTTTAAAATTCTGCTAATCAAGACTATTAATTTAAATAAAATTCTTACATCTTTCTTACATCCTCTAAAATGAAAAGATGACGTTTAAGATTAGAAACCCTGAATTTGCATTATTAGAAATAATAGTCACCAATGAGATTTCATGCGAGAATGTACTACATCTCTGCACCCCAGTACAACCCATATATGTATAATTGTCCAAAAATATTCTCAGGTAATGTTGTTACCTTTATTTTTTACCTGTTACAATGTGATGGTAGCTGTAATTGTAATTTTGCTATATTAGGCATAATAAAATATAAAGAACATATAAGTCAATAAAATTGCTGGTAATTTGATGTAATCTGGTAGAAATGGAGGCACAGAGTACAGGTAAACTATTACAAGGTAACCATTTACTCTTATCTGTCTTAACTACTAACATGTATGTTAACACTGACTTTCATATAATGACGAACTTTGTTTGATGTGACATCAGAAGCAGGGAAAGTCAGAATTTTTCCAGCTGTATCTCTGCTTCTGACGTCACATTGAGCGAAGCTCAACCATTTGGACGGGGCTTAAGTGGGGTCCTCAATTACATTACAGAGATGGTATTTGTTCATATACGGAACAAACCTTTGGTCTTAACATTAGGATTAACCAGCGCCAAGCTGGAAACCGGTAGAATTAAAATTACACTTGTGAGATCCAGGGACTATTGGCATCTATACCAGGTCACGGGGCATGTATACCCAGAATGCCCACGGCAACCTGTGACCCATCAGTTATTTTCCTACCGCCTTTAAGATAAGACGTGTTTACTGTCTATCTGATTTAAAGCCGGTTTTCAGTTTGCCCGTTTTTTATCCATTTCATTTTTCATTTTCTGATTACTTTTTCTTTCTCTGAGTGTGATCGGTAAGAGTGTATAAGTGATATGATGGAGATTTTCGCCTCAACATTGGGATCGTCTGCCGTTTCGAAGAGGAGACAAAGAAAATGCCCAGGAGTCAGTGGCTTTCCATGTTCTAGATTTATAACTTCGGTGTCGACGGATCCTCATCCAACGTGTAGTAGGTGCAGGGAAAACGTAGGTACGATTACTAATCCATGTTCTGTTTGTCGCGGTTGGTCGGTGGAACAGTGGAAAAAGTTCTATGAGAAAGGCCAATACAAAAGGAAGGTGGTGATGCCATCTTTGGATGACCAAACCTTACCGGCTTCTTTTGTATCGGCAATAAACCAAGCTGCTCCATTTGTTTCTCCACCTGCTTTAAATTTGTCCCATACCCCTTTGGTTTCTCCTAGCGATTCATTATCGGAAACGTCAGGAGGGGTCTTGGGTAATTTTATGCATAATATGCACGCTCCTTTGTTCCCATCAGGTAGAGGGGGAGCATCGCCATCTTTGTTCCAGACACCAGCTCCTGAAGCGCATAGGTTGGACGGCAATACAAACTGTAATGCAGAAATTACAGGATATAGAGAAGAGAATGGATAAGAGAGACAAAATGAAAAGGTGTGATTCGCCTTCTTCTTCTTCTTCCTCTAGTTCAGCGTCATCGCTAAGTCCTATGTCGTCACGGCGAGCGCCAGTCAAGCGTTGGAGGATTCGGGATTTTGCGACTGATCCTCGGACTAAGAGGAGAAGAGTGAATTCTTCTTCATCTTCAGACCAGGACTGTCGTATCCCAGTCAGCAGGAAGGTCGGGAAGTCAGTGGCTGGTAAGCACAAAGCTAGCGGACGAAGCCGTTTGCAAGAGTCCGAACAAGCGAGAGAGGCGACGGTCGACGGACTAGCGGCCGACGCGGAGTTGCCAGTTCGGATTACAAAGACTACGATACCGCTGGTAAAATCGACGTTGGCGGCGAAGGGTGCAGCAGAGGATAGAATGCAGGTTCCAGTTTCGCTCGTAAGGCCATTCAAAATACGCACAAAGGATGATAAGGCTCCTATTAAAAGTACGAAAAGTAGGGAGTTGGCAACCTTGTCGGATACGTTCGTGGAAGGCAGTGTCCGTCTGGATGAAAGGTCGAGGCCGAGTTCTCCGACGCTTGAAAACGATACCAATACTAATAGAGACAAAGTTATATCAGTTTCAAGGAAGCCTTTATCTTGGTGATCTAGACGAGATTCTCGCTCTAGATCCGTGAGCAGAGAAAGAGTGAGGCGTTCTCGTCCCCTACTGACTATTCGGGATCGAGCCAACGGCGGCCAGCAAAGATCAAAGAGACCGTGGCCGTAGGGGCAGGCGGCTGTGGAATTCTAGGCCGTTTGTCAGAAGATAGGGGTGAGACAACATCCCCTGTGACGGAGAACAGTACGTTAGAGCCGGAGGAAGGGGAACACCAAGAGTTTCTGGCCTCGTATGCAGAGTTGATTGATTTGATTCGTCAATTCAATAACCTTTCGGAGAAGACAGAAACACCTGCCAGTATGCTTCCTCCGGGAATTGACATGGTATTTGGATTAAAAAGGTGTCGTATGAATTGCCTTGTTCGAGTCATGCGCATTCTGTCTTACAATACGTAAACGCAAAGATTACAGGAAGGGATAATTCCTTAAGATCTAATAGGTCATTTAAATTTATTCCTCCTCCAATGATGAAGCGAAGGAAATATTATACGACACTGAAGGTCCCTTTGCTGTCTAGACAAGTGAACCCTAATGTTGTAAGATTAACGCTACGTTAGAAGCAACAGCTTCTTCTGTCTTTCAGACTGCTTCTTGGTTAGATCTTTGGTCAACAGCAGTGGCGAAGATTGCATCCTCGGAAGTGACAAGAAAGGTAGTGGATGAATCATTGTTCATTAGATTGCTACAATCAGGTTCCAAAGCGATTGCGTACCTGACAAACTTAAGTGCCAATGTTTGGGCAAATATCCTGCTAATGAGGAGAGATGCAGCGTTGGCTAGACTAAGCCGCACTGTGGATTTGGATTCCCTGTTAGCGATGAGGAATGGGGATATCTTGGAGTCGCAACTGCTGTTGCCAGAGGTCATACTGGAAGAGGCGATAGATAGAAGAAGGATGGACACTAACGATAGGTTAGTGCAGCAGGCAGTTAGGAAAACGTCTAACAGTCAAGCTACTCCTTTGGAGGTGAGACAACAGCAAATATCTTGGAAGAAGACAGTGAGACATAACATCCCTAATAGAGCCACAAGACCCTCTTCCCCAAAGAGGCTAACTCATCGGCCCTTTCACAATAGAAACAACAGAGGAATGGGGAATAGGGGAAGAGGGAGAGGCTCAAAAAGATAGGATGGGCGCCTCTCATCACTCGGCCACACCAGTGGGGGGTTGCCTGGCAAATCACAGGAAGGTGTGGCAGGAACTGGGGGCAGAGCAGTGGGTGGTGGATGTTCTCAAGGTCGGGTATTTGATTCCGTTTGAGGTAACCCCGCCCCTGACAGAACAGCCATTACCCCACTTCGCTGATGCTCAGGAATCTCAGAAGGCCATTATTCTGCAAGACGAAGTGAAGATGATGACAGAAAAAGGAGCTGTGGAACAAGTATGCAGTCCGTCGAAAGGCTTCTATAGCAGGATTTTCCTGGTACCCAAAGCCAACGGGGAGTGGAGGACAGTAATAGACCTGTCAACTTTGAATCTGTTTATAAGGAAAACCAGTTTCAAAATGGAAACTCCAAAAATGGTTCTACAAGCAGTCAGGATCGGGGACTTTATGCTGACAGTCGATTTGAAGGACGCATACTTTCAGATACCAGTCCATCAGTCTTCAAGGAAATTTTTCCGCTTCAGTCTTGCAGGGAAAGCTTTCGAATTCAAGGTCCTGTGCTTCGGATTGACAACGTCTCCTCAAGTTTTTACAAGAGTGTTCACTCTCGTGTCGACGTGGGCGCATGCTCAGTGGATCAGGCTAATAAGATATCTGGACGATTGGCTGGTGATAGCGAAGTCCAGAGAGAAATTACTCGGGGACAGGGCGACCCTCCTGCAGCTTTGTCACAGCCTAGGTATTGTGATAAATCAGGAGAAGTCGCAATTGGATCCAAGTCAACGTTTGGAGTATCTGGGAATGGTTATAGACACAACAGAAGCCAAAGTATTCCCGACAGACCAAAGAATAGAGAAATGCAAACAAGTGGTGAAAGCCTTTCTGGGAAAACAAACACAGCCAGCAAGGCAGTGGCAGGTGGTACTGGGAATCCTAACTTCCCTGGAGAAGCTAGTACCACAAGGAAGGCTACACCTTCGGTCTCTACAATGGAGGATGAAGGAGTTTTGGTCACCAATAGTAGATCACCCGTACGAGCAAATTCCCTTGTCGGCAGAAGTGAGGAAAGACTTGCTGTGGTGGGTGAACGACGACAATCTGACAGTGGGTGTCCCCCTTCAATAATCCTCCCCGGACCTCTTGCTGTTCTCGGATGCGTCACTAGAAGGCTGGGGAGCCCATATGGAGGAGTTGATGGTGTCAGCAAAATGGAGTTGCAAGGACAGAGAACTCCATATAAACTTGCTGGAGTTGAAAGCAGCATTTCTAGCTCTACAGGAATTCAGGGAGAGAGTAAAGGGACACTCAGTGGTATTGATGTCAGACAACACCATAGTAGTAGCTTATATAAACAAACAAGGGGGCCTAGTTTCTCGGCAGTTACATGTGATAACAATTCAACTTCATCAGTGGGCTGTAGAGAACCTGGTAGACATCAGGGCCAGGTATATTCCAGGAAAAAGAAACATAGTGGCCGACAAGTTGATCCGCAGGGATCAGATTCTGGGAACGGAGTGGTCCTTGCACCAAGAGGTAGTGGACAGGATGCTCATGTTGTGGGAAGGACCGATCATAGACCTATTCGCAACCAGGTACAACAAAAAGTTGGAAGTGTATTGTTCGGTAGTCCCAGACGCAGAGGCAGTAGCAGGAGATGCGCTACAACACTCTTGGAACAATCTGGATGCGTACGCATTTCCTCCATTTTGTCTAATCCGTCAGGTTCTGAACAGGGTAATGCGGTCTCAGAACCTCAAGATGACCCTGGTAGCTCCGTTATGGCCGAAGGCAGAGTGGTTTCCAGACCTACTGGAACTCCTAATAGATGTGCCGAGAGAGTTACCCCCATGGAGCAACCTACTGTGTCAGCCGCACATGGAGAGGTACCAGTCGGTGAAGTCCCTATCGCTTCATGGGTGGAGACTGTCAAGTATCTCCTCCGAGCGAGAGGGTTTTCGCAGAAAGCAGCAACTCAGATGGCAGGAAATATCAGAAAATCATCTGCGACAGTATACCAAGGAAAGTGGTCAGCATACTGTGATTGGTGTCTTAGAGGGAACTTGTCTCCACTCGGTACCACTATTCAGCAGTTAGCAGACTTTCTGATATATCTCAGAACAGAAAAGCATATGTCTGTATCTGCAGTGAAGGGGTACAGGGCTGCTCTAGCCTTAGTCTTACGAATGAAAGGGGTGGACATTTTGTCTTCATGGGAGTTGGCCATGCTGATGAGGAGCTTTGAACAGTCATGTCCACCAAAGGAACTAAAAGCCCCAGATTGGGATCTGACCATGGTACTGAGTAGTCTGACAAAACCCCCCTACGAACCATTAAGGCAGTCCACGGATAGGAGCCTGACCCTGAAGACAGTCTTCTTATTGGCCCTGGCTTCAACCAAAAGGGTGGGGGAGCTACATGGCCTGTCATATCTCATAAAGCACTTGAGAGGTTGGAGGTCAATGGTATTTGAGTTTGTTCCAGAATTCGTGGCCAAGACTCAAAACCCAACAATAGTAGACAGCAGATTCGACTCCTTTGCCATACCTTCCTTGGCAGACTTTGTAGACAATGACAAAGATGAGATGCTTCTGTGCCCCGTCAGGGCACTAAGGGAGTACTTAAGAAGAACAGGGCACCTCAGGCCGGGGTGCCGGAGGTTGTTCGTAAGTATACAGGACGGAACAAGAAGGAAGTGTCCAGGAATACAATATCGTTTTGGCTAAGGGAGACTATCAGAAATGCTTACATGACAGAAGACAGGGGGTCAGATAGCCAGGTGGGAGCTAGAGCTCATGACATCAGGGGCTTGAGTGCTTCTTTGGCATTTAAGAAGAACATGTCTGTGGAGAGAATTCTGAAAGCTGGTGTGTGGAAACGCCAAACAACTTTCACCTCATTTTATTTGAAAGACGTTGCCCACAGATCCTTGGACACTTTTTCCTTGGGTCCAGTGGTGGCGGCCCAACAAGTGATATAGCTCATCCAGTACCCCTAGTGGGTCAGTTTGCGTCTAGTCTAAGATGAAGGTATGAAAGTAGGATGACTGGTCTTTTTTCTTTACTACTTTCTTCCTACTCCTTTAACTACGGGCAATATGAAGGCGGGTACCGTCATATGCTGGAATGGACTCGATGCAGGTGAGGTGGTCAGCCATACTGTGAAGCTATCTTAGGTTATGATATAGTACTTTTCAGTAGCAACACACCCCTCTAGATAATAGGGAAGAGAGGGGTGAGGGTGGATCCAGTTACAAGGGACAAGAGTAAACCATAGAATGGTATCAACACCCAGTGAGGGAAACCAATAGATTCGCTTATATCTTTGGTTCTAGGTTCATTGTCCATCCTCTTAGATTTTCCCTAATATATTCGGAAATGGATAAGGTGGCAAACTCCCAGTCAGTTGTAGAGACTTACCTCCCTCCAATAAGTAAGTCTATCCTAATGTTAAGACTGAAGGTTTGTTCCGTATATGAACAAATACCAAATTTGTAACTAATTTGTATTTTTCATAACTAACAAACCTGAGGTCTTAACATTAGGATTTACTAGCGCCAAGCTGGAAACCGGTAGAATTAAAATTACACTTGTGAGATCCAGGGACTATTGGCATCTATACCAGGTCACGGGGCATGTATACCCGGAATGCCCACGGCGACCTGTGACCCATCAGTTATATTTCTAACCCAGTTTAGACTGCTAGAGGGGTGGTTCAAGGTGGGCCTTTACCTGTTAAGACCTCAGGTTTGTTAGTTATGAAAAATACAAATTAGTTACAAATTTGGTATTTTTCTTAGCTCTACAAGGAAATATTGATAATGTTGCAAAGAAACGAGTTTTGATTTTACCGATATTTTTCAATTCTCATGGAATCTACAGTATCTTCATATAATAAAACTTTTTTCAGGTACTTTGTATGAAATGGTATAAGGATGGGACATTTATTAGCTCAGCACTAGATCAAACTGTCTCTGTTTGGAATGTTGATGACAACAAATTGAAATTCACCCTCAGGTAATATAACTTGAACTGTGTTTTCCAATGCACGCATCCAGTTGTTTTGGAATTAGTTATTTCCAATGTTCATTAACTACTGTGTATGCCAGCTGGTTTAGAGGTATGTTCGCCATATAGGACGACCCTCAATTTATTAAATTAAATAATATGCTATCATTTAACCCTTAAACGCCGAATGGATGTATTAAACGTCGAGTCAAAATCTCCCCCGATATCCGAATGGACGTACCATACGTCGGCTCAAAAAAGTTTTATTTAAAAATTCGTGGAAAAATACTTATAGGCCTACCAGCCAAAAACTTTTGAATCACGCGCCTTGGGGGATGCTGGGAGTTCACGGATCAAGGCGTTGTTTTGTTTACAATCGTTACGCAGGCGCGCAAGCGTGAATTTCTTTCTTATCGCACTAAAAAGTATCAGTGACACATCTCAAAAATTATTTTGTCACTTTGACATAATTTTTGCATAATACATGAAGTATTATATATGAAAATGTGCGCAATTTAATTTAAAATACAACAAAAAAATACTCATGATTGTAACTTTTATCAGTTTTGAGATATTTACATATAAATAACGATAAGTGCCAAAATTTCAACCTTCGGTCAACTTTGACTCTACCGAAATGGTAGAAAAACGCAATTGTAAGCTAAAACGCTTATATTGTAGTAATAAATATTCAACTATTTAACTTAATTTTGCAACAAATTGGAAGTCTCTAGCACAATATTTCGATTTATGGTGAATTTATGAAAAAACATTTTCCTTACGTCCGCGCGGTAACTCTTCCGAAAAAATCATACGTGCGATTGTGGTAATGTTTGCACCATTTTAAATTAGCCGTTACATAAAGTTTTATATATGAAAATGTGTGCAATTTCATGTAGAATACAACGAAAAATAATTGAAGGTTGTAGCTTTTCTCATTTTCGAAATATTTGCATATAAATCACGATAAATAGAAAAAAAACCAAGTTCTGTCAACTTTGACTCTACCGAAATGGTCGAAAAACGCAATTGTAAGCTAAAAGTCTTATATTTTAGTAATATCCAATCATTTAACTTCATTTTGCAACAAATTGGAAGTCTAGCACAATATTTCTATTTATGGTGAATTTATGAAAAAAACTTTCCTTCCCTTCGGGCGCGGATTCTCCGCCATAAATCTCCGAATTGCGTACATCGAATTCTCGGAAAATTTGCTCCGTTTCATATTAGGCATTTCATAGAGTTTTATATATGAAAATGTGCGCAATTTCATGTAAAATAAAAGGAAAAAATATTGAAGGTTGTAGCTTTTCTCATTTTCGAAATACAGTAGAGCCTCGGTTCTCGACGATAATTTGTTCCAGAAGGAGCGTCGAAATACGATTATTTCGAGAACTGAATCAAGTTTTCCCATAAGAAATAACTGAAAATGGATTAATCCGTTCTTGACCATCAGTTATTACCCTAACCTTGCCTTTTTATACAATACATTACATGTAAAATTACAACTAAATAAGTTAAAAGTTAAATAAATATCATGTTAAACGTATATTTATAATTTTAAATGTATAATAAACAGTATAAAAGAAAACTGGCCTGCATCCAACCGATTGTTGACCAAGCGCCATAGGCTAAGGCTACCTAGGTGATTAGTAAGTAGAATGTAGTGTAGTGGGTAGGCATAAAACGTGTTGCTAACATAATAAAAACATTGAAAAGCAAGTCTAATTATTACAGTAAATTAATAAACTATTAAAATTAAACCCAATTTATATTTATCAAAACTTACGAAAATTTGCCTACAGTAAGTCGGCATTTAAGGATGTAAACAAACCATAGCGTAGAAACGTTTGCATTCGATATTAATCTATGGTAAATCTTATATGAAGTCGACTACAATACTGTACACAAAATTGCTTGAAAATTATCTTTCAGTAAATGTTATGATACTAACGATTTTGTTTCATAAATGTTCTTATAAAAAAGGTGCGTCTTTTACGGCAAATTGTCCAATATCAGGGCTGGTTTCAAGCTTATTGGACTTTGACAATTATTATGGTACTGCATGGTACATATATACGTACGTACGTATAAGTAAAAGAATCTTCTTAATTTCTATAATTACTATACCATTACGTACCAGCATTAATATCAAGCTAACCTCTTTTTTTTACGAGGACGCTTATCGTAAACCAAGCATACAGATTGCGTTCGTTACCGCGCACGCGTTACATATGTAAACATTGACGTCTTTTTACACTAGACATAAAAGAATCGTCTTAATTTCTATAATTATTCTATACCATAGCGGCTTCTCTGATTTAAGCTAAGGCTAACCTCTCTTTACCAGCAAGCTTAACAAAGCTTAAGATTGCGTTCGCTACCGAACGGCACACGTTACGTATGTAACAGTGGTTTCACTACCAAATCTCACACGTAAACAATGACGTATTTTTACAGTAGACATAAAAGAATCTTCTTAATTTCTATAATTAATGTATACCGTAGCGGCTTCTGAGTTAAGCTAAGGCTAACCTCTTCTTTACCGGCAAGCTTAAAAAGCTTAGATTGCGTTGCTACCGAACCGAACATGTTACGTATGTAACTGGTTTCACTACGTAAACATTGACGTATTACAGTATGACATAAAAGATTTGTCTTAATTTCTTAATTACTACGCACTTAATATGGCATAGCGGCTTCTCTGATTTAAGCTATGGCTAACTCTTCTTTACCGGCAAGCTTAACAAAGCTTAAAGATTGCATTCGCTACCGAACCGCACATGTAACCTACGTACGTAACATTGCCTTCACTCCAAACCTAACACTTCAATACGTATTGCATTTGCTACTGAAACGCGCGCCTCAAGTGTGAGCATGATTTTAGAATAGGTCTACGCTTGAAAAAAAAATCAAGCAAGGGTGCTTGATTAAATCTTTTTTTCGCTCATCACTTTCATCAGCAGGAGAGGATAGACGAAACTTAAGGTTTAATTTGGAGTTGGAAATGATGGAAACATTTTGAAGAGGGAAAACGCGAGATGCCATGTAAACACTTTCCATTATTTCAGAGATTAACAATAGCAAAAGGTTAGAACATAGATAGCCAGTAGTAATGTTGGGACCCATGATGAATCAAAAGGTAACTGCGTATAGAGTTGATACCACCGAAAAAGCAAACGAAATGCGCGCAAGGTGTACGAGACACGACACATGTTTGAATGTTTGTAAACAATAGCTGCGTACTTTAAACAATGCTGAGTGGCGTCACCAGTGTTATCAACCGTTTTGCTAAATTATGCTAGTCGGTCCAAGCAAGAATTTATGCCAAATATGGTGCAATTTTGTGCCAGAATTATGCTATTAATCTATCATTATCTCTTTTCTCTAATACATTTGAGCTAAAACGACGATGTAATGGAAATTTAAACATTTATATATTAGGTGAAATGATACAAAGTTACGAACAGACAATATTATAACTAATAATTTGATGGTCTTTACATGTTAGCAAACTCGAAATAAAACACCATTTTTCTTTAATAGATCACATACGCAATCACTAGTATACTATTTGATATGCAATCACTAGTATACTATTTGACAAATGTGTGATCACACATACAAATATGGAGAAAAACACAAATTTTACTTATTACTGCATCATTATCATGCCACTGAGAACCATTTTTCTTTAACAGGTCACACACACAATTAATAAACACTTGAAAATGTGTGAAAATTACTTCAAATATAACATTTTGATATTTACTGAAAAATTAAAACTAAAAAAAAAGTAAACAAACAAACCAGTCTCTACTCGAGAAGAATAGCATACGTACTTATTACTTGATCATTATCATGCCATTGAAGCACCATTTTTCTTTAACAGATCACATACACAATGAATAAATACTTGAAAATTATGTGAAAATCACTTCAGACATAATTAAAATTTTGATATCTACTGAAAAAAATAAAACTTAAAAAAGGAAAAAAAGTAATTCTTTACTCGTGAAGAAAAAACATTAACACTTTACTGACCGTTTGTCATGCCACTGTGGGTATTTATTTATATTTGCAAAATTTAACATTCCTTAGTTGGGTTCAAACTTAGCAATTAACTCATTTGTTAGTGCTGCTTTTGAGGCAATTTCACTATGAAGATACATATATTCACTATAGCTGTGTATGAAATTGAGGAATTTTCTGCATTTTATTTAAAATTTTAGTGAAAATACATTCTAAAATTGTACTAAACCCTAAGTGTGAAAGAAATTATGCTAAGCTCCAATTCTTGGGTCAAATTATGCTAAAAAAACATGAAATTATGCTACATTTGGTAGCACTGGATGACGCCAACTAGCGGCGGTTGGCGGAAACAGTTTTGTTTACAAACATCATATGGTCTAGGGTCGGAAACTGGTTTTTTGGTTGAAAACAGATACAAAGTTTATTGGAAATTTAGTGGCGAAATCCGATTATGTCGAGTTCTAATACGGTCGTGAACCGGGTCTCTACTGTATTTGCATATAAATCAAGATAAATAGAAAAAAAAAACTACATTCGGTCAACTTTGACGCTACCGAAAGGGTCGAAAAACGCAATTGTAAGCTAAAACTCTTACAGTATTGTAACATTCAATCATTTTGTATTCATTTTGAAACAAATCGGAAGTCTCTAGAACAATATTTAGATTTACGGTGAATTTTTGAAAAAAAACATGAAGTTTTTATTGTAAAACTAATATTGTAATACCTACCTGAACACCTGAACTAGCCCTGGTCACTTACCAGCCCGAACCATCATTTATTTATTAAAATTTACCAAATCTTTGGTTAAAATAAACGATCAGTGTTGCCAATCTCCTGGCAAACACCCTCGTTACCTAGTTACCAGCCCACCGCTAGTAGCCCTGCCTCACGGGCCGGTCACACCTGCCCTCTCACGTCAATCATAACTCAATAACTCTGTATGAGAGGGGAGGAGGGTGGGAATCATTCAGGTGTTCAGGTAGGTATTACAATATTAGTTTTACAATAAAAACTTCATATTGCAATACACCCCCTGAACACCTGAACTAGCCCGATTAACAACATTAATTTGGAGGTGGGGGAATCAAATCTGCCCGGCCCTCCACTGTACTAGTTGTCAGTCAATATAATTGAGTACGCGAGTCAGTCTCAAGTTCATTTGTCACTCGTCCAAGCTAATCTCCCATGTGTGGCCTTCTAGGCCTGCCATATGTGGAGGGAAAAATTCCCTGCACCTCTACCCTAAGGTCAAAACTCATTGAGTGCGGAAGGGATACAAACCTGTTTCCTCTCAGCTGGCTATGTGCCTCACCTGAGTAGAGGAAAAACTGAAGACCTCCCATGTGGCTCTCGGCCTCTCATGTATGGAGGGAATCTGAAGACCTCCCATGTGGCTCTCGGCCTCTCATGTATGGAGGGAATCTGAAGACCTCCCATGTGGCTCTCGGCCTCTCATGTATGGAGGGAAACTGAAGACCTCCCATGTGGCCTTAGGCCTCTCATGTACGGAGGAGACAACGGTGTCGTCGATCGTAGTGATGTCTTCTCTTGTAGTGTTGTACCTGCCTGTCTGTACTCTGCCTGGTTGGCACTTGGAAGAATACCCTCAGATAGACCCAGACATGTTCTTTCCTATCTTTCCTAATACTTAAAATCCTCTTGTGATATATCATATCATGAATACCTTATACATATTCCGAATATTCGCTCCCTACTCTAATACTAACTCAGACAGCAAGATTGTTGGGTTTAAAAATAGAATTTAGGCCAAAGGCCGAGTATTGGGACCTATGAGGTCAGTCAGCGCTGAAGGGAAATTGAGAAAGTTTGAAAAGGTGTGAAAGGAAGAAAAACCTCTGTTGCACAATGAGTCCAGTGTTAGGAGAGCGTGGAAAATAGGATGAGAGAATATGGAGAGAATATGAAATCAGAAAAGTGAGAGAGAGAGAGAGAGAGAGAGAGAGAGAGAGAGAGAGAGAGAGAGAGAGAGAGAGAAACACAATCGTCTAGGATAAAGAGAGAATATAAAATCAGGGAAAAGAGAGAGAGAGAGATAAAATCAGGGAAGAGAGAGAGAGAGAGAGAGAGAGAGAGAGAGAGAGAGAGAGAGAGAGAGAGAGAGAGAGAGAGAGAGAGAGAGAGAGAGAGAGAGAAATTACGATCGTCTAATATCTCCACCTCCGCAAATTACAGCAAGTTAAAAGGGTATTATCTTAACGATAATACTCGTATAACTCCGTACAGCTATGAACAACCGAACGAGAACTTGTTGCTAATGCGATCGACTCCTATAACAACATCACTTTATTGTATTGATCAGCGTGTGACAGTGATCGAATCCGATAGCAACATCCGTTATTGTATTCATCCGCGTGGGACGGTAATTACTGTATTCATGTTATAAATGCAGCTGAAGCTAATAAGGCAAAATTACGTTCATCAGCAACCTGGACAGAAGTCCCGAGCTTATGTATGAATTCCAACGCAGCCGTGGTAAAAGAAACTAATAGCATGAAAGAGCTCATTACTGTTGTTTTCACACAGACAAAGGATTAATAACGTATATAAAGTAAGGTTCGTAATACCTATGAAAACGAGTGAAAAACGAACGGAATCCTAAATTTAACGCCATCTAACCCGAGGGAAAAACTAGCTTCCAATGAGACGTATCAGTCAAATTTTGGTCTTAAATTACATCGTAAGACGAACAGTATGACTTCGTTACATAAGTTAAGTATCCAGATATTCATTAATATGCTAACTAAGGACAAAAACATTAGCCGAGACCAAGTGATATGGTTGAATCTGAAGCCAAGGAGAAAAAAAAAATAGACTAGCCGGCATCTTGTCTGTCTAAACCACACCTCCTTACAATAGTGCTGTTTGACAAGCTAGTGTAATTATAATTTAATTGAAAAGTAATAAAATAATATTTAAAGGTAATTAAATTAACTTTATTAGGCCTAATATTAATTTCAGTTGTCATTGTAATTTGATAATACGACTGGTAATAATTTGTAACTGTAATTGACATAAGCTCAATATAAATACTGACGGCAATAGTCTGTTAAACGTATGAAGACGTCATACATACAAATTCCTTATATCTGACATCTGATTATATGCCCCAAGATAGATACCTCATTGACTATATTAAATGTCAACATAGTTGAAGACACGTCTCCTTTAAGACGTTTGTACAAACTTGGCATAAGTGAGAGTGTTGTTACGTTAGTCATTTTAGTCAATCAGGAGAGAATGAGATGGATACGGCGACGCAAACCCGTATCCGTCATCCGCTGATTCCCAGCGTGAATGACTACCGAGTTTAGTGTTTATACTACGCCAATATGATGATACACATAATACAATTATAATGCTTTAGTCGGACAGAATCCGATCTTCATTCTGTTCGATTACATTCATATTAATTATCCTCAGATCGGATTCTCGTTCGTTTTCAATTACACCTGTATTGAATTATCCGAAGTCAAGAATGCCTTAAGCCTACAGCGTTAGCCAATATAAAAATAACTACCGATATGTTGTACAGCGAATACTTTAGGTTAGGCTAGGCTACTGAATATGCATACGATATATCATCGTGAACACTAGGCTAACCGTAGTTAATTTTATTCGATTTCTCTTCATACTGAATATCGTAAGTCAATATGCATTGAACGGAGAATTAGTTGATATTAACAATTATCGTATCGTATACGTAGAGGAAAGTAACCTTAAAGACGAAGGAGCATATCTGAAAGACCAACCCTGGCCTAAAAGCTTCTGATGCAAGGAACTCGAAGCAGGAAAATCCTAAAGATGCTCTAAGGACACTGTGCCTCTAAAAACTACTACTTTTAATAGAAAACCGACCCGAAGAAGCCTGCACTTCTCTTCCTAAACTAAACACTATGTAGCCTATTATCCCTACTCGTCTATATCTGACCTAAGTTTTTATCATCCTGAGAACTTACACATCGAGGGAAGGGGAATCTGCTGCCAACACTGCCTGCTCCGCGCCAGGGGGGACGGCGGATCCTGCCCGTGGGCTTGCGGATCCCCATAACCCCCAGCACCGGTTAGGGCTGATTCTGGAACAGGCAGGGGAGCTGGAAAAGAACGATTAGTAATTTCAGTATCCCTATTGCTCGATCTATCCTCACATAATCTTGACCTAAAATCGGTAACAGAGATGTCATCGAGGGAAGGGGAATCTGCTGCCAACACTGCCTGCTCCGCGCCAGGGGGGACGGCGGATCCTGCCCGTGGGCTTGCGGATCCCCATAACCCCCAGCACCGGTTAGGGCTGATTCTGGAACAGGCAGGGGAGCTGGAACAGAACGATTAGTAATTTCAGTATCCCTATTGCTCGATCTATCCTCGCATAATCTTGACATAAAATCGGTAACAGAGATGTCATACTCGATGTCAGCGTACTCTCAAGTCTCTTAAAGAGCACTGTCTCTAAGTCTTTATCTTGATCTACGTTAGTCTCTTCCTGCCTACAGTTACTTCTTAATACGAGACCTTTCCTATGTTTGAGATACCCTAATAACATCTGGTCCAAAGACCACTCCTGACATTCCAAACATCTGGTTTTTTACATTATATTGAACAGGCCTACGATTTACACATAAGGGAATGACTATCGTGTCATAGGGTACTCATCCTTTTCTTGCATTGTTGGCAAAGACGATACGTTGTTGAACTCCCGCGCTCGTCGTTTTCTGTGATGTCGTCGCCGAGGCTGCAGTAGTCGTTGTCGTAGCCTGTGTTGTTTCTTACTTTGCAGAATCAATGTCTAATGACAAGGTATTAAGAGCAATCCAACCGTAATCCAAAGGGATGCGTAATTCGTCACCAAATTCAATCAAATCAAAGGTGCAAATGAAGGCCGGGCAAGACCAAAAAGGAGTTCGCTGTGGATACATCTGTACTCCACCGCGAACGATAAGTGATTGACGTGAGAGGGCAGGTGTGACCGGCCCGTGAGGCAGGGCTACTAGCGGTGGGCTGGTAACTAGGTAACGAGGGTGTTTGCCAGGAGATTGGCAACACTGATCGTTTATTTTAACCAAAGATTTGGTAAATTTTTAATAAATGATGGTTCGGGCTGGTAAGTGACCAGGGCTAGTTCAGGTGTTCAGGGGTGTATTGCAATATTTTTTATGTTCGCTCGTTACGAATTCGTACATCATTTTGTGATAATATTTTTCATGTTGCTTTTATTGTTTTACACAATGTATTATATATCAAAATGATTGCAATTTAGTGTAGTATACAACGGAAAAAAAAGAAACTCGTTAGCTTTTACCGTTTTTTCCAAAGCGTGATTTTAATACAATTATGTATGATTTTTTTTTTTTCGCTACCATATATCGCATTATTTACATATGATAATGATATTATTTTTCATTTCTGATGATTGCACTAAACTTCAGGCAATGACAAAAAAAGGAGCCAAAAATGAACTCTTTATCTTCAAAACTAAGCGCGCTGTGATTTTTTGAAAAAATTATTTTTTCCGCTTCGGCGCTCACTCAAAACCGGCCGCTCCGGCATTCGGGGGAGTTTTTTATTTTTACCGCTTCGGCGTTTAAGGGTTAATGTAAGCATAAGCAATGGTGAGGTCATTTAAAAAAATACTGGTACAGTATATAAAGGATAATATTTTACTTGCAACGAATAAAGATTTAAAAATAAATTCTAAATTGAAATCCTACAAAATCGTCACATATCATGGCCATCATCTGATATTATAAGTTCGTTGATAACATCCTGTGATATATTTGCAAGATCATTGTACAAATCTGATTGCGTGTCAATTTCTGCTTCTTCCTTTGCGAATTTTACTGCTTTTAACAAAAATGAAGCGAAGCTTCATACTTCCTCCTTTTATTTTTACCGTTAGTTGGTGTGACCACGATGGGGTCTTGTGATAACTGTATTTGAATAATTGTACTCTGGATAAAGCTAGTAACAAAGTGAGAGGTAACACATCCTAACGTCTAATTATGGTAATTACAGTTATTTTGTTTACAGTATCAACAGTTGTGTCGCTAGTGATTCACTTGAATTACCTACAGTTTTTACTGTCATTACATTTTTTTTGTTTACTGTGTTGATAGTTTGACAGTAGTTAACTATTGACACAACTCTTGACCATTCAGGGGATATGGCTTATTAAAAATCTCGGCAGGATTTAAAGTTTGCTTTTTATACTGCATATAAGACACAATTTTGTTTTATTTTAAAGGTTAAAAGGTTACCTTAAGCTGGCATATATGGTATGCACTAAGAATTATGGATTTCAATTATTATAATGGGTGTAGAATTTATGTGTTTACTGCATTTATTCAAAAATTGTATAATGTCTTTCTAACTCAATGATATGAAAGGGATCTGATTTAAGAATTGTAATATCCAATCCAGAGTAAATGATTTGCACAGTATTATAAGTTGCATAAAGCACATATTTCTTTGTTGATTCACTGGAAGTGATTATCATATAAATATTTGATACACCTGTTATAATTTCTTGTATTGAGTAACAACCATTTCTTGGAAATATGCCTTTATTGCCAGTTCTATTTTGGGATGAGACTGGTAATAAAGAATTCAAATTTGCTAAAGTGCTGCAACTTTTTGTATTTTAATGTAGGCTTACATACTGGCCATGTGCAAGTGTATCTGAATAACTCTTCAGTGACTTCCAGCATCAGCAGGAGCAATGTGTCACTTCTCAGTGGTCCACTACCTCCTTTATGACTTTTTAAAGTCTGAAAAATTGTCAGGAAAGAATATGGAAAATTCTTCTAGTTTGGTTCTTTAAGTAATTAATAATTTCTGTCTGGTTATTTAATATAAATTTTCTAAAGCCTTCAAAGGAATTATGCCCATCGTAGATTTGTTCAGTTTTAGTTTTCTGTAAAAGAAAACTATATGATGGTTATTTGTGTGTCAATCCTCACTTTTACTGTACACCCTCAGACCTTAAAACCTATTGAGGCAAGAGGGGTACAAATTGGTATGTTGAGCATCAAACATAGCAAATTGCAGCCCTCTAGCCTCAGTAGTTTTTATTTTATTTAAGGTTAAAGTTAGCCAATCGTGTGTCTGGCACTGCAATAGGTGCCAACAACATAGGCCACCACCGGTCTGTGGCCAAGTTGTGGGTTGTGGCTGGACATTTAGCAATCTTTTGTATTGTCTTATTTTTGGTTTTGCCTTCTTTGCCAAGCTTTTCTGAGTTGTGGAAATTTTTACAGCTGGAAAATTACATTTGAAAGGAAAAACATGGTAGAGGGTCATGACTGGCCTTACAGTGCTAGGTCCATGTCAGCAACTGTAGATTGTGCTCAAATGACTCTTGATACTATTTTT
Source organism: Macrobrachium nipponense (assembly GCF_015104395.2). NCBI lineage: Eukaryota > Metazoa > Arthropoda > Malacostraca > Decapoda > Palaemonidae > Macrobrachium > Macrobrachium nipponense. Next base: position 13,427,146 of record NC_061106.1, read on the forward strand.
AAATAATTTACCTTTTAGCCTTTGCTTTAGCAAGGATTATTCTGGAACTACTAAAAAATTTTTGGTTAAAGTGGATGATTCTCTTATTTCCACTAAAGAATGATTAGTAGCATTAAGGACATCACGGCACCATTTGCCATTCTACTTCTGTAGGATTATGTTTGAGATGGCATAAAGATTTTATGTCTCTTTTATGATAATTAATAGGTTAACTAGACCACCGAGCTGAAAAATCCAACTCTTATAAGGCCAAAGCAGCATTTCATAATGAATGACTTTACTCTTTGATTGTATGTAACATTCAAATTACTGCTTCACTTGGGGATTACCAACACCATATTTATTCTCTTTGCTGAGGAGGTGATTTTTAAGGCATAAAGTTGTTGCTAGATCAAGTTTGTGCATACTGAGGTAATTGTATGTGTATTAGGGGCTTTGGCTTCACCTTTGTACTTACAAAAATATACTCACTTTATTTAAGGTAAGGTATTTGATATTTAGTATTTACTTAATTTTGTCTTAGGCACATTTACTGATTTTATAAGATACATTTCTGATACACCAGTAATTGTGGGGCAAGCAGTAATTAGCTGGCTTTATCATATAAATGTCTTCATTACCTCACATTTTAAATGAATGTGCAGTGTCCAGTCAGTCTGATACTAAATAACTGGTAACTGTTAGTGTAACATTGAACTGTTCATGAACCTAACTGGTAGGTTAGAACTGTACTGTCCTTTATGATCAGTATCTTTTTGGTAGTCGGACCACAAATTACACATTTATCTAACATATTTGATTTACATGTTGCCCATTGATCTAACATATTTGATATGTATTGCCCACTGAATAGAATGCTACTAAGCTATTGGAAACCTCCTTCCTAGTGACAGCAAATGTAAAATACATTAAAGGCAGTCTCAGGTTATCAGTGGGGGTTCTGTTCCCTGAGGTGTGCCGATAAGTGAAAACCGCCATTAACCGAAACTCGGCGATTTGTGGCTCCCTAATGGCGCTTATGACACCGATAACTGGTTATCGGCACCATAAGGCGCCTTATGGCGCCATAAAACTGGATCACCGATAACTAAATCCGCTAATAACAGGGGACTGCCTGTATAGTATGCATAAGTAAAACAAAGAGGCTTGTATTTATCCTCCTAACACCTCAATATTTCCTGCTAAGTAATATATATTGCATTTCCACTCTCATGTACTATTATAACAGCCTTCTTAGTCATTGCAATCACTTCAGTTGAGGGAAATATCTTATTAGGTATATACCTCATTTTGCATGACATCTAAGGCTGTTCATTATCCGGTAAAATCTTGAATACTAATGGTGGTCCATTAATACAAAATTTGACTGTTTAATGTCTTATTATTATTCATTCTCATTATTGCTAGTTGCCTTTCAGCATTTTTGTAGTAGTTATTTTTCCTGATTAAAAATTGTAAAAAATTAATTTTTATTTTAAGAAGTCTAAATTTTCTTTTCTCAATAGGGGACCCACAGAACCAGTTCATTTGATAAGTTTATATGGTGATGAAGTCATAACTGGAACCACAGCCAATCGCATTGGAGTACACACTTCTGTCTCGCCAACAGCTTCATTCTCATCAATAAGATTGCGTTCAGATACATTCCGAGGCGTTCTTACAACTATGGCGCTTTTGCCTTTAAATAGACTGCTTCTTTTAGGAGCTGATAATGGGACCATTAGACTGTTGTGCTGAACACTTCGTGGATGTCCATTTTGAAGCTTGTTTTTGATAATATTAAATAATCTTTTTCTATTTCTAGCTAAAAGCTCAAATGAAGTCAAGAGGCAGTTTTCATTTTTTTTGTGGTAATGGTCTCATTATGGAACTTTAGTAGGTTTTGCACATAAATATGTACTGGAAAGATTTTCAACAAATGATAGAGATAAGAAATTGAGCTTAATGCTAAAATCAGCAGAGTCCCATTTTTGCTCACTTTTGCAGATAATAGAAATTTTTTAAGATATGTTACAGAGGACATTTCTTTTGAATATGAATGAAGATGAAATATTTTTTTTTACCAATAAGTCCTATATTGTTTTCGCATGTATTTAGAATCTAAAGAATTACCAAAGAAAATTATGCTACAATAGCTGCCGTTGTTTTCAGCATGGTTAGATTTCAAGTGTAGTTAACACTATAGCTTGTTATACACTAAAAGTTGATGTTTTGCCTGATGTCCATAAGCAAAAGTTAATACTTTACAAAACATTAGAAAATACTCTTTAGTAGTTAACGCAAGGAATCCAGAATCTGTATGCATGTTTTGTGAGAAGGAATTGATTTTTAGGGAAAATTTACCATCACTGACTTTAGTTCTTTGGAGTGAAGTGCTATTTTTTTAAAATGTAAATTTCTTGAAAGGTTTGCTTCACAATTTCAATACTTGATAAAACATTTTTTACACATTCAAGGTGTCACAAAGTGAGGTTACAATTGTTATGATAACTGGTTCTCAACAAACCCATTACGTAGAATTCAGCTAAAATTCTTGGTCAGCAAAATTTCCTAGACACTCCATTAAGGTTTCACAATGAAATGAGTAATTTCAACATACCTAGTGTATCCCATGGCTCCTCAGGTTTAACCCAAGTCTCAGTTTTGTACCATTGATCCTCAGGTTTAACCTAAGTCACACTTTTTATGTCTTGCCTTCTAGTAAGCGGTTATAGTTTTCTCAGTTCTTGACAGATCATTCTGTCAGAATTAAATCCTTCCAGTCTGTTTTTCTTAAATCTCGAGTATTTTTCCTCTAAACTAACATTACTTTATGCACATTGCATTAAACAAATTTATTTCATAAAATTCTAGTTATAGTTTTCCATCATTGACTAGTAGGGTTTCTGTCCCCTTGTCAGTGGTATTATGGATATTACTCAACAGAGAAGTATTATAGGTACTTTTCATATTTGGTTGTTGAAATTAAAAGAATTTGTTTCTGTATTTGATTGCATAATGTTTTCTGGATTTTTAGTATATTTCTGGTCTTTGCTTATTGGCAATTAGTGTTAGTGTAGAGGGTGATTGTATAATAGTTACTAGTGATAATGATTGTTAGCTCACTTCCAAGATATCTTTCTGTGCTCAGTAGTCGCAGATTTTCAGTGTAGAAAATTTTTATAGCTATATGATGAATACATTTACTATTTTCCATGTACAGAATTTTTATATATCTAATTTCCACATCCTGCCAAAAGTACAGTTTATTCCCACCACCTGTTATTTTAACTGCTATTGATAAATCTTTAGCTTCAGATTCTTAACATAATTCTGTTTATTTTATAATTATGCTACGTTCACCTTAGAGGAACTACAGTGAAGGTGTAAGGGATGACCTGACCTGACCTTGTAGGCCACGTAAAAATAATTGTAGTTTTGACAGGCGACCTCTCAGCTGAGTTAATAGCCTGCCTAGTAGAACCAATTCCTTTATTATGGGAGGTTTCTAGAGTTGCCACCAAACATAGAACCTCTGCTACCACCAAAATGTTGGCATTCGTCATCATGTTCCTTTATAGGTTGTGACAGTATTCATTGCTGCAAGTACTCCTGTCAAGGTTGTGCCCCAACTTTCATTGGGAGCAACAATAGCAGCCACAGTCTTGTATGCCACTTCAATTGACTTTGCTCTGTGGCACCCAAGGAATGCTGGAACTTCATCCAGCTTCCAAACTCCCATCCAATTGAAGAGCCCTTCTGAGATCAAGACCAGCGATGCCTTGAGTAATAGGCAACTGACAGTAGTAATCTATTTTAGGCTATGTTAGGAAGGAGAAGCAATAATAACATCAGCAGCATCTAAAAGCATCACAAACTAGCAACAGCCCAAAGGCACATTGTAACTTGTGTGTGAAAGAAAGTTATCTACTTCAACACCAAAGCTTGGTAGCCTTCCTCACCTGAACCCAGATTACTATGGGTAGAATCTAGCTACACAACAACTGAACTATCATCAAGCCTCACACTCACAGTAAATGCTGCACATGCAGACACACTTGCAAACTATTTCAATGGTCTGGCTCATGGCAGGGGTGGTCAACTGCACATTTATGAACTCTCCCTAAAAATGAAGTTTCCCTTGTTGTTGCTGCCTTCACAGCAGCATAGTTGCAATCTTGCAGTAAAGATTAAGCTCATGATGGGTGCTGCACTCATGGCAGGAGGCTGTGATACTGACAGACTCAGTGTTGCAGCACACTTAAGAATTCTACCAAGGAAGAGCAAGCACATGAGAGAGATGCTGCACTCTTGAGAGGACTTGTGCTTGGGGATAGACCTTTGATATTTTACATCAATGGGTTTGTTTAGAAATTTATTATTTTTTAAAACAGTTTAACCATATTTTTTTCAAAAAACAAAGCTTACTCATACAAACTATTATTAGTGCCCACCTACAAATTTTGTTGATTTTTCATGGTTACTGACTAAACTTAGCTGAAAGTGAAGCTCTTACTTATAAGTACCTGAGGATCTATGGGACACACGTGCAGTGCACTTGACCAATGGACCATTTCCTTTTGACTCGGGACTGTTTAAAAAATTCACCCCTGAAATCTGAGCAAAATTTAGTTACTGCTTGCTGTATTTGTTTCTGAAATTTCAATTTTTTTCTTTCTGGGTGGCTGGCCTAACTTCTTCATGTAGTACTATGCTCCTCAATTTGGTGCTGAAAGAAAAGCTTTAAAAATCATTTTCAGATTCAAGAGGAACTTGTACAAGGCAATAAAGCTTTTTAATTTTTTTGATTAAATAGCACTGTTGTAAGTTACAATTTTCTACTGTAAAGAAGCATTTGAAGAAAATACGGCAGTTCTTTTGACTTCATAGAATTTTTATTTAACCGCTGTTTGTTACAATTTTTTACTGTAAAGAAGTATTTGAAGAAGATACAGCAGTTCTTTGACTTCCTAGAATTTAAATGGCGGTTAAATATTTAACCACTGTTTGCTAATTTCTTGTGTAATTTATACTATAATGAGAAGTGCACCACATAAAGAACAGAAAATGAAAGGCCATTGTAACATATCTTCAGCTGGACTATCATTTAAGCTGTTTATAATTTGTAAATATCCATATGCTGCATCAGCAGTTTTAGCAGGGTAAAAAATACTGTAATATGTATAACACAATACAGTATTAATGGATTGATGTCCTTGATGTGTGCATCTTGAGACTGAATACATTCCAAGTGTGACAAATTTAGTCATATTTTGAAGTGGATATTTTTTTCTCTCTTTATCAGTACTGGGTTCACTTGAAATTTTCTGTATTTGGAAATGAAGGCTTTAAAGTGTAATAAAGTGTAAATAATTTAAGAATACAGACCAATACTATGAATGGCATTTCTCTAAAACATTTGCCTTTAAACACAGTAAATTATATGTCACTTCTTATCAACACTTAAGAAGAGTTGATGAAAAACAATTAAGTGGTACAACTTACTGTTGTCTAAAATGTAACACAAAAAATTGGAGATATGTATTGCTTTCTCAATAGTTTTTTTAATTAAATGTTATACACCACACCTTTTCAGTCATCTGTAACTTATTTTACTGTTAAAGAATCACTGATAACAATGTGACATCTTTTAAAATGACAAGTGACATAAGTCACATATAAGTAGGGAAGTGTAAGTTTGAAAAAATATATGCCTGTATGTATGTTGTAAATCAGATATATTTTCAAACCATATACAATTTCAGACTCACACTCAACCTACATGATTTTTATACAATTTTCATTTTATTGTATATGCTGAATACCACTATAAATAAAAAACAACAATATTAAAGGACTTTTCTTTCCCAGTTTTTTTGCTTGGATTACCTTCAGTTTTGCAGCTGAAAGGACTTTGGCAATAGTTTTGCAGGGTTATTCACTTTGGTGCAGCACTGTGCTTAGTTTTAACTTATACCATTATACTGTCAACCATATACTTCAATTAAATAAATGGTACTTAAGTTTTCAGTTTGATACCTAAAAAAAAAAAAAAAAGTCAGCGATGCAGCATAAAATAATTGTCAATGATGCAAAACATAACACAAAATAATTGGAGGTAGACAAAAGAAATCTAAAAGTCAGACTACTACATGTATGAACTGGGAAAGTTTCAGCGAGCAGGAGGATTGCTGGGGTATTGGTGAACTGGAATAGTACTAGTCAAAAGTAGAGATTGGTTAAATATGGATGAGAGGAAGCAATTACTAATTGCTTACTGACCTTTAACCCTGCAAAGAAGTCACTGCCATGCTCATCATGCACAAAACGGATGATACTATTTTGATAACGGCCAAGAGTGAAATACTTGATTTTACAAAGAGCCACCACCTCCTTGATGAAGGTTATCTTAAACCAGGCCCCTCCATTCCAAAGGTGAAATACTGAATCAAGGATGACGTTCACTGGCTCACATTTTCTTGTAAGGGAACTCATTCTTGATTATATAACCGGGGGTCTTAATCCTATGCATCCTTTTTCTTTGCCATGGTATGGCTAGTAGTTTTAAAAGTACCTTTGTGTATTACAGCCACTGGTAGAAACAGGCATCATTGCATAAACTACCCTCTTGGGGAATTCTAAAAATCAAGTTTTCAATTTTGTATATGTAGTTTAATTTTTACAAATCTGTGGTTTACTTCAAGCCCATTTAAAGCCATGAATTTAGAACTAAGACAAATGCTACCTCTATGAACATACATCAAAAAGTCATTAGTACTAGTACTTTGTATACATGTAAAAAGGTTATTTAATCTGGAAAGCACAAAAGCATGATAAACAACCTTGCTGTCTCGCTACCAGGATACTGTAGTTGTATTACATTAGGCAAGTGGTCTGAAGAAAACAGTTCAGTGTTTCCAGGTCTTAGAGGAGCTGTACATTAAAACTGCTATTCACTACACCTGTGAAATTTTATGCTATTTTTACTATGGTAGCTTGCATCAGGGAAATCTCTTGAAAAGACTTTTGGCATTCCTGAAGGACTATTTAAAGACCCTGATGACTTGTTAGTAAATTTACCAAGATATGGAGGTTACGTACTTTAAAATCCAACAGGAAACATTTTAACATTTCAGGACCTTTCAATTTTCAAACAAGCCGTTCAGTAACTACCTTGGGTTAACTCTCCTAAGTTAAGAAATTGCAGTAGTATACTGTACTTGCAATACCTTTCTACTGCATATTACCTGGATGTCAATTCTGTGGCAGACTCAACATAAGCACACAAAAATAATTCGTACTATATATAAATAATTAAGCCTCCCTGCCAATAAGACAACACCAAAGAATGCAATGGCTTTTTCTCCCATTTGTCAGTTCTGTAAATCTAAAGTAAAACATCTGTTAGTTCCTTTAAGTTCAGAATAAAATAAATTATATCAGTGGTCTTACTAAACTACTTAATATTACAAATTAACACTGCAAAATGAAGACAATACAACATTATATACAATTGATTGTAGTGGTGAAATGCTCAGATGAAGGAAATCTTAATCAGGTGAGGAACTGTGACATTAAAACAAACTTTAACATTTTATTCTCTCCTTTATTACATTCTTTTGTACACAATGTTTAAAACTGAAAAGGAAAGTTATCTAACCGTTCAGTCTCATGAAAATAAGAAAACATTGACCAAAGTAGCTGATATCGAATTACCCATTGTTAATCCATCTTGTTGTATATTCCTTATTAAAAATAAAAAATGAATCCTAAACAATGAGGCCTTAAGAGTTGTTTTTAGCATAGTTTGGAGAACAGAGGTGGTGCCAAGTGATTGGAAAAAGGCAATTATGATCCCAATATATAAAAATAAGGGAAGCAAAAGGGAGTGTGGTAACTATTGGGGCATAAGTTTACTGTCAGTCCTAGGGAAGATATTCATGAGAGTAATACTTAACAGAATAAGACCTATAGTAGAAGAGAAACTTAAGAGAACAGCAGTGTGGTTTTAGAAGTGGATGGTCAACAGTGGATCAAATTTTCACCTTAAAACAAATAATTGAGAAGAGATGGGAGTATACAAAGCCAATATTCTGTGTTTTTATAGACTTGGAGAAAACGTATGATTCAGTATGGAGAGATGGAATGTGGAGAGTGGCAAAACACTATGGTATACCACTAAAAGTGATAAGGATACTAAAGAACTGGTACCAAGGTGTGTGCAGCTGTGTACAGATGGATGGACAGCAAAGTGACTGGTTTCCAGTTGGAAGTGGGCTAAGACAGGGATGTGTTATGTCACCGACCTTGTTTAATGTATATACTGACCACATAATGAGAAGAATGATGGAGAACGAAAACAGAGGGGCTAGTATTGGTTGAGAAGTTATAATGGATTTGGACTTTGCTGATGATGTTGCATTGGTTGCTGATAAGTGGCTGGTGCTGATAGGTATGGTAATGAGGATAGAGACAGAGACACAGAATTTTGGCTTGAACATCAGCACAAAGGAGAGCGAGATCATGGTTGTGAGTAGGGATGACGGTTGGGTGCACATGGAAGATATGACTATCAGAGGACAGGAACTCAAGCAAGTTGAGAAGTTTGTATACTTGGGAAGTGTGGTAACAGCAGACAGGAGGCAAATTGAGGATATACAAAGAAGAAAACTAGGAGCAGCAAGAGCTTTTGAAGTTCTGAGAAGAAACGTGTGGCCAAGGCATGAATTCAGCTTGAAAACTAAGACGAGAATATTTAATGCAGTAGTACTACCAGTCCTGATGTATGGTTCGTCCACCTGGGCACTGACCAGAACGGAGAAGACAAGGTTGGATGCTTTTGAGATGAAGCTGCTGAGAAGGATACTTGGCATTAAATGGGACGATTGTGTTAGGAATGAAGACATCAGGGTGAGACTGAGACAAAGGCCAGTCAGTATCAGGCTGAAGAGGGCAAGGTTGAAATGGTTTGGACATGTTGAGAGGATGGATGGGAATAGAGATCCCAGGCGAGCACTGAGAGCAGTACAAATAGGAAGAAGACCGCTGGGAAGGCCAAGAACGAGGTGGATAGACATAATTGTCAGGGATCTTGAAGATGAAATCCAGAACCTAGAGGAAGCGAGGGAAATGGCTCGGGATAGAGTCAGAAGGAGAGGAACCGTACCAGCCTTATGCCATTGGCCAGTGGCGAGATGATAAAGTAAAGTAACAATGAGGTTCAAGAAATCAATAAACTTACATTTAGGTACTTAAGTCCCCTGAAGTTGTTGTCTCCACTGTACACTTTATTTGCCAATATTTCTATAACCTCTTTTGTTGGAACATTTGTATATGTACTCTTGAGTGTCTATATACAGTTTTAACAAATTAAGTGTACGGTGGAGACAACAACTTTAGGGGATTAAGTAAATCCAAGTTTACTGATTTGTTGAACCTCATTGTTTGATTCATTTTTTATTTTCAAAAAGGAATATAGACAACAATATGGATTAGCAATGGGTAATCCGATATCAGCTACTTTGGCCAATGTTTTCTTATGCTTTTATGAAACTGAATGGTTACTGTCCTGCAAGTTTTAAACCTGTCTTATATCTGAGGAATGTTAACGACACCTTCATTGTTTTTAACAAAAAATTGATGCGATAAAATTTTTCAACTATTTAAATTCACAACATAATAACATCAAATTTACTATGGAGGAAGAAAATGATGGAAGGATGTCATTTTTAGATCTCTTGATAATGAAAACCAACTGCTACGCAAAAATGGAAATTTATATAAAACCCACTTTCTCTGGACTCAGTTTTAAATTTCTTGAGTGAATTTAATATAAGATACAAATTCCCTGCTTTTCTCAGTCTACAGGTTGTCCTTGAATTACGTCCTTTTTCACAAGGAAGTAACATTTTTGAAGACATCCTTTAACAGCAACTGTTACCCAGAGAAGCTATTTTACAGGAGATTAACGAACCTTCTCAATAACATCACTAACAATAACGAGGTAAAAGAAACAAAGAGATCAAGTATTAAATTTCAGATTTCCTTTATCAAATAAAATCAACGGTTTAATAAAAAGAAAAGTAAAACAAATGACCAAAGCATACTTTAAAGATGTATGAAGATTCAAATGGTATTTTTCATAATTTTAAAATTGGCAATCTGTTCAAGTCAAAGTAGCCGTTAACTAGTGAACTGTGTTCAATGATTATTTACAAATTTGTCGTCCTAAGCGTATTTCAGAATACGTGAGTAATTCAACAAAACTGTTGTCTACCAGAGCTTTTGAACACAAACAGCATAAGTTCAAGGACCCTTTTACCTCTAGGTAAGCCATTTACCTCAGTCCTCCATAAGAGAGCATTGCCGTGCTTCATGCAACGATCACTTTAATTTTTCAGATTTCAGTATTTTATGTAAAGCTCGATTTAAAACTGAGCTAAGACTGTTAGAAACCTTCTATATAGAAAAATTAAAACCTAACTTGAATATAAATAACTCAGCCCTCAGCAGTTACATACTATTTCAATTTACGTACATCCAATTCTTATGTGTACTAACTGTATTATTTTATACCATTTTGTTTATTGGGGGAGTGTATAATTATTGTTTGAAACTGTTAATTACTGTTTGGGTTTAATTGGACAGTTTATGTATAAAGGTATTTCTGTTGTTGTGGGTTATTAAGGAAGAGGTGTAAATGACCGTTTATGACTAGTTGAGTTTGTATATTACTTGTTGTTGATTGTCAATGATTATTTAAGATGTTCTCTTGGAGAGTGGGGAGTATGTGTGGTTAGTTGAAGTCAAGCCCTGTAGGAGATTATTATCTCTCCACCAAAGGATCGTTGTGTGTCTGTATCCATTATATATATATCATTTTTTAAGTAAAGAAGAAAAAACCAAGTCTGTGTTTCTTTACTGCCACAAGCTATCTAGGCAGTATGGAGAGTAACTTCGACTTGAAACTGATCCCTGAGTATGATGGCAGAAACGCACAATCTGTTATGGAGTGGCTGGAGAAGTTGGAGCTGGTTTGCAAGCTTCGGAAAGTTGATGATGTGGCCAGTGTGATTCCTCTGCGGCTTACAGGTGGTGCCTTTGCAGTGTACTTACAGTTACCCACAGCAGATAGGAAGAAGGTTGACAAGGTGAAAGAAGCATTGTTGGCTGCGTTTGCTGTTGATCCCTATGTAGCCTATGAACAGTTTGTCAGTAGGAAGTTGCACAGTGGAGAGGCACCGGATGTCTACTTAGCTGAACTACGTCGACTCGGATCCCTGTTTGGAGGAATTTCTGAAAAAGCTCTTGCATGTGCTTTTGTAGCTGGACTTCCAGAGAGTTCATCAGCTGTTGAGAGCCAGGTCTCGCATGGAGGACCTCGATCTGGAACAGATTTTGGCTCGGGCACGGGCGGTTCTGAAAGATGACCGTTCCTTCTGTTTCAGTGGAAACATGTTTGGCACCACAGGAAGCTTGGGTTCTGTGCCAGTAGAAACAACAGTTCAGAAATGTCATGTATGCCTTGGACCAAATCACTTTGCCAGGGACTGTCTTGCTCGCAACCGAGTAAATGGTCGATTTCGGAGAAGGGTAAAGTGCTATCGGTGTGGCGGAATGGGGCACATTGCGTCAGCTTGTCCGGGAAACGAGCAAGGAGAGGAGGCATCAGCGCCAGCCTCCTCTCCCCAAACCCACTGAGTAAGGTGCTGCCAAGTACTGTTTTGAGTGTAGAAGGTCTTCAGTGTTACGTGTTAGTAGACACTGGGTGTTCTCAAAGCATCGCTCATGTCTCATGCTGTAAGGCATGGAACAAGTGCGCAGTTAGCATGATAACTGTGAGTGGGCAAGAATGGGTGTGTGAAGGAATGGGCGTCGTGCACTTGCAGCTCAGTAATGGAGCTACTGCCAGCATTTCTGTATGTGTAACTACTCTAATGCCCCTCGGTTTTAAATTTCTTCTTGGCATGGATGGTGTGATGGCTCTAGGAGGAGTCACTGTCGATACCCAGGGTGGTGTACGTTTTGGAATGGAAGACACTCTTTTTTTTTCTGCAGCTGCTGATGTGAAGGTGGGGGTGGATGAGCGTGATTTTAGTGCAATTTATGATCCTGTGATTAAATGTTGGACAGCTACATGGAAATGGTCTGAGGGCAAGGAGCCTGGCGTCCTGGAGAATGGAGTAAAGGCATATTCTGTACCTCAGGAGGCAAAGGACCTGTATGAATCAGAGCTACAAAGATGGGTGAATGATGGCTGGCTGCTTCCTTATGATGAGAATAATTAATATGGACCAGCTAAGGGGCTTATTCCCCTCATGGCTGTTGTACAGCAAAATAAAAAGAAGGTGCGGCCTGGACCTGGACTTCCCAGAGAACTGAATGCGTACATTGATGCATTTACAGCAGACTCGGATGTGTGCTCAGACAAACTACGTGAGTGGCGCAGGCAAGGAGTGAATGTATCTGTAGTAGACTTGGCTAAAGCTTACCTGCAAATAAGAATCCATGAGTCTCTGTGGCCATACCAGACTGTATATTTCAAAGGCCAGAGGTATGCCTGACTCGACTGGGGTTTGGCTTGAATATTGCTCGATGGTAATGAATCTGTTTTAAACTGTGTTCTCCTTCAGGACCCAATTGTAAGAAAAGGAACATCAGCTTATATTGATGACATCTTTGTGAATGAAGATATTGTTAAGGCCAGCCGTGTAGAGGAGCATCTTAGAAATTTTGGGTTTCTAGTAAGTAAGCCACACCACCAAAGACTTGCTGAAGGGGCTCGAGCATTGGGCCTGAGAGTTTGGGGGGAGCAGGAGAGTCTTTTTTGGAAAAAGGGACAATGACCTGGGCGATGCACCAAGTCAATTGACTCGGCGAGCAGTGTTCTCATACTGTGGTAGACTGTTAGGCCATTACCCTGTTTGTGGATGGCTGCGAGTGGCGGTAGCATTCATCAAGAGAAGAGTCAATAAAGTCACTGAAGGATGGGACGACGTCATTAATGATGATTACATCAAAATGTGTTTGCAGGAACTTCTGGAGAAGGTTAAGAAGGATGACCCTGTGAGAGGACAGTGGAATGTCACCGGTGACAAATTCAAGATCTGGGTGGATGCTAGTTCTCTTGCGCTTGGTGTTGCAGTGGAAGTAAATGGTTCCATTGTGGAAGATGCCAGCTGGCTGTGGAAAGAAGACTCTTGCCACATCAATATGGCTGAGCTAGATGTAGTCATTAAAGGATTGAATCTTGCACTGGCTTTGGAAGATACAAAGGTGGAATTAATGACTGACTCATCTACTGTGCATAGATGGATTTCAGATGGACTTTTAGGAAAAAGCAGATTGAAGACTAAGGCCGCAAGTGAAATGCTCATCAGAAGAAGACTAGGAATAGTCTTGTCATTGATAGAAGAGTGTGACCTCCAGCTGTCTATTACACTTGTGTCTTCTGCCAATAATAAAGCTGACAGTTTGACACGTGTACCTCAGCGCTGGCTGAGGGACCTTGGTTCATGTCACCAAGATGCCAAAGCCTTGTGTGTGCTTCTGTTGTCCTGCCATTAGTGATGGAATTAAGGAGATCCATCATGCTGCTGGTCACCCGGGGTGTGAGAAGAACTCTCTATTTTGTGAAGAAAGTCCATCCAGGAGTTACCAGGCGGCAAGTACAGGCTGTTGTCAAATGCTGTGAGGCATGCCAGTCAATAGACCCGGCCCCAGTGAAGTGGCAGAAGGGTAGTCTGAACCGCATAGAGTGTGGCAGAGAGTTGGCATGGATATTACTCACTATGATGGACGGCCGTATCTTACTCTCATTGATTGTGGACCATCTCGATTTGCCATCTGGCGTCGGCTCCATTTCAGACCAGTGAGAGCATCATCGGGCAACTTGAGACAGTGTTCTATGAACGAGGAGCGCCGGAGGAACTGTTAACTGACAATGACCCTGCTTTTTCGCAGCAAACTATTTGCTGACTTTGCAAAAAAGTGGTGCGTGCATCTTAATTTTAGATGTGCTTATGTTCCATCAGGAAATGGTATAGCTGAGAGATGCCATCGAACTGTTAAAGTCATTGGCGCAAGGAAAGGCTGCAGCATTGCAGAGGCTGTATATTTGTATAATTTGATGCCTCGTGATGACTGGCGACTCAACGACCTGCCCCTGTCAGTATGCTGTATTCTTACCCTGTGAGGTCCGAGGAGTGGATCCATGCTCATTAAGGAACAAAGTGGCAGTGAGTGGCCCCCTTTACAAAGCAGGTGATGAGGTGATGGGTAAACCATCCAACATGCGATGCAATATGCAATTTGAAAGAGGCAAGGTTACAAGAGTTTTGTCAGAACAAGCTGTTGAAGTCAATGGAGTTCCACGCCATGTTAGAGATCTTCGTTCGTGTTCTTCACAAGGATTGATATTGAGTGAGGAAACTACTGATGCTGAGGATGAGGAGCTTCTTATAAAGCTTCCTGTTCATGAAGATGAGGGGGAAGAGGAAGATTCAGGCACTGTTGCTGAGTGCAACGCGATTCCAAGACATTCAACAAGAGTTAGAATGAGCTAGAGTTTGTAATATATGTGAATGTATTCAAGGGGAGGTATAATATGTTTGAAACTGTTAAAACTACTGTTTGGGTTTAATTGGACAGTTTATGTATAAAGGTATTTCTGTTGTTGTGGGTTATTAAGGAAGAGGTGTAAATGACCGTTTATGACTAGTTGAGTTTGTATATTACTTGTTGTTGATTGTCAATGATTATTTAAGATGTTCTCTTGGAGAGTGGGGAGTATGTGTGGTTAGTTGAAGTCAAGCCCTGTAGGAGATTATTACCTCTCCACCAAAGGATCGTTGTGTGTCTGTATCCATTATATATATATATCATTTTTTAAGTAAAGAAGAAAAAACCAAGTCTGTGTTTCTTTACTGCCACAGGGAGTATAATTGTGTTATTTTTTTATCCTACAGAACCTGAAGATGGGCAGTTGTCCGAAACGATATGTACAAAAAATTCGTAATAAAGGACACAGGAAAATGTTAAGGCTTGTTTTAATGCTACAGATGAACAACTGTCATTCGATGCCAAATAAACCAGCATAAATACATCAAACATTCCAAAATAATGTAAGTCATTTTAAATTTCCAATTACGTACATGCTTATTTTGACAAATTTTAAAGCTTTACAAATTTAAAAAGGACCCTATAATATTCTATTTCTTGAAACATTAAGAGATCTCTTTATTTACACAGTTTCAAGAATCCTTTACCATCATCACGGCTGCACTGCAATAAATTTGTACAATCTTAAAAAACACAGTAACATTTTTTTTCAAACGCTTAAAAATTAGAAATGCATTTTGACGAAAAAAAACCTTTTTCTTCATAGATGAACAAACTGTATAGGAAATGCTGTACTATACCAATGTACATATTGTACCTGATTACGTTGTAGGAAACTGAAAATGCACGATTTTGCACATATGCTGAAAGCGACTAGAATTTCTTCCGAATTTCAACAGATACAATGGCTAATAATCAGATACAATATACATTAGTATACACCATTGCGTAAACAATTTATTCATCTACGAAGAAAAATTATTTTTTGTTTGTCAAAATGCATTTTTTAAGTGTTTGAAAAAATCGTTATACGGCCGGATCCAAGTACGGAAAACTTTTTGATTTATCTCATATATCGAACATGACTAATGGAACTTCATTGGGACCATTTTCAAAACCATGAAGTACCACCTTTACAAATTGAATAAAATATACATCATTATACACTAGTATTATATGAACAATTTATAGACAATTTATAGAGACAATGTTATATAACAGTGCAGTGAAGCCGTTTTTAGAAAATGCCTATAAAAAATTGAAAGACAAAATAAAAAAAATGCATTTCCAGGATTGTACATCAACCTTTATCGAATCATAGATGCTATTACTAATACCACAAAGTATACTTCCTTATAAATGATTAAGATAATTTAATCTACTTAATTTAATATAGCCATTTCAGGGCTTTGTTGCCCCCCTAAAAACTTTGCTATGGGTCCTGGATATTATTTATCTTTTTGGGGAATTATTTGGTTACGAATTTTTCCCCTCTTCAGCCAGTTCTCATGCTAAAATTCCCTTACTAAGATTGGAGTTCCTGCACAGATTTTGTTTGAAAGTGCATTCTAGGTACAAATGGCTTACATACCAGGAACTTATTACTTTCACTAGTGGGTAAGTGGGAATACTGACATCAGATTGGTTCTTTTATTGTAAGGGACACAAATTACTTGCGATTTTGGAATTCAGGGATTGCTATTAAAAAAAAGACTGGCTGCAAATTCTAGTCATTTGTCTTTGTTCAGAGCCGAATATTTTTTTTTATATATTTCTAGCATTCACCTAAGGAATAAATGAGTAATCTAAAAATACCTGAACCCCTTATATCTTACAATTATAATGCCAAGCACTGGGTCAACTAAGGCCATTCAGCACTGAAACGGAAATTGATAGTGAAAAGGTTTAAAAGGTGTAACAGGAGGAAGCCCCGCAGTCGCACTATGAATCAATTGTTGGGAAAGGATGGAAGTAAGATGGAAGAAAGATAATATGAAAGGAGGTACAGTAAAAGGAATGAAAGTATATGGAGCTAGGTGCCGAAGGGACGCTGCAAAGAACCTTAATTAAGTAATGCCTACAATTCACCGCATGAGGTGCATTGAGAACACTACCCCCCTATGGGGGTTACCTCAGTGGGAAACTGGATATGTTTAGGTTGAGCAAAACTACAAAATATGTAGAGGAATGGGCCTACAAGGAGGAATTTCAACATAATCATATAGTCTACTTCTATAAGTTCTAATTCTCAATAAGGAAAGACTTCCTGAAGGTTTTGTATCTTGAATCCATCAAGGTAAGGATTATATAAGATTTTTAAAGTGACATTATGCAGGCAAATACAGACCTGGTAATGTACCTTTTGTTAGTGTTGGGGCAGGTAAGGACCTGGCACCCTGGTTTATGTTACAACCCTGTTATTTTAATTTAAGTGCATTAAGATCAGTTAGGTGGGGATTTTTGCTAGGTAAGGTCCTGGCAACCTAAGTAAGGTTAGGCAAGGACTTGGCTACTTATACTCTGTGTTTTTTCCATCTGTCCATCCGCCCGTGGTGTTTGCGCATGGTAACACTGCATACCGGGCTTTAAATAATATCCCATTTCGAATATTAATGGTGTAATTCGTATACAGTAAATTATTAAAACACTCTTCAGTTGCAAATGTACACCCAGATATCCTTTAATTTACCTAAAACTTACACATAGCGAAACAATTTAAAGCCCGGGACTTAGTGTTACCATGCTCGACCACCACAGGTGGATGGACAGATGGAAAAAACAGAGTATAGTTTCAAATAGGAGGAGATTAAGGGAGCAAAGCCACTCCACAGCACCCTTGGTGAGGTTAGGTTGGGAGAGTTCAGGAGGGATGGAGTTCCCTGTCTAGGTAAGGACCCAGCATCCTGGTTGGTTCACATCTTAAAGTGACGTTTTTTGGGACTAATAAGCGATTCCTCACTTAATGACTAAAGGCCTGTCCACACGACCGGGCCTGATCGGCGTGCTTCGGGGTTGACGGGCAAATTCTGGCGGACTTATCCGTGAATGTTGTCCACACGGGTGAGGCGATGGAGAGGTGGGCGTGCCCGACGATGCCAGTAATGTGTTCAGTGCGGTACGATAAACATGGTGCCTAGCGCAAAGAAGAAGATAGTGTAGCATGATAATTGCTGTGTGTGTGATGAAAAAAGAAGAGAATATGGTGCAAAGAACGGCTCAGTAAAAGAAATGCATATGGTTAAGGTACGTCTGCCAGGGTCGAAGCTCAAGCCATCGAGCACCACCATGGTGATTTTGCTACAAGACCCATCGGGCAATTTGACAGTTTGCCCGTCAAGTGTGCCCGTTAGAGGGGAAGTCCGCCGATCAGGCCCGATCGTGTGGACAGGCCTTAATATCTAATAATTCTATACACTATTCTCCGTAACTCTAGGTAACTACTTTTTTTAAAAGCCCATGCGCCCCTTTCCCATATAATTACCCAAAATACAAATTAAAAAATTACGATTTCAACACTGGAATGTAATAACGGTCTAGACTAAAATTTTACCTGGTCCTGATCCTTTGTTATTTTTCTACCTAAAAAACTCTGGGCAAGTTTCCATCTGTAAGGAACACCTTACTGTGAAATAGCCTATGAGCGGTTTTATAAAGGGTTTAGCAAATATCAAAATCATCAGAACCAGTACACCTAAAACTATCAGAAAACTATTAGTACACCAATTTTAGAATTTTCGGTGTTACAGTAGCATTCGGGATGAGTTAGGGAAAAATCCAACAAAACATAGCATAGCTACTATAACACAGGCCGGCGTAGCATTTAACTTTCTTTTAGGGCAAGAAATCACCACACTAGTACTAGATATTACCTCACTCTGTCTTTCTCTGGGGCATTACTCCTGTTGCCTTGTAATTTCCAGAGCCTTGGCTCTCAAAAAGGCCGCGACTTTCGTGTAAGGTTGTTCAAGAAATTTCATGGCTGCCTACTGTAACAATTAAAGATTCAATTAAATTAACCAAAATATTGCAACCACTGGTTAAGATCTTACAACGTATAATGCACGATTTCTCTCGATTTCTCCCTTCACGTCACAGCATGATGAATTTTCAGCACCCAGCGATGCTATATATATATATATATAGATATATATATATATATATATATATATATATATATATATATATATATAAATATAATAAAATAAAAACTCCCCAGATTTCAACACCAATTCAGTGTTGCCAACCTACCCGAACTTCTACGCCCCACACAGACAGAAATTACCCGACTTTCTTCTCATTAATCCCACGACTCTGAATGCGAATGGTCATAAGCGTGCTGTTATGGTCTTTATTGACTTTATATAAATTTTTTAAACATTGCACTGAGACATTAGGAATATTATAATGTTCAGGTTTAATTCCTTTAGCTCATACAATTTTCTTTCCTGAATTCTTATATGATTTAGTCACTAAAATGGCATGATTTCCGCCCTACTTCATTTATCATTTTTGTTAGCTCATCCATGAGAATAAAGGGAGAAATGCTTCCAATCTCAGCAAGGGACTGGGAAAGGGTTAGAATCAATATCTCCAAACCAACTAAATTCTAAATGTTGGCTAGGCATAAACACTTTTATCTGTGAGGAAAAACCAATACTCAGTGATGGAATTTTTTATTTTTTAGGCAGAGATGTCTACTAAGCGACAGAGTTTTAGCTAAAGAGCTAACATTTTTAATTCTATTTTTTGAAAAAAACTAGCATGCATATTTGGCTAATATGGCAGTTAATATAAGAGTTTATTACGTGATGATGGTCCTATGATTCATGCTGGGACGGTGTTTACTGTTGGTAGCCCCGCCTAAGTGTTTCGGGTTTTTAACAAATTTTGTTAACCATTCATAGTAGTTGCATCATATAAGTTATTATAAAACAAAACCCTGAAACAATAATGAGCTAGCAGATTCGCTGTGAAAAGAGAACTGTTATTTAAAACATGAAATAAAATCAAAAGAAAACATTGTCCATATATATATATATAAAGGTATAAGCCACGAAGGAAAAATAAGCAACGGAGTTTCTGCAAGATCTTTCGACGTTCAGCGTCCTTTACTCAGTTTATCTGCTGAGTAAAGGACGTTGAACGTCGAAAGATCTTGCAGAAACTCCGTTGTTTATTTTTCCTTCGTGCGGGTTTTATATCTATATTTATGAATTTATCACGTTCCAAACTTAAGTGATTCAGTTATACATTATATATATATATATATATATATATATATATATATATCTATATATATATATATATATATATGCAAATATTTCGGGAAATGAAAGAAAAAGTCATAATAAGCAGAAATACATTTTAAGGGTTCATTTGTTGGAGAGGTGAATTTTAAGATAACCATTCTTCCTGAATACTGCTCTCGGCCAAGTCACGGATATAGGGGGGGAAGGGTTGATGAAGTGCATTTGGCAACTGGAATGGCAGTCTTTTAATTATGATTTTTTTCTTGCAGGTTTCTTTTAAAATGTAACATTATAGTCCCTTTAATTAACAAATCACATGTGAACAGACTGCACCATAATCTAATTTTAATTTTTAGCTTTACGTATCAAGAGAGTCTTTATCAAGTGACAGACGAAACCATTTTCTTGGGTGTGTTTTTTCCTTCGACTAGTGTGTGATGAATACCTTTGACGGAGAAAGAGAGGTTTTCGATATGCTTTAAATCTTTGATTGGTGTGTAATGAATAGGCCTATCTTTGATGGTGGGGAGATTCCACTGGCTTGCTTTTCTTTTCTTTATCGGAGTCCAGTGAATACCACTGACGGAAAGGGAGGGAGAAGGTTTCTATGATACATGCATATTTCCCCTTTGCTAAGTAACTAAAGAATACATTTAATTCGAAGGTATTTTATTCACATTGCCCTGGTCGGCTAGTTCCTTTTTTTATAACAGTGGAGTTCACTGTTGCAAAACCCATAAATAAACATCATATCTGCATATTCCACATTACTGGAACTGTAAGGCATTGTCTCCAGTTTCTCTCTCATAAAAGGAATAAGGAATCTGGCACTTGTAACCTGGACATGCTCTTGGCGGAAAAGCAAGGCTCTTTTAGAGTAACAAGTAATTGATCAGCTCCACCCCCCTCACCCCCACATCCATGACTACTCCGACAACCCATACGCACCATCTTACTTGGTCATTTAATGATAACGGTTATTTTAAAAATTCACCTCGCCAACAAATGAAGCCTCAAATGCATATGTCTATAGAACATTTTCTGCTCAGAATTACTTTTTCTTTCATTTTCCAAAATATTTGCATAAACTCTTGTTGCACTAATATATATTATATATATATATTTATGATATATATATAATATAATATATATATATATATATATATATATGTGTGTGTGTGTGTGTGTATAAATAAATATATATATATATATATATATATATAATATATTATATATATATTAGAAAGACTTTTTTTTTGCACAACTTGCGTATGTACTCTAATTAATTCGATAATTGAAGTTCGTAATATGAACAGAAAATTTCATATATACTATGTAATATTTCTAAACCTGAAAAGCGAATGACTTGGTTACCGGACAATTGGCCGAAAGACAATTGGTCTATAGACAATTCACTGACAGGACCATTGGCCGATAGGATAATTGGTCGATAAGACAAATGGTAGGCAGGGAACTGGTAGAATGTTTCTAAATCGTTATACTAAATTACTTATTTGTAAAATTTTTATGCTTTATTAGTTTTTCCTAAAATTGTTAGACTAAACTATTGATTGTTAAGATCGTTTTACTAAACTACTTATTTTAAAATGATATTCAAGACCAAACTCTCTTCCTGCTTTTATTAAATTTATTTTTCCAAAGCCTTTCAGTATCAATCATTCGAGGAATACGTCTATATTATTGACAAAACCAAGGAATCAAAGACTTATTGGAGATGCGCAAGACTTAACAACGGTCGATGAAGTAATTAGCAGAACTCCTGAGCACTCGCATTCACCAACACCAATTGAAAATCGAGCTATAAAAGTTAAAGACGAGATAAAGCTTCTTGCTGGACGATCTGAGAAATCGCCAAGCTCTATAATTGATACTGTAACTTCCAATATCCCCTTGAGCATTGCTGGAGCTTTATCGAAGAAGGAATATTTCAAGCGATCGGTGCGACGAACAAGACCAGTAATTAATGAAGAAGAGTTATGTAAGATTCCAAAAGGCGGTGATTTTTTACTCTATGAAAATGGAGAGGCATCTATACTTGGTACCTTGAAAAACTTAGAGATTTATTCCAAGAAAATTGAGTGATTTTGTGACGGGACTTTTGACTCTGCACCTTTGGGTAAGCTGCTTTACGCGACCCATGCACTAATTTGTGAAAGTAAAACAGTGCCGCTACTGTAAAGTGCAACAAACAGTAAATATGAAGCAAATTATGATTTAATATTCAAATTCATTACAGAAGGAAGGAATTTAAATGTGACATCTATTATAGTTGACTTGGAGAAAGCAGCTATAAACAGCATTATAGAATTTTCCTCGTGCTTTTGTGTATGGTTGTTTTTTGTTCTTCACTTTGGGCAGTGTTTACGACGCAAGATACAGACTACAGGCTTACAAACGTGGTACAACGACCGAGAAAATGCATTTATTATAAAACAGCTGCAAGCACTAGCTTTCGTATCACCTGCTGATGTAGCTGTTTTGTTTGAACAATTTCTTCATTCTTTAGATGCATAAACAGATGAAATTTTGGAGGACTTCCTGTCTTAATTTGAATGCACTTGGAGAGGAATCATGCGATATGGTAGACGCAGACACCCAATATTCCATATTTCGTTAAGGTCTTGCCACTATAGAGTTCTCAATGACCTCCCGAAAACAAACAACTCGCTAGATGGGTGGCATTACGCATTCAGTATTTAGCCAGACCACTGAGCTGATTAACAGCTCTCCTAGGGCTGGCCCGAAGGATTAGAGATTTTTACGTGGCTAGGTACCAATTGGTTATCTAGCAACGGGACCGAAAGCTTATTGTGGGATCCAAAACGCATCATATCGGGAAATTAATTTCTAATCACCAGAAACAAATTCCTCCGATTTCACGTTGGCGGAGCGGGGAATCGAACTCGGGATACCGAATCGGTAGGCGAGCACGTAACCCACTCGTCTAACGAGGAACTGGCGCATTCAGAGAGGAGTCAATGTCCATCACCCTAACCTATCCCAATTAATTCAGAAGCTTATGGTTGAACAGTCAAGCACCGAAATGATAATGAAACAGGTATTATTAGGAGTTGATGTGGCAAGGCATAACAAAAGAATACATTCTCCTTAAGGAAAGACTAAAAAAACTTGTACTCAACTACGTTGTTGAAGACGGGTTGCAATTTTTAAGGACCTGTGTACATAATTGTATGTAAGAGTTTTTACTAGGCTGTTCCTATCTTTTTTATGAATGAGTTGTTTATTTAATATTTAAGGGCTTTTAATAATTGTTTTTAATTTCTCATAAATAAAGCCTTTTTCTTACTTATTCTAGACAAAAATAATCCATTATATGACGAATGTAATATTTGCATAAAGTTATTCATGCAAGTATCTAGTAAGCCCTTCCTGTCTTTTAATATATAATTTGGTATATTCTTTTTATTACTTGTTTTTTTTTAAATCTTCCTTTATGTAACGAATGTAATGTATGCATAAAGTCCTTTCATGTATTTTTAGTAAGCGGTTCAAACCTTTTAATAAATCATGTTTTCTTTTTCTTTGTACTTTTAATTTCTCTTTCTTACTTGTTAAAAAAAAATACTCCTTTATTTGACGAATGCAATCAATGCATATAGTCCTTCCAATCATGTGTCGACCATTTGTCTTATCGACCAATTATCCTATCAGCGAATTGTGCTGTCTGTGAATTGTCTGTCGGCCAACTGTCCGCACACGAACACACGAATGACATATTTATTCAATATAGAGAATAACGACTGAGAATATATCAGAAGTTTTTTTTATAAAACAATAATAATCGTAACCAATAACTTTGTGAACGTATGAGAGAGAGAGACAGAGAGAGAGAGAGAGACCTTCTGCTACGCTCATCTCATTTGACGTGAGTACAAAACCATCTTGCTTGCAGAGCCTCACGGGAATATCGTAATTACACACAGTGAGCGCTGAAAGATAAATTAGCTTATACTAATTGCATCAACTGCTTGTGCAGCCAGCGTACGACATGCAAATGCCGAGAAAAGCAATTAACATACATGATTGCACAAAGATGATGGTGGAGGAAAAAGGAAGAACCTAGCACGACCGTCATTAGCTACCACAAATGGGATAGGTAGTCAGTAAACAACTGAAACAATAATAATGACGGTTATCTCTTCTGTCAAATGAACTGGATTTAAGTGATACATTCGCCAGTGTCCGACTGTTTGCTTGTCTACCACACCCCTCAGAAGTTAAGAATAGATTTCGATTGAATTCGTTAAGGGTGAGCTGCAGGCCAAGAGATTTATTAGAATCTGAAGTAAACACATTTATGACTATACGGCGTTTAACACAGAGAAAAGCGCTAACGATCTTTGGTAATCTTCAGTTAAAAGCTTCGAGAGATTGGCCACTTTACAGTATAAATCAGGTGGTGCATTGTTTCATTATGAATCTAGTTAAGTCAGTAGTCATATTCATAATTTTGGGACGTTAAACTTGGCATTGACTTCATGTACTGTTAGGCACATTATCTCGGCAACAATCACTAACCATCTACTTCGTAACTCAAGCTCCTCTTGAGAAACTTCAGATTTCGGCAATCAGTCAACTTTTGGCAGTCATGCAGAGAGATCCCGTTCAATTCAATCGTCCGACTTTGATTAGCTTATTACTTTCGCCACCGAAGTTGGACAGAAGTTCTGCATTCACTAAGAGTCTGTTTGCTTGCTGCTTGCTTGGCTGTCCACGGGCCACGGAACAGTTGATTCCATTCCGTTTCAGATCCTGATGCGCGCTCTCCCTTTTTGCTAACGATGTGAGATGGGCTTTTTTTTCTAATTTTTTAAATAAAAAAACACAAGGTTTTGGCGAACAAATTTAACCACTTGCGGGATATAACATTCTCTTACCCTGTAATTATGCGCATGAGCACCACTTAGTACTAATCGGATCAGGAAGGCTAATGAACTCCATTCTCGTTAGCAAAGGTCTACATCGTCTAGTCCTTTCTGGTTTCATTTATTACTTACACAAAGTATTTAATTATGCACGCTAACTTCTGTTCTAACGCAAGTTCTAATTCAATTATAGAAAAACAAACCGAGACCTGCATTGATAATTGTAACTGAGCCAAATCCGAACATCACTTTCCGATTAGAAACAACAAACTGAATATCACTCTCGTATTAGAATCTAACTTCAATGTTTATAAGAAAGAAACCTTTGCTATTTACTGTGCAATAGTTTATATACACAATGAAAGGTGTCCGAGAATTCAAATATATTTAAAAATAGTACACACACACACACATGCACACACACACACACACGCACAAATACACACACACACACACACACACACACATATATATATATATATATATTATATATATATATATATATATATATATATATAATCTTAAACCATGTGCACGTAGTTAACAATTGTCAGTAACAAATTAATTGCTACAAGAGAGAATTCTGCAAAACTATAAAAGCATTAACTTTGATACGTTTGCTACCATCGACGGAAATCCTTTCACTCATCGCATGAATAGCAATCGCATTCTACAATAAAAAATGATGGTATAATACAAGAGGTAATTTCTTATAACTTCCACCTAAAGCCCACTCGACGAAACAAAATACAAAAAATTTGATTTTATTGGCTTTACTCTACCTTTGCTTGCTTACTCTCCCTTATAAGCAACAGATCAATGAATAGAATTCAGTACTTATACTGCGGTCAAAGGGGATCTTACCCTTCATTTGATAAGCACAGAAATGTGCTTATCAAGGCAGACCGCGAACTCTAGCCTGTTTTAAAGTTAAGGTGCGATTACCTCGTGTGGCGCTGTATTTCCTGGAATCTCGCAAATCAAAGTATCAGCCGCTCCAACGCTCACTCTCTGGGAGTTAGCTTCTTCCCTGGCATACAAAGAGCCTGAGTAATTCTTCGTCGAAAGTCGGCATGTCCGATTTCTGAAACCAAGACTACTCAAGGCCTAGAGAATTGTAGGAATTGAATTTGAATTTCATTTAGTTCCTAATTAGGAAAGGTAAATAATCGCACTCAAAATGAGCAAATGTCACCCTAAATTAAATTAACAAGGAACAAAGAAAATGAGAAACACCTCTCGCAACTTATCACCGAATAAAATTTACGTAAGGCTGGCCAAGGTAAATTAGAACAAAGAGTTACTATAGTTCTTCAAAACGTTAACAGAAACTGAAATCAACAACTGGCTATGTAATAAATCGATAGTCATGATAACGGCCGAGATGTAAAATACGTCAAAAAGTGAATATAAAATCAAAGGAGTATTTAGTATCAATCAGGGTACCAAATATCTGATAGCTGAAAGGATGATCTTACTGTCATCTAAGTGATTCCCATTTCAGTGGGTTATTTGTGAACGTCATATTTGATAGCATAAAAATGTGTGCAAAATGAAAGAGTATAACACACACACACACATATATACCTCATTCAGAAACCAGAATGAGGTATATATATGTGTGTATATATATATATATATATATATATATATATATATATATATCATATATATATATATCTATACACACACACATATATACCTCATTCTGGTTTCTGAACAAATCCTTAGGAAAGAGGCTGCATGACCCAAGGCCCTTTTTTCTTGCCCTGTCGGAAAATGATAATTGCAGCTGGTACCCTTTGATAATGCCAAACAGAAACACCAGACTGCCGAAGGGCAGAAACCAGTCTGTCAAATGGCAGAACTCAAGACTGCCAAATGACAGAACCCCAGACTGCCAAAGGACAGAAACACCAGACTGCCAAAGAGCAGAACTCCAGACTGCCAGAGGGTAGAAACACTAGACTGCCAAAGGGCAGAACCCCAAACTGCCAAAAGGCAGAAACCAGACCGCCAAATGGCACAAAATAGCCCGCTTCTTCTCTGTCTTCAGCTTTGTCCATTTCTATATGGGGTCGCTGTTTCTTGTCAGCTTTTATCTCATTCTGTTCAGTGCATCGTGACTTCTGAAACACCTTTCTCCCTCAGTCATTTGCTTCCTCTGCTTCTCTTTCCCTCCACTTCCTGCTCACAACCCTTTTACAAATGATCTTCCCTACGAATTACGTGACCAAACCACGGCAAACTTCCTTTCTAGGGCATTCTTCGATAGTTCCCCAACGGTCGATTTCAAAGTTCATATCTCCACTGTCAGTTACGTTTAATTTTGATTCATATTTTACTTTCGAAAAATTAACAACTTATATTTACTTATTTTCCCTAGTTTCGCTTTTACATAAGCGGTCCAAAAACCTATAAAATATGAATCAAACTCTGTACCATTTAGCCACGACAACCCATGTGGCTCCTTGGACATTAAATACGGTTAACAGTGAGACTACCACATCTCAACGCCTCTCTCTCTCTCTCACTGTGTGTGTGGTTTACTTTAAATTCTGACACGATTCTAATTCGATGCTTGCGACTTGCATAATAAGCAAATTTTCTTCAGATCTGCTTCTGGCAGTGGCAGTGGTGTTTTACACAAGGATGCCTCGTTACAGGAAATTTGTCATAACATATACAGTGTGTGACATTTTACCTCTTTCATGTTAAGCACTTTATTTATCTATGAATATTACTCATCTTGTTCTTTTCTTCACGTTTCCTACTCCTCTTCCCCTATCTTAATATTTATCAAAATTGTCTCTCTTTTTTTTCTATCTATCACTACTTTTTCACGTTTATCCGTATTCCCTTACCAGCATGTACCACTCTCCTTTTCCCTCAAGCGCTGCAACGCGAGTAAGTCGGAAGTTCTTGAAGCATCGATCCGATGGAGGTTTTCCCAACTTCGTATTGGAGATGTTTTGCTTTTTGTTTCCAGCTGCCTGGTTCTCAGATGGTTGTAACGCTGCCATCTGTCTCGCAGTTGCTGCGAGTTTGGCATTTTTGGAGAGTTGCGGGGGAGGGGAGGAGTGGGTGGGAGGGGAAGGGGATTTTACCCCTGATGGTACGATAAACTTGGATCCCGTTTATTTCCAGAGGCGTCCTGCGATAATCTGAGTCTTGTTTTCCGGCAAAACAGGTCTCCCTCCTCGCGCCGATCTGGGAGGAGTTCCTTCCGTAGGCTGGCAGATATTGTTAAAGTTTGGGAGATTCTTTCGTCTCCTCTCGCTCTTTAGTCAGGGAAATTATTCATCTATTCAGTCGGACGAAATTTGCTTAGACTTTTTTTTTTTTTTTTTTTTTTACCGTGGTGTCCTACTTGCATTCTATATCTATTTATTTTCCTATTTATTTAGGCAAATAGATGGCTTCTCTCCCCCCCCCTCCCCCACAAACACAGTCTTTCTTTCCCTCCAAGTGTTAGTTCTGACTTTGGATGATGACGTGAAATGATAAAATAGGAATGGAATGAAAAAACATTCAGGCAGAAGGCCAAACACTGGGACTAATGAGGTCATTCAATGATAAAAAGGAAATTGAGTAATAATAGATTGAAAGGTGTAACAGGAGGAAAACCTCAAAATAGTTGCACTTTGAAACAATTGTTAGGAGAGGGTGGAAAGTCAGATGGGAGAAGGAGAATACGACCGGAGGTAGGGAAACGCTAATGAAAGGGTTTTTTACGGGCTGCTCTGTGAGCAAGAGCCCGTGCTGACACAAGGTCAGCTTAATCAAAAGCAACAACAACGAAAGGGTTGCAGCTAGGGGTCAAAGGGACGCTAAGACTCTTTAAGTAACGCCTACAGTCCACCGCCAAGGTACACTAACGGTACTACTCCTCTACGGGGAAAATGAGACAATATATTTTAATTTTATTCCACAGTTGTACTCTTTTTCTCGCTCTCTATGTCTTTCCCTAAATTTTCTGGCGTATAAAAAACCAGACCACTATAGCTGGTTCACTTAAGATAGATTCTTGGATGAGCCGTATGCTTACAAGACTTTTGTTTGGCAGCCGCTGATTGGCTGGTACCGGGAGGTAGGCAGCTCCCAGCCAATCAGCGCCCGCCAAACAAACGTCTTGTAGGCATAGGGCTCACCCAAGAATCTACCTTAAGTAAACCAGCTACATATAGTAGCCATGATCAATGAAATGAACAGGAAAATCAAAATCGATCCCCTAATTGACGGCTGAAACAAGCGAAATGTCTGTAAAACTGACAAAAAATGCCGTTTCAGGGAACTCTGACTTTTACTGACTCACAACCCCAAACCCACACTTACAGACTAGGATTTAAAAAAAATTTCTGTTGTAAAATATCTTGACTTTTCTGGGCAAGGCTTGAATATATGCAGGCAAACAGCTTTCATTTAAGCTCTCAGGCCTCAGGTGTTTCATGATGAATTCCCAATTTCTCGCACAATCAGGCACAGTGTTTGTCTGCAAAGAGATTGTATCCTAGGATAAGTACTGAGGCAAGGGAACACTTGGGAGAGCGTTACACACTACTTGCTTTCAATAAAAAAAAATTACAAGCCGCTCAGAGGGAATGGAAATAACTAGGAGTTTACAGAAGGAACTCTTACGTTGCTTGAATTAACTAGGGGATGTCTACTAGTATCACAAGGGGCGTAATCACAGCATTGAACCAAGATTCGGGGAGTGAGAAGCTAAACAAAGGAGGGGGAAAGTCGCCTTGGAAGAATGGAAATGAAATGCAGAAAAAAGGCAAAACAATTCCCTGGCTGAACTGGAATTTACTCTCACAGTACTTGGAAATCCTGGGTTTGGTGGTCTTCTTATATGCTGATATTTCTGGGCGCTATGGAGACATAAAAATACTTGGGATTTCCCTGAGGAGGCAGGGGGAGCAGAAAGGGGTGAAGTGGTGTCTGCAGGGCGAGGTAACAGGGGCTTCTGACTCTCCTAGTTCGGAGGTGGGTCCGAGGGCGAGCTGCTGGGTCCCTGCTCTTTTGAAAACTCGCCTGGTAAGTGCTGCTCCAATCCGGATTTTTCCTGTGGGGGGTTAAATTCAGGACAGCCAATGGGAGCAAAGATAGCTTTCTAGAGAACGGAGGCTTTCAGTTCAAAGAGGCAACTTGTATAGAGACAAGGATGAATGAATCTTGTTATAAGAAATCTGAACTTTTCTTGGTTCTGGCTTAAAATCTTGAACGAGCAGGATCCACCTTTGAGAGGCACTGCTCCATGGTGTGACCTGGTTTATTGCAATGCCCACACACAGGTTTCTGTGGAGGAATATTGGGGCACTGGGTAGGATAAGAGGTGGCAGCAGGAGTGAGAGGGAGAGCAGGGTGTATTTTCTTCTTTAAAGAACTCTGGTCGCTCATTTCGGGATAGGGCCTCGAATGCAGTTCGCCCTTTGCCAGCGAGGTGCTTGCCAAGGAGGAGGGCCACTTCCTGAGGGGTTGGATTGAAGTTCTCGAACACCTGCTCGACATGATCGAGCCAGGTGTTGGGTTCATTATCGCCCCAATTCCTTATGAGGGCGCCCATGCTGTGGAGATGAAAGTGAAGGAGGGGGCGCAGGGGGCGTGGTACTTTCAGCTGCCTGGTAGGCTCTCTCTGTAGCTTCTTAAATCATTTTATCATTCACCCAATTGATCAGTTTTGCGCCCTCCAGCCCCATGACTCTTCCAGCTTCTGTGAAGGCCTTAGCCTCCTCCAGTGCTGCGTTACTGGCCATCTTCTCAGCGGTATAACGCTAGTAATCTAGCCTGAGAATAATGGGATGGAAGGCAGTTGCAAAACTGCAAATGTCGCCAGGGGTACGTGGAATACTCAACACAGATACTTGGCAAGATGACCGTAAAATTCCTGCAAATACAGTTACTACTGGCGCATAATGAGGCGGAAAACTCACGCCGTAAAACCTCTGTAATTTACAGTTCGGCGGAAAACTCGACGCAGATAATGGTTTTGGCAATAAATTTCTAAAACGTGGAAACCTCAACGCGAGTACGGGTTTGTAAAACAAAAAGAATAAAAAATCTGGCCACGAATTTCACGGAACACTCAACGTGAAAAATCGTGAAGAAGCAAATGAACTTCTTAAAAACAGAAACTCAATGCGAATATGGCTTTGTAAATAAAAAAGAAAGAATCTGGTCACGAATTTCACGCAAATTCAACGTGAAAAAGTTGTGGAGTAGCAAATGAATTTCGTAAACGCGGAAACTCAATACGAATACGGCTCAGTGAATAAAAAGAAAGAATCTGGTCATGAATTTCACGGAAACTCAACGTGAAAAAAGTGGCCCATGCAGTTGATAATATAAAATGTATATGGGGTCTCCCTTTTTTTTATATTGTCTCGAGGACGAAGATGAAAAGGGGATAAAAATTATTTTTCCTTTTTTAACAATTCAAATCCCTGGTCTATCTTACCCTTTCAACCTAGCTATGCTCAGATTTCGTATTTTAAACGCTAGCTCGTATACATTAAAGGGAAGAGGAAGAACCAGAATAAAAATCTCTCACCGCTGCTCGCACAAACCCCTAACATGTACCCCCTTTCACTCTAGCTGTCTCTCGCGAACCTAAAACCTTCCAACTCCGCCAATTTAAAACCACCCAGAATTAGGCCTGCACACGGGTCAGCTAGACAGAAGGGTTGAATGAATCCCACAAGAATTTCAAGGCTACAGTAGACAAAGGGTACTATGTGCCCTTTGTGTAATATGCAAAAGCATTTGCCCTTATTATTGCTCTCTGCACAGAAAAAAAAAGTTTGCCTTTGATTTTCATTATCCTAACGTTATGAATTTTACACTGACACTTTGTTTTGTTTTTTTCTTCTTATTGACTCATCTATTCTTTTGTTAATAAACAGGGTAATGGATAGGGTTCAAGTAGACATGTGGCAAGGGATTTAAATTCTATCCTGTTTTGACCTGCAAGCTCTCTCGCGCTCGCACAATGACCAGCGTGTTGATTCATGTAAAAAAAAACACAAAATATCTTTATAACGCAAAATTCGTGATTAACTTGCAATTCACGAAATATGGCACTTATTTTCGCTTTTAATTTTACTCCCTAAATACCTCTATGCTTTATGCAACAGCACAAGAAGACGTTATGGTTAAAATTTCTCTCTCTCTCTCTCTAGTCTATCGGCATACACGTGGTCTATTTCCTATCGCTATAATGGCAGTCAAATTTTATAACCCTAACTAGAATACCTAGTTCTACACAAATAACTGGAAAACACAATTTAACCCTTAAACGCCGGAGCGGTAAATAAAAAAATGACTCCCGTATGCCGGAGGGGTTTGAGAGTGAGCGCGTAAGCGGAAAAAATATTTTTTTCAAAAAATCACAGCGCGCTTAGTTTTCAAGATTAAGAGTTCATTTTTGGCTCCATTTTTTGTCATTGCTTGAAGTTTAGTATGCAACCATCAGAAATGAAAAAAATTATCATTATCATATATAAATAATGCGATATATGATAGCGCAAAAACGAAATTTCATATATAATTGTATTCAAATCGCGCTGTGCGCAAAACGGTTGAAGGTAACAAGTTACTTTTTTTTTCGTTGTAATTTGCACTAAATTGCGATCATTTTGATATATAACACATTGTAAAACGATAAAAGCAACACAGAGAAAATATTATCACAAAATAATGCATGAATTCGTAACGCGCTTACGTAAACACATATTTTTTTCAAAAATTCACCATAAATCTTAAATATTGTCCTAGAGACTTCCAATATGTTTCAGAATGAAGACAAATGATTGAATATTACTATACTGTAAGAATATTAGCTTACAAATGCAGTTTTCGACCATATCTGACGAGCTAAAGTTGACCGAATGTCGAATTTTTTATATATATATTTTTTTATATGCAATTATTTCGGAAATAAGAAAAGCTACAACTTTCAAATATTTTTCGTTTTATTCTACATGAAATTGCACACATTTTCATATATAAAACTCTATGAAATGCCTAATATGAAACGGAGCAAATATTCCGAGAATGGGACTTACGCATTTCGGAGATTTGTGGCGGAGAATCCGCGCGCGGAGGGAAGGAATGTTTTTTTTTTAAATTCACCATAAATTTAAATATTGTGCTAGAGACTTCGAATTTGTTTCACGATGAAGATAAATGACTGAATATTACTAGACTGTAAGAGTTTATCTTACAATTGCGTTTTTCGACCATTTCGGTAGAGTCAAATTTGACCGAAGTGGTTTTTTTTCTATTATCGTGATTTATATGCAAATATTTCGAAAATGAGAATAGCTACAACCTTCAACTATTATTGTTGTGTTATACATGAAATTGCGCACATTTTCATATATAAAAACGTTATGTAACGGCTAATTTAAAATGGTGCAAACATTACCACAATCGCACCGTATGATTTTTTCGGAAGAGTTACCGCGCGGACGTAAAGAAAATGTTATTTTTTTCATAAATTCACCATAAATCGAAATATTGTGCTAGAGACTTCCAATTTGTTGCAAAATGAAGGTAAATGCTTGAATATTACTAGAATATAGGCGTTTTAGCTTACAATTGCGTTTTTCGACCATTTCGTAGTAGAGTCAAAATTGACCGAAGGTTGAAAATTTGTCACTTATCATTTTTTATATGAAAATATTTCAAAATTGATAAAAGCTACAACCATGGGTTGTTTTTAGTTGTATTGTGCATGAAATTGCGCACATTTTCATATATAAAACTTTATGTAACGGCTAATTTAAAATGGTGCAAACATTACCACAATCGCATGTATGATTATTTTCGGAAGAGTTACCGCGCGGACGTAAGGAAAAAGTTTTTTCATAAATTCACCATAAATCGAAATATTGTGATAGACTTCCAATTAGTTGCAAAATTAAGTTAAATGATTGAATATTACTAAAATATAAGAGTTTTAGCTTACAATTGCGTTTTTCGACCATTTCGGTAGAGTCAAAGTTGACCGAAGGTTGAAATTTTGGCACTTATCGTTATTTATATGAAAATATCTCAAAACTGATAAAAGCTACAATCATGAGTATTTTTTTGTTGTATTCTACATAAAAATGCCCACATTTTCATATATAATACTCTATGTAACGGCTAATTTAAAATGGTACAAAAATTATGTCAAAGTGACGAAATAATTTCAGAGATGTGTCACAGATACTTTTTAGTGCGGCAAGAAAGAAATTCGCGCTTGCGCGCCTGCGTAACGATTGTAAACAAAACAACACCTTGATCCGTGAACTCCCAGCAACCCCCAAGGCGCGTGATTCAAGAGTTTTCGGCTGGTAGGCCTAAAAGTATTTTTCCGCGAATTTTTAAAAAAACTTTTGTATGTCGACGTAAAATACGTCCAGTCGGCACCCGAGAGACAAAAAATGTCGACGTAAAATACGTCCAGTCGGCGTTTAAGGGTTAATTTTTTCCTGTTGTGGAGAATTGGGAAACCTTGCTTTCGCTTGCTCATTAAATATTAAAGGAATTCAGATTTGTTTCTTTCATGATACCAGTTTTAATGATTGCTACACGACTGGAAATGAAAATTATCATCTCACAATTCTAGCATAAGGTCGCCATTTTGTTCTGAACTGCTCGTTCACTCCTGGAAAATGTAATCTAACACAAAAAACAATTGGCCTTGAATGGAAGAATGAGAGATCACAACAAAGAAAAGAAAGGAGGAATTTTCATAAAAGCTGGACTTTAGTTTTAAATGCACTATATTTACATTAATTTACATAGGTCCAGGAACTAATAAGGTGGTTGATTGTCAATCAACTGGAAACACGTGGCTGGGGCAACCAGAAAAGGATTTCTTAATTTTGCGCAAACGGGTTATTGAAATGCAAGGCTCACTCCAAAGGGTTCCCAATTTCTCGCACAATCAGGCACAGTGTTTGTCTGCAAAGAGATTGTATCCTACTATGAGATTCAGGGCCTCTGTAACACGGTTTTTTGGATTTTGCTCCTTATCAAAGCATCGGATGTAGCTGAAAGTTGACATATGTATATTTTACAATCACACACAAATTTTGTCAGCATTATCAATAACCGAAACCCGATAGTTTTAATTTTTATAGAGTAAAAATGAACTAGCCTGCGCCATGGCCAATGATTGCGAGCCAAGAGTCGAAAAACATTCATTACGTAAGCAAAGTAAACATCGTTTTACGAAATGTTGCCCCGCCCATCCACCAGACAGAAACCCATTCACCTTATACCATCGGCTCTGAAACCCATAGTAGTCAAGAATGGCTAACAGGATTTGGAATTGTCCCCGTGGTTGCAAAACTGCATTTGTCTTACGACTTGCAACTTTATACAGTCAAAAGAAAGCCCGTGGCCATACTTACTATAGCCTGAATAGGTAATTATTCAGTTTCTAGTTTAAATGCAATGTTTATGGTCTGATTTGTATTTAGCGTAACGTGATTATAATACTTGTAATGTCATTCAGGATTTTGAACATTTCCATTAACTATTCACTATGCTACCAAGAGAGAGAGAAAGAGAGAGATTGTATGTAAACAGTCTTTATATAACTATTTTTGTTAAAATAAGATTTTTATCCAAAGTAAACACAAGCTTATATGTGCTAAAATCTCCAGCAGACCAACGGATCATCCGATATAATTTTTTTTCTTCTTCTTTAGTGTGTACGACCATGTTGGATATAAAGACTTTATGAATGGCGGAACGATACATAGATCTGGGTGGGGTATCTGTGCTAGCGTCGTAATACTACTGTAGCAGCAGTGCTGCAAAATTAGTAATAGCAGCAATATACATGAATTAAACGTTTTGGCCAACTGCTGGGATCCTTGAGGATCATTTAGCACTTCTTACAACTACTCGAGAAATGAATTTTTATAGCCAGAGGTTAGATTTTCTAATACAACAATATCCATGATAGCCTTCAGTGTTATCCTGAATTACAACGAGGCCAAAGTGGGTGGAGCCTCGTGAAGTCATCATTCTGACGATAATTATTGGGGAAGGTTTAAAGCCAAAATACGGTACCGGCTATTTTTTTTTTTTTCAGTAAATAGGTAGATAGCCGATAAATAAAAATTGCTTGACATTGGATACAGCAGTTATCAAATCAAGCTTGTCTACTATGTCTTTGAAAATTACCAACTATTCCCTACATCTTGTCAATCTGATTGTGACCTATAAAGTAGATTATAATTTCTTAGGACACTTATTTTGGGAGTTAGAGTAATAATCGAAGTGTTTTTGTATTTATTAACATATTTTGTTGGTTTGTTCATTATGATAATTATCAGTGGAGAGGATTCAGAGTTCATAAAGGTGTACTGCTTTGCTTGTATTTAAATTTTTATGCCATTGTTGCCAGAGGTATAGCCTTCGTTACGTATAGCCAATCATCCATCGAGAAAGAGGGAAGAAATGCTGTCATAAGTTACGTAAAGAGTGCGTTCGAAACCTTATCTCTGAGTAAGTTGGCCCGTCTTCAAAAAAAGTCATTTTTACATTATAAGTACCAAATTTATTCAACCTACGTAATGCAGAATACAGTCAAAATTTATGTGTCGATATAATGTGTATTCTGAATAAGCGTTATATCTATGAAATGCATAGATAAAAAGTTATTGCCAAAAAACCGTGTTACAGAAGCCCTGAATCTCATAGTAGGATAAATGCTGAGGCAAGGGAACACGTGGGCGAGCGTTTCACAATACTTCCTTTCAATCAAAAAAATTTACAAACCGCTCAGAGGGAATGGAAATGACTGGGAGTTTACAGAAGGAACTATTATGTTGCTTGAATTAACTAGGGGATGTTTACTAGTATCACAAGGGGCGTAACACAGCATTGAACCAAGATTGGGGGAGTGAGAAGCCAAACAAAGGAGGGGGAAAGTCGCCTTGGAAGAATGGAAATGAAATATAGACAAAAGGCAAAACAATTCACTGGCTGAACAGAAATTTACTCTCACAATACCTGGATATCCTGGGCTTGGTAGTCTTCTTAGCTGCTGATATTTCTGTGCACTATGGACGTATAAATATACTTGGGATTTTCCCAGAGGAGGCCGGGGGAGCAGAAAGGGGTGAAGTGGTGTCTGCAAGGCGAGGTAACAGGGGATTCTGACTCTCCTAGTTCGGAGGTGTCTGAGGGCGAGCTACTGGATCACTGCCCTTTTGAAAACTCGTCTGGTAAGCGCCGCCTCCTATCCGGATTTTCCCTGTGGGGCGTAAATTCAGGACAGCCAATGGGAGCAAAGATAGTTTTCTAGAGAACGGAGGCTTTCAGTTCAACGGGGCAACTTTCCTTGGTTCTGGCTAAAATCTTGAACAATATATATACATATGCTATATATATGCATATATATAAATGTTCATATATTTATATATATATTATATTATATATATATATATATATATTATTATATATATATATATATATATATATATATACAAATTTGCATATATAAAAAAATGAGCATTTATATAGTTACATATATGTATGTATATAAAAATATATAAATACAATTATAATATATATATATATATATATATATATATATATATAAATATATGAACATTCATATTATATATGCATATATATGCATATGTATATATTGTTCAAGATTTTAAGCCAGAACCAAGGAAAGTTGCCCCGTTGGAACGTGATAAATCCATAATAAAGGTATAAGCCACGAAGGAAAAATAAACAACGGAGTTTCAGCAAGATCTTTCAACTCAACGTCCTTTACTCAGCAGATAAACTGACTTACATGAGGAATTGACAGTACAGGAAAGGCCGTATAACTGACAGATAGGGATTATAAGGGGATTATAGTCCGACAGATCTAAACTGATAGATTGTTTACTTCCTTGAGAAAAACCCTGTTGCCAGTTCTCTCTTAACCTTTAAATCTTCCCCTTCTTAAGTCTCAGCTATCTCCCAACGAGGGGAATTATTTGGGACAGTAGCTAATGAAACTGACCATATAAATCCTAATCCGTAAACTCGATCCCTATTTTATTTGGTTATTACTTGTGAGACTATTTATTTTTATATTTGTTATGACTTATACCCTTATATTTTTCTTATTATACTACATATTTTATATGATGTTTTTCATTAAAAGTAATAAAAATCGGCAATTGCCATTCAGTATGTATGTCTTATGACATTTTCTTATAATCTTGCCAGTAGATTACTTCTATTTATTCTTTTTATTATTTGAATTTTCGCCGGTCTACATACTATTCATTTCCTAAACAAGTTTGCAATATTTTGGATTTCATTGCTCTTCATTTTAGGTTTCCCCCAGTCATTCCTAATTCATCAAGTTATGATTTACTTAAATTTCATTTCCTTTTCACTCACAGTCTAATGCGTGTAACAATTTTTACTTTTTATAAGGTTGTTGCACATAACTCACATTGGGAGAAAAAAATTATTTACAATAATTATCGCAAGAATTGTAATAATATGATCCTTTACAAAATGTACATTACGAAGAATCTTCGTCGTCAGATGATCTTACTTAATAACTGCTATCCTTTGCAGCTCGCCTGTTTGCAAGTTTTCGTAATGCTACTGCATTTGCCCCGTTTCACAGCGTGCTTTCTGTAGGAATAAATTAATTTTCCTACTGACTATTGTTAAAGCAAGAAGTCATTCTTTTTGGCGCTAGAGTTCTCAGCTAGACCGGGCGGTGGGGTGGGCTTATCCAAAGGGTAGCTTAAGAGATAATTCCTTTAAACTTCATGGTTTAATAGGCTTGGCCCACCGACCTATCGCCTGTCAAAGGTAACAGGAAAAGTGGCAAAAAACGTTTTTTGAAACAGATGTCACGTTTATAAATGCGATTTCTCATTTTATTTACAAATAAAATTATAATCACAATATGTGAACGCTTAAGGTCCAGCAAAACATGCTAAAAACTTTAAACTGCTGATTTATTGATTCATGTGTTATAAAGTAAGGTATTTAAAACTGGATACTGGTAAATGTGGCAACAGGGTTTTTTTTTTTACCCAAAGACGAAAACAATCTATCAGTTTAAATCTGTCGAACTATAGTATCTAGAACCCATAATCCCTATCTGTCAGTTATACGACCTTTCCTGTACTGTCAATTCCTCATGTAAGTCAGTTTATCTGCTGAGTAAAGGACGTCGAGTCGAAAGATCTTGCAGAAACTTCGTGTTTATTTTTCCTTCGTGGCTTATACCCTTTATATATATATATATATATATATATATATATATATATATATATATATATATATATATATATAACATACACACCCACATATATATATAGATATATATATATATATATATATATATAATAGATATATATATATATAAACATAATTCACAATTCCCTCTTAACTTCTCAAGTTCTTCGCGATTTTAAAGAAAGCTTGTCATTACAAAGCCTTGAGACCCCTTTGTGATTATGGTAACCCGGCTTCGTTTCCCGCTACTGGACATCATAATTTCTTCATACTTCTTATACGTGGGTCTCAAAATTTTAATAATAAACATATCTAAAAAAGCTGGAAGTATTCGAGAAGTTAAGTGGGCATGCGGCTATTACAACATACAATTATATATATGCATGTGTGTGTGTACATACACATAAAATGCAGACATGTGAACAAACTTACATCTACTTTCATAAATAGGCAATCTACACAAGGGAACTTTTCTCACCCTTAGTTAAGGTCGATTTAAAAGTTTCCCTTTTTCACCGCCTTCAGGAGATGAGACTGAATTAAGTTTTGCTAGCAGACGAAACTTAAGATTATGTTTCTAAAGTAAATTGAAAATTATGTTTTTGTCTTTCATAAAGAAAGACAAAAGCAGCGCACAGACACAGGAGGCTGCCTAGCGAGAGGTGGTTGCCATGGCAACCGACATCTATGACAGGGGGCTTAAAATATGCATGGATATTGCACTGCACTCGGTGAAACATTAACGGCAGGCCGTTCAGTCGGGTGCCAGTCGGAGGTGCGATCTCCGGTGTCGGGGAAAACCAAATTTTAATTTGTCCCTGTCAAGGAAGGTCAAATTGAACATATTACGCAATATGAGATTTCACTTATAGGCATTGTAGTTCTCATTTTAGACTGAAGGAAAACAAACAGACAACTACCTAAAGAGTCAAATTGTATGTGCATCTATAATCCCATTGAACTGAGATGAGTTCAGGTCATCCTGTCGTAGGGTGGTCTGTTTACCTTTGAAATTGCAAAGTTAGTTTCAAACACGATTCCACCTGAGGAAACGCTAGTATATAATACGTACAATAGTCTAAATATTCTGGGTACCTACCACAAGAGCTGGGCACGAAGCCATTAATTAAAATTGACAGGAAAGAAAACCAAAGAACTTATCACTTTACACGAAGAGATTTTGATCTTGTCAAGAATTTAAAATGAAAAT